>NC_064897.1:8163750-8465000 GCF_929443795.1 Astur gentilis | reverse complement strand
CCTCCACCCCTTAATATAAAATGATTGACCTCTCTTCACGAAGGAGCCTGATGCTACAGTAGCTAGAAATCCTTCCTCCCTTGGGAGAGTGGAGATTAGCGCCTGACTTTATCCTGCATCCCTAAACAGAATCCCAAACCCAGTGTGGATGTATCCTCCTTTCCTTCAGTAAGGAAGCGATTTCCCTCTCAGATTTCAATCGTAACTGGCATTCACCCTTTTCCGCACACAAAGTAGGCACTACTTGAGGAAAGTTCGTTTGTGGAATTTCTTTTGGGGGCTCCTCACTGCTCTCTTCCCCAGCTGCTCTTTCCATCGCCCCTGACTCACCAAAGCCAGCATTATTGATTGAAGCCTGTGACTGCTGCTGCTGGTGCTGATGTGGCTGCTGCTGTGGGTGGGAGTGCGGGTGATGTTGTTGATGCTGGTGGTAGCCTCCATGCTGCATTGGGGGTGGGTGCATGGACATCACTGGTGGAGGGCCATAACCTTCACCACCCTGCTGCTTTCCCCCTTGGGATGGGCAACCCTCTGGGGTTGGAGTGTGGAGTGGGGGAGCAGCACCCACTGATGAGGGGCCTTGCTGCTGCTGCTGCTGGTACATGTAGTAGTTGTGGTTGGAGGGCTGCATGTCACCAAGGAGAGAAGAGAAACCTGCCGAGTAAAAGGAAGAGGAGGGAGCTTTAAGAGCTGCCTGGATCAGACCTCTGCTTAAATTATCCATCTCTCATTTCACACTGCTCATCCTGCTATTTATGAAGCTTTTGGAGTGCCCTCTACAGGCTGCCAACAACTATCACCTGCACAGTTATGCCCTGTGCTCCAAATTCTGTTCAAAACAAAAGGCTCTACAACAAAGCCCCAGCAGGATATAAAATTCTAGTACAGAGTTAGGCACTTAAATTCCCCCCTTGGATTTTTCCTGTATTTACCAAAATAACCCATGCTCTCCTGAAATGCCACACATGTGTTGCTTTCCTAGAAATGACCATTAAACAAACTTAAAGAACAAAACATTTAGAAAATGGGCAACTTGATAAATCTGACTTGCTGTTTCCAAAAAGCTCCCTTCAGTTCCCATCTTACAGTAGCTTGGTTGGGAACTTTCCCACTTTTTCTCACACATATCATTAGAGGTCACACATTCTACTGCTTTTATAGACAGAGCACATCGCACACATCAGGGCTCCTTTATTACTTTCATTCCTCCTGACTCATTGGGTGTGTCATTTCTATCCTCTCGTATTTCAGGCATCCCCTACATGCAAGGGCATCAGGTGTCCTCCATTCTTCCCCACATCAGGAACTTGGCGTATCTCTTACATCTGCTTCCCTCGTTCATTCTCCCTTTATGTTGTGGAACCTCCAGGAAAAAATCACAGTGAAGGGCATTACATATCACTAACCTGAGCTACCCATTTCTTACTTTGAGTGCCCTTACTTGACCATCCGCAAGCAAGCCTCAGTTTTTCGCTAGATCCAAACTCAACCCTTAGAGCACCCTACTACTGCAATGGGGCAAAAGGATGAATACTACCATCCTGACTCAAAAGTTGCCCACAGAATTTCCTCAAAACCTGCAAGTTTTCCTAGACTACCTTACAGCTGAAGACCAGAGCGGGGGGGACAGACGGACACGACCAAACGCAGTCCACTGCTAAGCTTTTACAGAGGCACACATTGAGTCAAGGTTCTTCTCTACATTTTTGTAAGCTTGCTCATTCTACACCACCTCACACAACAGGCTCCTCACTAGGAATCTCAAGTGCCAGCATGATGAAAGCAATAAAAGTAGTAAGTTTTTATTTCACTGAAGCTGAAAGCTCAGGAGGCTCCTCCCAGATTAGCAAACTTTGCCTGCACTGTATGACGGTTGACAGCAGAGGTGAGAGGCTCATCTAATAACATATTCCTTTTTACACCAGCCTAACATTTAGAAGTGTTTAAAGGCAGGAACAACAACAGTAGATTTTTCTGAAGTGTTTTCTATGGACATCCCATCCCATCCCATCAGCGATTCTGCCCTCTGGTGGCTGCTTCCTCGGCCTCAGAACTACAAGCCATGAATGCAGCTGCAGGCTCACTCTTCCACACTCTCAATTCCACAAAGCTCAATTCTCCAAGGCCTTGTAGTTTTAACAGATCTGAGCAATGACAACTTTCCACTCTCCTTTTGGAGAAACTCCACATGCAACAATTCCCTCCCTCTTACGGTCTTCTAGCCTGACGGTTTTCTAGCCTGACAGATTGTGAATACTTCTCCGACATGCTCTGCTTCAGGACTTTATTTCTCTAAGCTTCTGCCATTTTAGTATTTGCTTTTGTATCAGCACAAGGTATTTTTAAATCATTATCCTCTTTATTCTCAGAGAACTAAGGGGAGCAATAGATAAAGGACATGCAGATTTCTTATCTGCTCCTGGCAGAACTAATTACAGCATGCCAAAGAAGGAAAGTCTGTTTGCACAGGCTCCTAAACGAGGAAAAATCTGAGAGATACCAAGGATAGATCAGTGGACAAGACTGTGTGGGCAGATACCTGCCCACCCCACATGACGCATATAGTTACTCACCGTGCTGAGAGGAAGATGATTTCTCCAGCATGGATTTGTAGAGATTTCGGAAGGACCAGCTAAGATCCTGGAAGTTGATCTCAGAGTAGGAGAACTTGAAGTCATGGTTGGCACTGTACAATGGGGTTGGCACATCGGCCCCTTCACGGCCCTGCCCCCCTGCTACAGTAGAGGCAACATCCACAGGCCCCGCACCCTGCTAAGGAAGGTAGAAGTAAGGCCTTTAGCTCATAGTAGGTTTTGTACCTCGAGACAGGGATCCAGAGATCAGATACAGGTAGAACATGCACAGATATCCCCTGTCACTTAGCTCATCTCCCAACAAATCTTCCCAAATGCCATTTTCCTTGAGGAAAATCAACCATCACCCTCCCTCTGCAGCACACTGGCTCCAGACTTTTCTTCAGCTATCTAATACCGTTATGCCTTTATCCTTATCCCCATCCAGCCCTTTGTTAAAATTCACTTCCTCCTTATTTTCCGTCTCTGCAATTTCAGCTTCTTCCCTTCTTTTTATTTTTGCCTCCATATTACCATTTTCACGATTCCCTCTCTTCTCACCACTTCGCTTTTCCATTCATGCACTCCTCCCCCTCTCCTCTTCCCCTGCCATAAGGCGTCCATCCTTTTCCCTGCTGCTCACCTGGCTGTAGTTGGCAATAGGGGTGGTGCTCTGGAGCGACAGCTGAGGGGTGGCCTCAGGTGGCAAAGAGGCTTCTGTGCTGACTGGAACAGCCCCTCGGGGACTTTTACTTGCCTCTTGCTCTGGGGAGTCTTGTGGTATCTGTGGATGCGGAAGAAAGAGAAAAGGAAAGGAGCAGAAATCAAAAACAGATGGAGAAGTGAAACTGCCGATGGGAAGCCAGCTCCCCCGCTGTAGAAGTTCGTGGCTTAGAAAAGAGGAGGACTGGGCCTTAGTCACTGAAGAGTCAGGCTAAAGGACTTTAAGCCAGATTAACTTTGCTACTGAACAGCAGCAACAACAGCCAATCAGCAGGACGTACCTGCTATTTCATTCAGTCCTAACCTTTGTCTCCCCACCTGAACACCCTGCCCCCAAAACGGTACCATGGTCTGATGCTGGAAAGACTCCTTGGAACAAGAAGGGAATTCCCCCTCCTGCTCCACGCTGTCTGGAAAGAACAACACTCACGTCATCATCTGGAGGATGCCGCCTCTTGCGAGATATGTCTGGACACGTATCTATTGTCCAATAAGAGCCCTGGAAAGAAGACCCATTGGTGAATGCACAATTAAATCAGAGAGGTTCTTGAAGCAGGAGGTTACTGACTCAAAGACTGCAGCACCAACTAAACATTAGGACCACAAGGACCACCCGCCAGAACATCAGACAACCAAGACTTGGGTGTTGGAAAGAGATTCCTCTCTTGTGTTGGGTTGTGTTGAACAATGAGGTACGATGCTACTGGTGGAAGGCAGAATGCTCTGTGTTTCCGTCACTCTGAGACAGGGCACCAAAAATAGCAAAGGATGTTTTGAACCAAGCTAGGCCAACTCTTTTGGGCATGCACACCCCCTTCAGTACCTTCCTCACAATATGCATTTGTTATTGACTGATGAGAACCAACTCAATGTTCAGACTGGGCAGAGACAGCTAGAAGGATTGCTCGTTTTCCATGCTGTGAGACTCCGCTCTGAGTACTGTGCCCATTTGGGGGGTTCCCAGCGCAAGACAGACACTCACATGCTAGAATGCATCCAAAGAGGGGCCACCACTATGGTTAAGAGCTAAAATACACGATGTACAAACAGTTCACACAGAGAGATCTGTTTAGCCTGGACAAGCGAAGGCTAAGGGGATTTAACCACTGTCTTCAACTATGTAAGGAGATTATAAAGAAGACGGAATCAAATTCTTCTCAAAAATGCACAGCACAAGAATAAGAGGCAACAACCACAAGTTACAGCAGGGGAAGTTAAAATCAGATATAAAGACAAATTTCTTCACAATGATGATGGTGCAGCACTGGAACAAGTGCCCAGTTGTGCTATCTCCATCCTTGGAGATATTCAAAACTCAAGGAAGACCTCAACAACCCAATCTAATTGCCCCTCTCTGGGAAGGGGTGGGAGTGTGTGTTGACCTCCAGAGGTCCCTTTCAACATACAATAGTCTATAATTACATCTGTTGTTTTCTGAATAAGTATAAAGACAACTCTAAAATGTGATTTAGCTCATTTTAACCTCCAATTGAAATCTGAATAATCAGTGACAAGCACATGACATGTTTTCATTAAAAACCCAGCCCAACATGCCAATGAACACCTGCACACATACACACTGAAGTCAGTTAGGATTTCCTGGAATAAGCCATATAATCAATGGTATTTTTGAGCAGTGATCTTCAAAGGTATACTACTTCCATTTATAGACACCAACTGAGCACTGCTTAGTCCTTTAAATATAACCTGAAATAAAAGGCCTGAGCAAGTGGCCCTTTCTGGTAACTTTAGGATGGGGGGAGGAGACAATCTTTCTGTCTAAATACATAGCTTCTTGTCCCCACCATCTCCTTCTGCTTGTTTGTTTGGGGTTTTTTTTAACAGTAATAATATCTGCATGCCAAGATGCCAAGCCTTGGTTTTGCTAGCAATTCTCCTTTACAATCTATACACACTAACAGAGCTTTATTAGCCCTTACTTAGCCAACAAATTCCTAAATTCTTGATTTTTACTTGTAAATGATTTCTACAGATTTGCACTATCTGATGGTGACATTTTTTTCCCCAACGCCAAATGTTTTGCAGTCTAAATAGGTAGTAGTTCTGCTCTCACTTCCATGGATCTTGCCTCCATGAAACCCATGATGTCACATCATAGTCCTGCCATTCACCAGCAGCCACTACTGTCTTTCGTAACAGTACAGGTTGGACTAGACACACATTTTACACATAAAGATCAAGAAGAAATAGAAACAAAACTAAAAAAGTACATTCAACCCCATACTTTCCTTCTTCCAGTATCTTTAAAGTCAACCGAAGATCACAGATAAGAAAAATAATTGCTAAAACCATTAAGGCCCCTTTACAGGTTCCCTTTAAGTGAATGCTTCTGTAGCCAAAGCACTGCAGTAAATCTTACTACTGCTTCCATTTTTGCCTACACTTTAGGTTTCAAATTCCAACCATGAGTTAGAAAGGGCAACCCCGGCTTATTCCCTGCAGTTTTAAATTGCTTGCCCAGGAGCATGCAGATTTCTTACCTTCCCAGGATCATCTCTCGGTCGAGGCACCTTCCGAAAACATTTATTCAGAGAGAGGTTATGACGAATAGAGTTCTGATGAGAGAGTAAGAGATACAGGTGAGTGTTACCACAGAAACATACAGCCTTCTTGAGTATGCCTGAGAGTGGGTAGAGAAAATAGGAGGGCAGTGCATACTCAAAAGCCAAAGCTCACTACATATACCCACAACAGAGCAGAACAGAAGTTGTGGAAAGGAGAGGGATGGATTAGGATGAATAATTATGGGGCTGAACCACCTATTCATCTATGGAAGGTACAATGAAAATAGTATCAGTGTATCAGTGTGATGCAGAGGTTGGTAGTGATGCGAGTTTTGTGGGTTTTTTTTGTTTTGTTCTTCTTGGTTGTCGGTGCTGGGCTTTTTGTATGCTCCTTCTTAAGAGCCCACCACATACATAAAATAAAATTCTCAGAGAAAATGGGACTTCTGCCTCTGCATTTTTTCCAGTTGGTCAACTTAGTTTCACATCTGTCTTTTTATTTTGCTCAGTAAGGATATTTTGCACAGAATTAATAAAATAAGTCTTGTTATTAGACAAAAAGGGTACTTTAACAATGCAAGTCCTCACCTTCCAACCAATACCAGCATTTTTGTAGTAGGGGAAGTTGTCACAGATCCAACGGTAGATCTCACTAAGCGTCATCTTCTTGGCAGGTGATGAGTTGATGGCATATGTGATCAAAGTGGCATAGCTGTAACGTGGCTTCCCATCTTGGTGCACTGCAGCCTCATCCTTACTCAGGGTGGCATTGGGATCTGTTGGTGAGCCTGGGGGACACTTTCGGGCAGCCCCTGGAGGTCCTGCTTGTGAGGAACCCCCTAATTTTTCAATAGTAGCCCTTAAAGTAAGCTGTGGGAGCCAGTCTATGGAAGTGAGGCTGCTTTCCAGGTCAGAGGCCATGATGCTGGAAGCAGGAGTATCTGTGAGGAGAAAGGAGCAGAAGGGGAACTCCTGAGATATAAACAAGGTGAACCCTAAGAACAGAAACATCCCTTGGCATCCCTCCTCTGCTTCTCCTCCTACCACAAATACCTGTGCGAAGATCATCCTACTTCATATACCTTATTCACAGCCAGACAGAATCATCCAAAAAGGCCAATGACTATGTCTCTGGGAGGACCATCCTTGCTGATAGTGGCTGGGACAGTGCTGATGGTAACATTGCTAGAATAGTCTTACCCAGAGCATCCCAATGGTTCCCAGGTAAAGAACTAAAATCTGTTCAAAGGAAGTGGAACCTTTTCAGTAGCTGTATTGCATTCACTCCTTTACGACATAAGCAATATAACCTTGGGACCCTTCACCAAGATTACCTGAAATCCAGTAGGTTTACTGTGTTAGGTAAGAGGAAAATCATAGATAAAAGGGAATACTCCTTCATGCCATATACAAACCACAATTTAATTAGATCATCTGGAAAAGTCAGGACTGTGACTATCTTAATTTAGGGGGAAATTAATTTCTCTCCAAGGCCTAGCCTCTCTTTTTGCATCAGGTGACATTATAATGAATCCTATTCCTTAGAGCTAGGATTACATATCTCATTTTAAAACACCAAGATCACGCATAATACTATATATAGATAATTACATCTACCATGTCGAGGTGGAACAGACTATATTAAGCTCATAATAGTTAAAGCTTTGCCTACCATAACCCATTTTTCCTAAATATACATATAATTTTATTGAATTAAATCTTGCTTAATTCACAATATAACAGGCAAGTATTTTCCCCAAATCTGGGACACAAGAAAAACTTACTTATCCGAACTCACACAACAAGTTTGCTATAGGGTGGAAACAGACTCAGGATCTTTCCTCTCATAAATATTATATACTTCCCCTCATAAAAAATAAAACACACCTGTCCAACATGGCTAGCACTTGTACCCAGGGTTTTCTACTTAACAATTATTTTATATGAAGAAAATATTTAGTGGCATGAACTTGTATGAACTTGTACACTTAGCACACAAACTTGTACACTGTCTTTTGTAGTAGTCAAGGCAGCAGAAAGACCATCATTCTTACTCATAATTGGCTGCATCACTATACTAGGAGCAATCCCTTGAAGTCTGGACTGAGGTAGCTAAGTTTCCATGGCCACAACCTGCCCTGCTCTGCACTTATTCTTTGCATAAAGAGAAGAATCACGTCTTGAAGGGCTACAAATTCTTAATCTTTCTTTTTCAAAATTAATCTTTTTAGAGGATTAGATGATGCCATCTTTGAACATGCTAGTGCATACAAAATGTCAACACATGACCGTGTACATAAGTATGTGCACGGTCATGTAACAAATTAAACACATGTATACATGTAAGAGAGAAGAGACAGACATGAACACACTCTGCTTAGGAAAGATTCAGCAGCAGAAACCTCCCACCAAGTGCATCATTCAGATGAGTGGATCAGATGAGACAGGGAGACACCCATCTGCATGAATACCAATTAGATACTCATTCTAAAAATAGGTATTTGACAATAACACAGTGTGGATGCACAGATCCAGAGACAGATGCACCCAGCATTTTGACACAGAAGCTCCCTGTTCTTCCCCCACAACCATATGCATTATATACCTTGTACTTCTGCACTGAAGTGCTCTCAGCACAAAAGCACTTAAGTCTCCACTCCAACACGTTTGTATGCACTAAATCTTTCATTTTCATGCATGGGCTCATCACACCTCTTAGGGCTCAAACACCTACACAACACCCCGACAAGATCCATCCCTCAACCACCACGAGCAGCAGCTCCGAAGCCCTGGGCTCAGAAAACACCTCCTAACTGCACAGCTAACGTTCTCACTTGCACTCATGTGCACACACAGACTGAAAAGTAAAATTGCAGCACTACAGTATCTGTAGCGAGTGGAAACATCTTTCTGTCTGTGGAGGAAAGGAAAAGCCCAACTGCTACTAACTTATCTATCTACTCATCTGCCATGCTATCGCATATGATAGCAATGACTACTTGCTACACAGCTAACTAGACGATCAGAGCTGCAAAAGGCTTTCCATTATCCACCCTCCTCGAGTTGTTGTTTATTGAATATAGCCCTTTTTGGGTGAATTGATCTAATGTCAAACATTTTAAATAATAATAAAAAAATGGCAGCACTATTCCTTCCTGAATTATACAAAGGAAAATCAACAACGTATCTTTATCCAGTGGGGATGGACAGACTGCTGAGGTATCCACATAACTAAAGCACAGCTACATTTGCATGGTAACTTTACAGATACTGCCCTCACTAAAAGTAGTATTCACCTTGGGAGAAAAAAAACATGAACTAAGTATCAGTTGAATCCTTAATTTTGTAAGTGTGCCTCATATAAATTTTAATTTCCACAGTGCAATCAGAGAACAAATTACTGCTGCTTATCATATGCATGTTAAACCATTATGAAATATCAGTTATGCTAACAATTCAAATCCAAAGTAAAATAAATACAAATTTCCCAGCTGCCCCCTCCTTTTTTTTTTAAAGACATACACAGAAATCAAGAAAATTAGGTTATAAAAGCCTACGGCAGATTAAGATACCCATCTGAAACACCAGAAATAAAAGCAGAAGAAAACACTGCAGTTTTCACAGAGCTTCAGATTTGCCCAGGTTATGCCAGTAGAGCATTTGGGATGGCTGGCTATGCAGCAAAATGTAAGGTTGATATGCAACATGCCCGTCGACAAATACACAAGCTTTTGTGTATTTGTGTAAAATACACTTGTCACGGAGACAAGCAAGGTTAGAATTGGGGCACATTACACCCACGCTAAGAATCTGAATATTTTCATTCCCTGCTTTATAGAAATCTTTGACAAGAAAAAATCCCAAAATCTTAAATAAAAAGATTCTGTATATACATATGCACTAATCACCCAGTACTGAAACAGCTACCTTTCAGTAAAATACAGCAGCTCTTTCAGAACATATAAGCTAGACAGAAATTTAAGACAGAAAGTGAAGACTCAGACCCAATAGCAATCACATGGGAAATTTCAAAGCAGTGGAATAAGATTATTTTTTTCCAAGTTTGAACCTGATCATGTTACTGGATTTGTAAGTCTGTATCCTGGCAATATGGCACCTGTAATCATCAGGCATAGTCAAACCTTAGGTAAGGTGCAAAAATAATTTGTTGTAATTGGCTACTAAACTATTTGAAAGAATACTTACTATAACAGTAATACTTGTTATAATTTGTGCTGCATATCTCATTCACCTGATCCAAGCAGCACACCAGCTTGACGCTACTGAATGGTACGATGACACAAGACTGCAGCCAAACCAGAGCAGCTGATGATTCTTCCAACTTTCCCTTCCCAGTTTATTGCCTGGCAAATCTTCTTTCAAACTCTTCTCTTATGATCCCACTCAAATAAATTTAAAAAAAAAACCCAAAAACTAATGACTAACAAACACATTGAACTGAAATCAAGGGTGTTTAAAAAAAATCCTACTATATTAGTAAGCCAGAATTAACTTTGAAGAAGTAAAAAGAAAGTCAAAGATGAGAATTCATAATCTCCCACTTTACATGGTAAATGGTATCTGTTTATGTATTTGGCTGACTTTAAAAACCAAGGGTAAGGTAGCCAAGTCATAACCACCATCAACAGCTGGAAACTGACTGCAGAGTCTTCATTTCTCAAGCTCTAACTAGTTCCAGTACAACCCCAAGTCAAGACAGGTCAGTGAGATGCAAAAATGACAGCCAAACACTGATCCAAAACTACAATTAAACAGACTAGAATCTGTCCAATTTGTAAGAAAAATTTATTAATCATTAAAGAAAACCGTAGCATCTAATACCTTTTAATAACCACTAATTCACTTGGGAGTAGTAATACTTCAGTACAGCTTTCCAGGAAAGCTACTGCCTTACTTTGAATATTTGCAACTAGCAAATCAAACCTCAGGCTAAAAATGCAAGCCAGCCTTCTGTCTATCAGATAGTACTATCCCTGCCGCTGGACTGAGGAAATCTGTACTTTGACTGCCCTGCTGTTTTGCACGTGCTTGCTCTAAGCCAGTCAGTTCTTATCCAAGATGACTGCTACTTATATATCAGGACTGAAAAATGTATGAAATGTGGGGAACGGTACTATAAGGGTCATATTTAATGCAGTTAATAAACATTTATAGCCTGGAAACATTCTCTAAGGCTGAACTCAAAGGCTGGCCGGTCAGAATCAGTTACAACTGAAGCAGAGTCATACAATGAATGAAACTATGCTGTGCACAGCCTCCAGAAGATGCATATTCTAGAATAAATATCTACATTTTCTTTTCTATATCTACTTTCACTGTTGCTTTATTCACTGCTATTCCAATCCAATGAAACACTACTGGCAAAACATTCAAAGAGGACTCAACTTAGGTTTCTCAACATAAACCTTGAGAAGGCAGAAATACACAACAGACTACCAGTGAGAGACACTGCTGTAGAACACCCACAAAAATAAGGCCACTTCTATTTAGGTGTCTGAAACACAGATCCAGTAATCTAACTAACAATATCCATCTAATATACTCAGAGATACACCTACCTTCCAAGGTATTTAACAAACAAAAAAACTCAACGAACTGGCAAAAAAGAACCATTTGACTGCAACCTTTCTGAAACAAAAAGGTGAGCGCAATGTCAGTTAGAGGAAACTCAAAAAATAAGGAAGAGAAGTAACACATAAGAATACCACATGCATGAAGAAATGGACAGCTTCTACTTTGATGGGAAAAGGCAATTTTGACATATTTATGTAAATTACGCATGCAAGAAACCTGTATTCTTATGCCATTACAGAAAGGGGAAAAGAATCAATTTTGCTAACTCTGGCAGGAATTAAGACATGTGCTTTCCCTTAAAAATAAGGAGGTGTGAACTAAGAGGGCAGGAACAAAACACTTTAAAATCCTACCTTCTCTAAGCAAACATTCTCACTGAGAGATATTTGTTTCATGTAAGAAATTAGAAAAAAAGAATACTGATTACCTGCATAGTCTGAAATTGTTATCCATCATTTTGGTAACTACTTGGGAGAAGCCTTCAGGAAATGTTTATGAAATGAATCAAATCCAGAAGGAAGAGAGAGGCTGCTGGGTATTGTTCATAAAATGAACCTTAACCTGGAAGGAGTGGTAGGTGTCATGTTAGTGTATCAGCAAACCAAAAGAAAAGCAGTTTGAAAGTACACTTCTGTCTGCCGTGCCATATGAAAAGAGGAAAACCAGCCCCTGGGGCAAAGAGGTAAGAGAAATTGTCATACCCTAGAATCATGCTTCCCTTCTTTGGGAGCAGTAGAACAAGCCAAAAAACATCTTCCCAATAAACTATAGCCGTGCAGATGTGGTAATAGGGGGCACACAGTTCTCGCCAGTCATGAACCACAAAGGAAAAAAGAATTCAACCAAAGGAAGTTACTGTCACCTAAGAGCACTCAGTGTGGTATCACTGATACGAATATGAACTGTCACAGTCTGCGCCTGCCCATTGCACAGTGGTCTGACTCTATATCCCTACTCAAAACTATAGTGTGCAAGATGGAATGGCTTTGAATGTTCAATGCTGTTTTGTGTAAAAGAACACAGGTGGTACAGTAATTATGGCACCCCAAACTGGAAATTTGCTAAAAGTTACAACACAACACACTAAGATGATACTGGAAAGATCAGAGTTAGAAGAAGATGAAAACTTTTAGACCCTGTATAGCCTAATATATATCACTGGACTAATTGTTTTAATTGTTATACAGATATGGTTTTCCTTTAACAAATAGAAATATCAATAACATAAGGTTCATATTAAGTCTCAAGAAAAATTAAAAAGGAAACAAATTTGTTTTCATAATAGTTACTAATTACATAAATATCACAATAGCACATTTTAACATAGGACCTTTCAATTCCCTCCATTTTGTGAAAGGTGCATGAGCAGGGTATAATTTTGTATTTTGAATTTAGTGAATGAATGGCACTGACTGCACACGCATTCTTGGTACTAATGAAGCATGAAGCCTTGTGGGGACTATAAAGTCACCAAACCCCCCATGTTGGAAGTGCGTCAGGATCCAATTCCAAAAGCAATTATGTACTAGTTTTGTACAAAACTGACAAAATGGTCTAGTTTACAAAACCTGACCTGCTTATTTAAACTTATCAACAGATGGCATTACAGCCAAAGTCTAAAATATCCTCATGTCAAGGGAGACAGGCATAAAATGCTAGGATCAAGCATAGCTAGTGCCTTGCCAGATTTTAATAAGACCAACTAATCAAATATTTTTGTCTTCCATATAAACATGCAGCAAAAATGCACTTAGAAATACTACACAAACATCACAGAGACCCCTCAGACAGTCTGAAAATATGTGTTCAAAGTTAAGATTAGTTTGTTTATTTATGGTGCTGCATAAGTGGGGAATACGTAACACCTGTCAAAAGAAACAGCAAGTGATATTGAGAATACCGGTATGCCTAAATACTTCTGAGCTGAAAATTATTTTCTTTGTAATAAGACTACTATAAAAGATTTATTCTAATAATAAGCCAAATGGCCCATGACAACCCTCCCAATAACAGATTTGAAGTAAAAAGTAAACCCAGCACTTTGAAGAAGCACAATGAAAATACATCACCACAGCAGAAATGTCTCTACAGCATCCCTCTACCCTCAGTACCACTACGCAATATTTTACCATTGGAAGTAGGAGCTGTAATTCTAAACGTATGCCAAGGCAGGCAAGAGAAATCTTTGGCATTTGCTTTAAGAATATTAACAGAACAATTACTCTTACACTGAGAAAGGTATTGGGTATTGTTTTTGGAATAATTCAAATTTATGAGCACATACCTGGAATTAAATTTTCCCTTGGAAACCAGGAAGTCTGTGGTAGAGAAACTGTATCTAAGAGAAGGTATTTCCCCCAGCCTCGTGGGAGCACCCAGGTTGAAGAGAAGGATTTAAATTTTAGCTGCCTATCAGAATCACATCCAGCAGTAAACCTTCAGTACAGGATATGCAAACACTGATACGATACCCAGATTGTCTCTGAAATTAGAGACATCAGAAGTAGATCAGCATGCAGAATACCTTGCTCAGAAGATCTTCACATCGT
Organism: Astur gentilis; assembly: GCF_929443795.1. NCBI lineage: Eukaryota > Metazoa > Chordata > Aves > Accipitriformes > Accipitridae > Astur > Astur gentilis. Next base: position 8,451,035 of record NC_064897.1, on the reverse strand, counting down.
TGCAAGGATAGGTACAGAAACCCAGGTTAAAAAAATGCAACACGCACTTATAAATGAAAACTGTATTCTTATTCCCATTAAAAAATGGGTCTATCAGTGAAAAATGACTGTTAACCTTGCAGTTCAATAATAGTAATACTACAAAGCTTTTATGTAAGAGAGCTCCCAGGGCTAAATGAATGCCAGCCAGGCACCGTGAAAATGAAAACCTGACTGCAAGTGGTCAGAACCTGTTCACCAAAGGTTGAACCACTGAAAATAGATTAGTCAATATCAACTCTGCAATAGTTGCTGAAACAAGCCACAACCCATTCTGTGCCACTTGTGGAAATGGTATCAAGCACTAGCAAGAACTATGTACTGAATTCACAGAAAAAAAGGAAATTGGTATCCAGTGCAGATTAGTCATATACCATGTGGCCAAAACGTACATACAGCAGATGCTCCCAGAGTTAAGGTTACCAAAGCACTGCAGAAAAGCCTGTTAAAAAGGAGTTTGGAAGCAAAGCGCAGCTGAAATTGAAGTTGGAGAATGATCAGAAGAATCAAGTAATACTGCGTGAAGTTCGTAAGTTAGGTCTCAACCACTGTTTTAACATAATTTCTTTTCACTATTCTGTCAGCTGTTATTCTGAACTAAAGTGACTGAACTGTCTTCCAGGAGACAAAACACCTGACAGTCCCTAGCCAGGCTCACAACTTGCGAAGATCTTTACCAAGCTTGAAGGTCAAGAGGATTCAGAACCACACTAGCAAGGAACACATGCCCATTAACAGTTTCTTCTGGCTTAAAACGCTAGTATCGCTATTGGCTTTCTGCATCCTACTCATAGGACGCTCCATTTTGTGTATCATTCTCAACCCAGAAGTCCCATTCATTTCCTTACAGACACTGAAAGAGGCCCCTTTCTTCCACACATATACTGGCCACAGTTGCCACCTTGCAACTGCAAGTATTATTCTGCTTCAACCCTGACCTTCCTAGTCTTTGAGATGTTTTGTCTTTGCTTATGATGATCTCTATTTACTTTTGCAATCATCCTTCTTCACAAAAGAAGCCAGGGAGAGGAGGATACGTATAATAAGACAACTACCTCCGAGTACCAGTTAGACCTTTTGAATAATTTTCAAATATGCAAATAAGTAGTTTCCAGTATGTCTGGCCTCTATCAGCTGGCAATTCTCCTGTATGTACCAAGGCATGAGTCAGCTGAGGAAGAATGTGAAGAGATGCTCATGCAAGAAATGGAAAAGCACGTCATGCTTGTGTTGCTGGCAGAGCAAAGGACAATACAATAAGAGACAGCAATAGATAGGGGAGAAACACAAATGTGAAGGTCCCTTAGAGCGAGTACAAGAAGCTGGAACCTTATGTGGTGGATGATAGCCAAAGAACAGGCTTGTCAAGGAGGAGATGGCAACATGTTGAGAAAACACGCCAGGAGAATAGCTTCAGTAATTGTGTTTTTAACAAGACAAGAAGGTAACACAGTTGTCAGAGGGCAGCAAAAACAGCTAGCATTAACCAAGATGGTAAATGAAGGAGAAGGCATAAGGGTTACCCAAAGAGACTAAGAAAGAAGAAGTAGGAGATTCAGGCCATGAAACTGGAAGATGAATGTATGTGCAGAGCAAGAAGAGTACAAGAAAACCCATGTTATAAGCTCAACTGTGGAGGCTCGCAACAGCCGAAAGCAGGAAACAAAGGGAAATCTCAAAGGAGCTTTCTGGAGTTCTATCTTGGCTTCAGTGGTCTTAAATGTGCAGCAAATCACTCAAAAAAGATGTTAAAGGTAGTAGGCCAAGTTGCATAATTTAATATCACTGGCATGAAGGAGGTAAAGAACAGCAAAGAGAGGATACCAGAGGTGGGTCTTTGTGTCTAATTTAAAAAAAAAAAGAAAAAAAAAAGATAAATAGCTTGGTGCAGAAGCTACTGAATGAATGACTAGAACAGTAGGAGGGAAACCAGGAAAATACTGACACAAAAGTCAAGGGAGGACAAGATTTCAAGACTGGGCATGATCAAGTGTCAAAAACAGCAGGGAAGCCAAGAAGGATGAAGATGGAATAGAGACCCTGAGACCTGGCCAAGAAAAGGTCATTAGAGATCTTAGGAGAAGCTTCAAGGGAGTCAGAATATCTATACTTAAGTCAACTTAAACTACAGTTCTAGGCTGCAGACATGGTACAGGATCTTTCAGTTTTGGAGTCACAGGTCGTTCCATGAAACAAAAATTAATTGGGCCATCATGCTTTCACTGTTTCTTAACACCACAAAAAGCAGCATATAGAGATTTTGGGTTCAATATCACACTGTAATTAAGGTGATCAACAGCAAGAACAGCCAGCCTTTATAAAGTGTTCTTCATCCTTATACTTTGGAACCCTTATAAAGGATCAATAACCTATTCCAGGATAAATGGGAAGCCATGCATGCAGAAGTGCGCAGCCCAAGGTCAGCCAGCAATGGAGCAGCAGAACTATGCAGAGAACACGGGTCTCCCAAATGCCAGACCAATTCTCTACATTCAAAGCTTGTCTGCTTTGTTCAGGTGGAGATACAGGGAATTTCAGAGGTAACTATTTTAGCACCTTGTTTATTTTTCTCTGCAAGTTCCTGATGGGGAGGGGGAATTGTTTACTTCATAGTTTTTGGGGGAAACTGAGAATTCAGAAACTTTGCTCCTTAAATTTGTGACCACAAGGAGTTCAGATTCCTTCCCAATTATTCAGATTTGAACTTTTAACAGTAATTACATATTTCTGCTATAATCAGCCACGGTCTTTATACAGCAGAGAGCATAAACAAAATTTGAATTGCTAATTGTAAAAAACAAAAAAGCAAATTTTTTTTCCTCGAGGTATAAAAGCTCTCACTCATCATCTCCCCCTCTCCCTCATTACTCAGTCTCTCATATATAAAAAAGGGCCAAAAAAGAGCACACATTCTCTTATTTCTTGACTTCACATCAAGTAAACTTAGACCAGCTTAGAGAGATGAGAAATGAGATACTGGGCCCTGCACAAATTCTTCACCCCAATTCACAAAACCAAGACCCTGAAGTGCTGGAAGGAACCAGAAAATGTAACGCAAGGGCTTTTCATTCTAACCAACTAAAATCCAGCCATTCCAGAGGAAGGGAAGGGAGGGTGGGAGAAGGGAGGGTGGGAGAATGAATGAGTTGGATTATGGAGACAAAGCACCGTTCCCAGCACAGCAGAACTGGCTATTTTCAGAGGAACAGAATTCTATTTATTATATAGTGGCAAAAAAGAACATAACCTCAGACAAAAACCAGTATGTGTCCACAAGCATATACTCTAATGAAAGCCAAACCAAGAACAGGTCAAAACGCAGGTGTGGAAGTAAGAGCGGGGCCTGCGAGTTTTAGTAAGAAAAGATTCCTGCCCATGAAGAATCCTAGAGAGGAGATGAGGGATGCTTGCTTGATGACGAGAGAAGCAGGATTTTAGGTATATAGGACCACAGGACAGAATGCCAAAGGGACAGCATGGAAAATGAGATGCAAAGAGCAACACTGAGAGAACTGGGAGGAGGAGTGCGGTGTAGGAGGAAATGAGAGTAAAGAAGTAGGCGGGGTGGAAACATGCTGGGCCTTAAAGGTGCAGGAGAGGAACCCGACTGTGACATGATACTAGGAAGCCCAGGATGGGATTCAGGAAAGGGTTCACAAAGGCCAGGAACTAGCAAAATCTGTGCATTGTCTACCTTTAAGACACCAACTCCAACGTTCATAATAGGATGGAGTAGAGGACAGGGCAGGTCAAAGACAGAAGGATAAAAAGACAGTCTAGTCTAAATCGTGGCAAAGCGTCACAGAACACATTAAATCGGACCTAAACTCTGCTGCGAGGTCTCCGAATTTTGAAACACTCCCAGTATTTTGCATTTTCATTTCAAACTTTAAATGAAAATTTGCAATTAATTAATTATGAAAACATACCGCAGCATGCTTGCTCTCTCAGTAATACACATACACAGACTGCCTTTAAAAGTGAAAACTTGAGGACAGGGCAGAAATATGTTATAGATTTTTAAGTTCATCATATATCCCTTAGAAGGAAGAAGGAAACAATAATAGCAGAATAGATAGCAAGTAGCAATAATAACTCCTACCAAGATGATAAGCGTTTGGGGGTTGAACACATCAACTGGATATTTTTGCTAAAATAACACGATGTGCAACAGCCAGCAATACAGAGATTTAAATGCTTTTCTTTATGCTTCAGAGTTAACACAACTGGAGAGTTCAAACATTTTGAAGATACCATTTTAGGCTGCCCATTAATCTAGGCACTATTCATCTTTTCAAAGTTGTCTTCCAGACCGAAAATGCTAGAAACAATACTTTTTAAAGTTTCAATTCTGAAGCATCACTCGGCAACAGATTCTGCAAATGGAGTACTACAAAACACAGAGGGTTCTGTGTGAAAGGCCCTGGTTACAATTCTACCCAAGACTGGGAGAAGCAAATGGAAAAATGAGTCCAAGAGCATTTCATCTTTTGGTTGCTAATGACCGAGATGCAATTCCTGTCTGACAGCTGTGTAAAATGAGATAATCAGCTCAGACCTGCTCTTGAAGGACAGCTGTCCATATCACAGTTGCCATTAACCATACCTCCTTTCTGACACTTGAAGTAAAGGGCCAAAGAGCCAAACTGCGATGCAGACCGAATCTCCCACTATATGAAGGTCAGCTGAAGTTTAGGGGAGGAGGTCGTAAGCAAAGATACCTGTACCTGTGTGGTAAGAAAAAAACTTCTCCACAGACACCAGCATTCAGCTGTATTTTTGTAGAAAGAAAAAAAAATACTACAGTAGTCACAACCACGTCTTGGACCGGGAAATTATATCCAAACTGTTTATTGTATTTCATTCCAACATTTCTGACTCCTTATTCTATCCTAGAAACTTGACTGCAGAACCAGATTTCAAGATAAAACCCAAGAACTTACAGAACACATACTTAAACGTTAATATAACCTCATGATCTGTCAGTAACGTAATCCTTTTCCCATAACTCTCTAGACCTTCTCATTTCATTTTACTTAAGGGCTTGACCTGAGAAATGCCACACACTCAGTTCTCAGATGGGAGTGGAGTGCCCATAGGACAGGATCAGACTGCTTCAACTTAAAAAGTCAACTTTTGGAAGCATGAATGTCCAAATTTAAATTTACAAACCCATACATGCGTAACTGTCTCTTTACTCCAATGCTGAAGACTTCATTGCTTCTGTTGAAATCAAAAGTACGTTCCTGGGCATTTACAAGAATTAGTCTATTTACTTAGGTATCTAAACGTGGTTTTTAAAGTCTAATTTTAGGTGTTCAGGTTTAACATTCTTACTGTAAACTCTTAAAGACATAGCACTTTCATTTAAATGTGCCTATAAAGTACCTTGCACTTTTATGAAGATAAATAATACTCTCCCTTCTTCTTTTACGGATAGTTTCATATAAAATAAATGGTGCAGAACAGCTGCAGTATTCCACCTCAGAGGAAGCTGCATTTTCACCTGTGATAAAATTTGATGTAAATACCACGATCACACTAAAGAGCTATGCTCTCTAAAAATTATTCCCTTCCTTAAATTTATCAGTATGTCCTAGCTTTTGCAGAGCTGCGTTTTAGACTACAAGATCTCCAGAGCAGAGATCGTCTTAATTTTGTGCATCCAAGTCAGCATCAAATGCCCTGTCAGCAATTAACAAATAAAAAACAATTACTCTACAGCACACGACTTTCAGCCCTGTATGTCTGTCATGAATATTTAAAGCTCAGGAAGCAAATACAAAATCCTAATCTTTATCATCAGTAATGAAGAAAAAAAACATTTCATACACAGAAAGATAATTGTCGTGGGAGAGGAGAATTTTGTAAGGCTGGCATATATATTCTGTAAAGTGCCCTGGCATCCATCAGAGCCAAAAGCACTTGAAAAATGTCAAGTCATTACTGAGGAAGGGGGCAGCGTGAAGTAAATTAACCTCAAGAGCATGAGAAGTCAGTTACCCCCTTGAATGTACAAAGGCCAAAATGCCTCAGTTATCTCCTCCCTTGTGCTAGATAACACAGCTATACTCAAAACAGACTGATTGCATAACTATAGGGCAACAGGTAGGAGGGCATCTAACAGTACCCCCGGAACATACGTATACGTATGCTTCGTGGTTCAGCCCTCCCTTAGAAAGAGGCACCTTCTGAAGCTATGGATAACAGTCAGAATTCTCTGCCAAAATGGGCAATCACTTTGGAGGGACCTGGCATCTTTTGTCTGAGCTTGCTAGCAAATTACACCAAGGAATTCCTTCTTCAGGGACTCCCTGTTAACCATTGTGCTCCCAAATGGATTCCAGAAGGGTTCCTGTCCTGGCCAAGGACCCTTTTGATCTTGTGTTTCCTCACTGCTATCTCACTGGAGAACAGAAACAGGAATATCTCAGGTGAGATATCCTTAGGCATGATTCTTCTGCTATGGGAATCTGCTTTGGCTTCATTTGAGATGAAGTCTCCCTCAGACTCGATTTTGCAGGAAATCACTATGTTAGCGTCAGAACACTCATTTGTGACTGGAAATTAACTGCCTCGTTTACAAAAAGCAGCCAGCTTGGCTCACCACAGCACTAGCATTAGGATTCACATTCCTAGCCCCTGAACACAGCATAAAACACAGATGAAGACTGGTGGCAATAGAATGGCTTCTTTTGGCTTTCAGAGCAGGTTCCACCAGCACTGTCACGATTTTCATTCCCAGGCCCCTGAGCACCACAGAACCCACTCTCAAGGGCACTCTTTCCAGAATTCATCCCACAGCCCCTAGGTACATTAGGACACATATCTCAGAGTACTAGCACTGGGATCTGTACATACAGCTCCCAAGCACAGCGAGGTCTGCATCGCACAATGATTTTATTACCACAGTTACGAGCATAGTAGGACCCACATGGAGAACAACTGACACTCCAACCCCACGGGTGCATCCTTGGACACCAGCACTACAAATCACTGCTCCTGTCTCCTCAAGGCTTTTTTTGGCCAGTATTATCCTTCTCAATAACCCCTAAATGACAGGAACTAATTTCACACAGGTGACGATAAAGGCTGAGACTAGGACAAATACACCAGTGAAATAAAGTAGAAGGGAAAGGGCAGAGAGGTTTCTTACAGTTAAACAGGGCTAAGGTCTCCCATAAGCTTAAATAGTGAGGGAAGGAATCAGGTCAATTCCATATAGCATATAAGGGAGCTAAATGAGAGAGATAGAGAAAGACACACAGAAGAAGGCGGCTGGGAAGATGTTCAGAAACAGAGAAAAGACTGAAAGGAAAGCCGATACAGTGAGAGAAGAGACATGGAAAACAAGGACAGAAGGCGAAAGAGAAGGACAGCTAGGAATAGAGAGGTGATATAATGTGGTCACTCACTCTGTCCGGAAGATTTTCTGGAGGGAGGTGGATTATCTTCAGTGCTGGTTTCTGGGGTGCTGCCCTTCACACTCCTTCTCTGAGACCCATCCTCAGAGCATTGCTGTCAGCTATTCCAAGAGCTTCTTCAAGAAGTATTTTCAGGGTGAAGGGATTGTGGATGAAATCAGGATCTTGAGTATTAAAACAATCTGCTTGGGATTGTCAGTCCCCTAAAACTGCTGGGTTTATCCCAGGATGGAGATCCTCTCTCCCTTTTGGCAGCTAACTACTAAAGGGGTGTTCCCCTGGGAGACAGCCTTTTCGCTGATTGTCAGATTATTTCAGAGATCAATTTCCCCAATCTCCCTACCTGCAAATCTCTCTTCTGTTTCCTCTAGGTGCACCTTGTCCTTAAGGGTGGGCAAATCTCCTTCTCTGAAAAAATTGCTATCTCTGCGGCTATTAGCAGCAAAATCTGCCTTTTCCTTTCCCTGTAAATGGGAGGTGTGTCTTCTCTCCTTGCACAGGATATCTGAAGAAAACCCTCTTGGGATTAGGAGATGAGGGATCTTCCTTGGGATGAAGGAGGATGAGGTCAGTATTGGAAATTACCTTTATCTCCAGTGGTTAACAGCAACTGGAAAAGGGAAGAAGAATATCTAAATCTGCCTCTGCTTTCTCTCCCTTGTTTTGCTTTCTCTGCTGCCTGCTGAGCAGATGTAAATAATTAAAATTACTAGACAAGTATCTGGAGCTCCTGCTTATTTCTGTCTTGGGGACTGTCTCTCTTGGGCATATGGGGTTTCTTCTGTGAAGACTCCCCTGTTACTATCTGGTCTGGAGAAGAGCCGTCTCCTCTGCTGGGGGGAAGAATTTGCTCAGTAGCAGGGAGGAGTAGGTGGCAAGGGTTACTCTCACAACCCTCAGAAACCGGGCTCCGAGGACACCTCTCCCCAAAACAGGTACTGAGGGAGCTCCAGGAGGCTCTATTCCCAGCGAGGAAGAGCAGACCTGCTTCTAGACAGTTACCAGGTCTTGGTGCCGGGGGGGGGGGGGGGGGGGGCCTCTGCCCACCCTTGGCTCGTTAGTGGGGAAGGGGGCAAGTATTAAGCTCCCCCGCCAGTTGCGGGGAAGAGGGCTGGCAAGTGGGGGCGGCGAGGGGCCGCGGCGTATCCCCCCCCCCACCCCCGCCGGGAGCGGGGCTGCCTAACGGGGAGTCCCCTCACGGCTGCGGACGGGGCGGGGGGGACGGCGGGCCAGGTCTACTCCCCCACCCCGGCAGGCTACGGGGGTGTCCCCCCCACCCCTGCTGCCCACAGGCTGTCCCTGGCTTCCCCCCAGGCCCCAGCTCCTCTTGCCCGGGCCCGGCTACCACGGGAGGCCGCGGCGGCTCACGGGCCTGCGCGGGGCTGAGCGGCCGCCTCCGCCGCCTTCCGCCGGGCCTCGGCTTCCTCCCCGGGGGGCTCCCCGGGCTCCGGTGCGGTGGGCGGGGAGGGGGGGGGGGAGCCCGGCCGGGCGGCGCTGAGTCTCTCCAGGCCCCGCCGCTCCCGCGGCTGCTGCTCCGGCTGCTCCGGGCTGCGGCTCCACTGCAGGCCCCGGCTCCTCCCCGGCCTCCGCTCCGCCTCCCCCGGCTCCCCCCCCGGCCGCGGCCGCCCCCGCCTCCCCGGGTTAAGGAGGCGCCGGTCTGGGGGAGCTGCGGTTGCCCAAGCGGGGGCCGCGCCCCGTTCTACCCGGTGGAGGCAGCGCCCGCCTGCCCGTCGGGTCCAGCCGGGGCCGCGGCTTCGGCCTCCCCCGGCGACCCCCGCCCCGGCCGGGGGGGGGGCCTCGATTCACCCCGGAGATGGCCGCCGGCCGGGGGGCCCTGGCAGCAGCCTCTTGTCTCCCCCCCAGCTGGCGGCGGCAGCTGTCGGGCCACCCCTCCGACAGCCGCTCACCCGGCCGGCCCTCATCTCCTCATCTCCTCCGGCCCGAGGGCGCTCCCCGTCCAGTCCCGACCCGACCCGTCCCGTCTCGTCCCACCCGCGGGGCGCCGCTCCCAAATGGCGGCCTGGGCCCGGGCCCGGGCCCGGGCCTGGGCCCGGCAGCCCCCGCCGGAGATCGGGCTCGCCGCCCTGGGTGACGTGCCCTGCTCCGGACCAGGACGCTCGGAGTTTTCTCCCACCCCCAAAAAATTCAGCTCGCCATCCCTGCTCATCTTCCCTCACGCCTTGTGTTTGTCAGTAACCTATTGGGGTAACATCCCTCAGTCGTGAGAGGTGTTTCTGCTGCAGCCCCGTTAAAAGTCTCCTCGCTGTCTCTCCGATGTGTTACAACCAGCTGAAACCATACAGAAAACCCCACGAATTACACACGGTGTCGTCCCGCTTTCGCCCAGTTGGCTGAAAACTGGGGCTCTCCTGTCAGCGTGTTGCAAGGCTGGTCTTCGGGGCACGGACCAAGGCAACCGTCCGTTATTTTACAACATTAAAGGGGGCTGTGCAGTGAAGTTAACGAGATCAAATACTCCAAAACGTGTGTGTGAAGGAACCGGCACTGCCCGGGGTCCCCCTGCACCTGAGGCCAATGTCGTAGGCAGGCCACTTCTACATGGAAATCCGAAATGCACAACCACGAAACAGCCTCCCTTGGGTTCCCCACCCTGGTTATCGGAGAGATCCCCCGTGTTTGATAATCTCTTCTTTCTGTGGGTAGTTTCACATTTGCATTCCTCCAAATGGTAACGCTGCTGTAAGGCTTGGAGTAGAGGATAGGACACACGCTGGGAGAAAATGACATTTCCTGAGTAAATGTCCCTTTTTTTTTTTTTCTTTTTTTTCTTTCCTTCTGGAAACTGTAATATGGAAATTGTTCTGATAGCAGAGGGGGTGTTACAAGACTTGCTGCTTTTGCAGGGCTTAGTTTACCGTTACACCTGCAACGACTCCTTGCCTTCCTTCGGCAGGTCAAAAGCTGTGCCAAAGTCCTACCCTTGGCCTCCTGCCTCTCCTTGGACTTCTCTTGGTGGTCTTTGGGTCTCCCCGCTATTCCCACACCAAGTTCTCCAGTTCCCCTCTAGCTAGGATTTGTGCTCATACTGCGCACAGGTTCCTCTTAACCCTACAGAGAGACAAGGCAGAAGCAGCATGGTGCTGGGAGGCACTGATGGGTGGTATCTGCGAGTTGTTTGATCTACAGCCAACTGCAGAGGTGTTAGAAAACTGCGGTTGGACTTGACACGTGCCAGGCATCTAATGTGCGTTCCCCATTTATTTTTCCTTTTGGTTTTCAGGATCCTCTCTCCCAAATGAATGTCTGAAATATTGCCTGCTTTTTATAGACAAAAAAGATATGATGTAACTAACTTATTTCATTACTTGAAAGAACGTAAATACAAAGACGCCATCCAGCACAGAAAAAGCCCTTGGGAGGCAGGCCAAAGAATCAGTGTTGCAGAAGCAACACAGAACTGAATGGGTCATGACCCATTATCATATTTAGCATTCGGAGAACAAAAAGACCCATCCCCAAGCCTTTGCAAGCTGAGTAGAAAATAGAGGATAGCAGATGGGAGACATGGGAAAGAAAGTAAACTAGTCACCACGTAACTTGTTTTTACATGACACTCAAAGTGTTTTATTCTTCTTGCCATTTTTCAAGACGCCACTGGCTTTGTACAGGACTGAATTGTTAATATTTGTCTAGGGAACGCTATAAATTTTGACAGATGGATAGCGGGCAGTTGGGGCTTCTGGTATCCAGGAAGGTGTAGGAGGTGGCTTTGGTTTTTGGCAGTTAGGATGTTGAAACTTACGGTATTTGAGAAGGAATTCTCTTCCACATCCTGGCTGAAGGACTGTTCCTTCCATTTGCAACTCGTAGCAAACAGGCATCTCAGCAATCCTGTGTAATGTACAGGAATCCCAATGCATTTTTCTCCCCGAGCAGGGTTTGGTGGTTGGTCTGTGGGGTTTTTTTCCAAAACCTCTTCTTACCCAGGAAAATCTTTATGTATTTGTGTATAAATGCATATAGAAAAATTGACTTCAGTTGCTCGCGTTACGTCCCCTGAATCATTCCTCGCAGCAGCACGTGGGCACGACCTAGCTGCCCCCTTTTCAGGGCATACCCCCGTATCGACGTGCCACACGCCATCCAAGGAGCTAAAACGGGTGGTTTGCAACCGGGCGGTTTAAATTCGTGTTTAGGACCTCGACTACGAGAACGACGACGTACCCTACGTCTCCGCCAGCGCCAACCGGACCCGCCGGGAGCTCGGCTGTGTCCAAAGCCGGACAAGCGTCGAGGGACGGGTCTGCCGGCGCGGCCAACGCTCGGACACCCCTGAAGGCGGACGCTTCGTGTCGCGGCCCCCCTGGGGAAGCTGAAACCACCGGGCAGCTCCCGCCTGACGCCACGTCGGCCGCCGTTACCTGGCGAGGCTTCGCCCCCCGGGGCCGGAGGCGGCACAGCCGGCTGCCCCGGGCCTCCGGGCCACCTTAAGAGCGCGAGGAGCCCCCGCAGGCAGCGGCCGGGCGGCTCCTCCCCGCCCCGTGTCGCATCCAGCCTGGGAACGTGTGGCGGGGAGCGGAGCCGCGGCGGGGACGCGCCGCCGGGGCTACCCCGGCCCGGGGGGAGGGGGGGGGGGGGCGGGAGACCCCCGCCGTGGTGGGGGGTAACGGCGGCTCTGCTGGGGCGGGGGCGCCTGGCGCGGCCCTCCCTCCTGTCCCGCTAGCGCCTTCATTCCACAGCGCCCATTGGCGGAAGGCGGGGGCAGGGCTAGCCCGCAGTCCGCTGTCCGGTTGGCTGTCGCACCCATCCATCAAAGGGCGACTGGGCAGGAGAAGAACTTGCGCTTCCGATTGGCCGTGGCCCGAGAGAAGGTGGGCCAGAAGGGCAGGGAGAAGTAGCTCCCATTGGTCACCCCCCTCCCCCGCCGCGTGTCAGTCAAATGAGTCACGCAGGGCGGCGCGCCGGGCCGCAGCGGGCCGCGGGGCTGTTTGTCACGGTGCGCGGGGGGTCACTTCCTGCCCGGGGCCGGCGGCTTCCGCTTAACCCCGCGGCCCGAGGCGGCCGTCGTTGTCCTTCGGCCGGCGCATGCGCGGCGGGGGTGAGCCTGCCCGGCCGCGCTCCTGCCGCCGCCCACGGGACGTCACGGCGCGGACGGTGGCCGGGCCGGGCGGGGCGGGGCGGGGCGGGGCCGCCTCCCGCAGGGGCCTGCCGGCGCGGCGCCTATGGCGGCCCTGGGACGGCGGCGCTCCGCCCCGGCCCCGCCGCTCCCGCGGCAAAGCTCCGGCCCTCTCGCCACGCAGCGACAACCGGGCAGCGGCGGAGCCTTCTCCTCCGCAGGCTCCCCGCCGCTGGGGCCGTGCGGGGGAGCCCCTTCCCCGCTCCACCCCCACCCCACCCCACCCCACACCCCCCCGGTCCCCATCGCGTAGGGAGCGGCGCTTGCAAAATGGCAGCAAGGGGCTCCATGTTGTCTCTCAGAGCGGGCTGGGTCCGCTACGTTTGCGAGCGGAGCGGGGCCGTTGCCAGCGGCCCGGCCTTCGGAGGCAGGCTGGGCTCCTCCCGCTTGGCGAGGGGTTCGAGCGGGGCCTGAGGCGCTGGGGTGGGGAGCGGGGGGGAGCGCGGCACCCCTCTTGCTCTCACAGATGTGTTCGTGCCGCCGTAGGTGGGAGCAGGAGAAGCCGTTACACTTAAATTCTGTCTCTTGCTCAGCAGGCGTGGCTGAATTCCCCGGGGTGAAGTGTATCCTTCTCCTGCTTAAACCCCGCTCAGGCTCTCCGCAATGGAGCCCGTTTTATCTGTTACAGTCGTCTCTGCTAAAGGGGTGTGCCACTGTAGCCCTGCTGGGTTACACCAAAAAAACTCAAATCGGCCCAGCTCCAGAGGTTTTAGTCACTGGGGAAAACGATGGAATACACTGGGTGGACAGAAGCCCTTCTGTCTCTTTCTTCACCCGCAAAAGTACAGTTTCTGCATGGGCTATCCTGGCTCTACTGCGGGCCCACCCCTTGCTTTCAAACAGGACCTGCAACTATGAACCCTTCCCTGAAACCCTCAGAAGTCTAAGACGGGGACATCGGCTGTGCCTTCAATACAGAAAGTCGTCTTCAAAGGAAGGAGAGTCCCAGCCTTCATTTCCTACGGACTGATGGTTTGCTCTTTGTTTCCTCCAAGGCTGACTCTGTGCAGGCTCCATTCCATCGCACGTGGTTGTGATAGTCATTTCTCGGGCTGCAGCTGCACTTTAATGTGCTTTGAAGCAGGTAGTTCTGTGAACTGCAGGACTAACAAAGCCTGGTTCCTTATCAGTTTTGGTCTTGTAATTGGATTCTTTGACATCCGATAAGGCACAAATTCTGACTGAAGCTTTTCCTCTAATTGGTGCATTTGTAATGTCTCTTTTCATTCTGGCTGTCTTATGCCTTTTAAATCTTTAGTTTGTACCGTGACCTTTCCCTCTGCAAGGACAAAAATAAAGTCTTTTTCCTGTATTTGGTCTCTTATTTTCATGAACCCTACAGGAGTTCTTGGTTTTTTAGATCTCTGCAAGGGGCTTTCATTCTTCTCATAGCTTTATAGCAAAGGTTTAAACATGGGTTACCTGTTTTTCTCTCAATCTTTCAGACAGGCACAGTGGCTGTAGGTAGGTACCAGAGCAGAGCAGGGTTCATTCCCAAGGACCATGAACAGAAGGAGACTGCTCCTTCTGTGTCTGCCCAAGGTCAAACGCCCTATTTGAAAGAGAGATGTGCCAGCAGATCTTAGGTGAATGCTTTTATTACCCAGCTTTGGGTAATTGGAGTCAGTTGCTTTTTAAAGGCCTTTTTTCCTGAAGATCTTCCTCTTTGTGTGAATGATTAAATATTCACAGAGGCAAAAATAGACGGATTATAAACCCTGGTCTTTAGGACATTCAGCCAGTATATGGGAGATACCAGGGAGATATAAAATGACAAATACTTACTGCAAAATAGTTAACTGCGTGTTTTGACTGTGCTATCTCTGACAGAAAGCAATGCGGGGAAGCAGGAGTTGGGATCCAGATCTCCCACAAGCTGGGGAGAATGTTTGAGCCATGACGTGCTTGGTCTGCTCCAGCCCTTCCTTACGGGTTCCCTGTGGCTGAGACGTGCTCCGAATAGGCCTCCGGGAGCAACGTCTTCTAGACAGGTTGGTGGGGGAAAATTGTATGTAGCAGTCTTGTTCTGGATCCTCTGTTCAAGCTGAAAAGCTTGGAAGGTGAAGTCAGAGCTGACAGAGTCAGCAAGTGCTTACATGAGAATAATACTTAAATGCAGACTCCTGCATGATTTCAGTGCTCTTAAGGCTAGAGAGCAGCAGACCCCTGGGAACGAGCTTCCTGGCCATCACGGTCTGGCAGACCTGGGTGTCAAGCTGTTCTGAAGTGCTGTCAGTGGCCTAGGGTCTGTTGTGCTCTGTTCTAGCGGACTTGGATGAGATGAACAAGCTTTCTTGGGAAGAGAAGGGGGTGTCGGTGAATGAGGTGAATTTGTTCTACTTACATTTTCAATTCATGCTGGTTTTCTGTCAGTGTAAAACATCTAAAAAATTTTCCATGAGAAGATTATTTCTGTGATAATTGCACTTCCCTGACTCAGAAGGTTTACATAGCGTTACTACATTAAGGATTATGAAGTACTCACAAGTTTAGACATTTCAGTAGTTAGACAGACAAACTGATAATGAGTATGAGATTCTAGGGCCCAAAAGCTCACAGAGGTACTGTTACACATGTTATGTTACTATAGGCTCAATGAATACAGAGCAAAGTGCAGCAAAGTTACAAAGTGATTCTCCGCTAAAAAGCTGTATGTGAAAAGGTATCTTCTTACTCAGCAGTTCATATGCTTAGGTGTGTTCTGACTAATCCTCTGACTTGACGAGTTGAAATAATCTTTACTGTTTTTCTTGCTTTTTAGGCCTGCAGAATTAAAATAGCTCCGAGAGAGGAAGCTGGATACTGCTCCTTCCTATATTGAATGGATAAAATTGTATTCTAAGTTTCAGATAGTTACAGTGAACAGACCAAAAGATCGATTAGTAGCTGTCCTTAAAAGAAAACCTGTTTTGTGCCCTGAAAGTTTGAGTCTTCATATTTGGCGATGGTGCCAGGGAAGGAAAGCTGTGGTCACATTCCAGTACTGGCAGCTAGGAAAGCTCTGTCTGCTTTTAAGTGCGGACGGAAGTTACTGCGAAACAGTAAATGTAGAACCACCTCAAACCACTTTTCAAAAAGCCACTGTGCTTCACAGACACCGAAGCACAGTAAGTCTGATTAACAGTCTGTCTACCACTTCAAAAGCAGATGGTGTGAAGATGCAGACAGGATATAAAGTTTGATCGCAATAGCTCAAACTAATGAGCAGTTCATGCTGTTGTATTCTGACTGAGAAGCAGACATCAGAGTTAATAGTAAAAGATTAAAATCCTTAGAAGTGCTGTGGATACCTATGATATCAGCAATAATAATAGTCTCGGATGACAAGCATCCCTGTGGATCAAAAGGAAAATAGGATACCCGTGTGACTTAAGTTATAATTTCTGAGCAACTGGGAGTCATGCAAGAGGTTCTTCAAAATTTACAGCAGGAAGAAGCTTGAATTTGCAGCATGTAATAATTAGGAGGGAAGCTAGAACAGGGAGTTGCAGAGCAAACAATGAAATGAATGAAAAATATAAATGAGAGTCTTCCAGGGTGTGAGAACCAGGAAGCCTGTGAAAGAATTAGTGGATGTGTTGGATCAAGGGAGGTTAAAGAGAACAATCAAGAAAAACTTTGCTTTTTCACATCCACCTTCAGTTTTGAGGATGTAGGAGGCATTTACATTCTTGTCCTGTGTCCATTCTATTTTTCACAATGAAGCAACTCCTGTAGACTGAAATCTCATAAGAAGAAATGGTAGACCAAACTAATAATTTTAAAAAATAATATGGCATGCCTCCAAGAATTCCAGAGAACTTCAAGTGAGTAGTAGTTGGGCACATTGGCTTTTTGGGTAAGGAAAATATGTGGTCTCTCATAGAAAGCTGGCAATACAGACTGTAACCACAATTTAAAAAAAGGTGCTAGGGATGAAGCAGGGAAGTAGAATAGTGAAACTTTTATCTGTTTCTTGAAAGCTGGTCGGAATGGTAATTAAAAATATGTCAAAACACCTGGAAGACTGTGATAACCAAGATGAATTCTTTAAGCAAAGAGTATCTCATAAATCCCTTTCTCAGTTTTCTGGATGTGTCAATAAAGAAGTTAATAAAAGAGAAAAATTTAATCTGATATATTTAGATTTTTAAAAGGCCTTTGAGACTGCTCCACAAAGACAAAAATCTTGATAGGGAAAAGGGATTACTATTGTAGGTCACTTTGGGGCCTTATCTTGTTTCATATTTGAATTCATGGCCTCGGCATAAATAAAAAGAGCATTTGGATGAAATTTGCTGAGGGCACAAGGACAGAATGATCCGGATGTTATAAACAAATACTGAAAGACCTCTGAGATTTGGATGAAATGAAATCTTGGATGAGATTCAGGTATGCAAAATTCATTGCCGTGTATATAGGGACTAATAACTTTTTTTTTTTCCCTGGGAACTCACCAATTGGAAATGAGAGAGAAGGAGGAAAAGGGTCTTTGAGTCCCTTGAGCTGGTCACACACCATGAACTGCTAAAAGGTAAATGGGATCCAGAAATGTATCAAGAGAATTTTCTCATAAAAAGATCTCATATAGAATATTGTGAACAATTCTCATCAAAGATTAATTCAAACTGAAACAGGTGTAAGAATGGCTTCTAGGGTTTTCTGGAGAATGAAGATTGTATCACCAGAGTTTTGGCTTAAAAACCTTGCCTAGTAAAATGGAGACCGGGAAGGGATCTGATGGCTGGCCAGAAACACACCTGACAATAAGCAACAGGTAGGGAAAGGAGCTTTTAGTTGAGAGGATGCTACTAGTTTAAGAACAAATAGGTATATAGTAGCCAAACTTAGGCTGAAGAGTAGGAAAAAAAAATCCAGAATTAATTAGGGACTTTGCAAAATGGCCTTCCCTAAACTGTGCAAACAAAAAGTGTAAAAAATGCATCACAGTGTAAGATGAGACGAATTGTCTTTGAACAAGAATTGTCCTATAAGCAGCAAGCAAGGGCTGGAACTGAACAATTAATTTTCATCATGGCAAAAGGTTAAAAGTCTTAAGGATTTATCCTGTGCCCTGATTGTGTTTATTTATTGTTCATCTGGAAAGAGGAGGGAAAAGTGAACAGTGAAGCAACAACCTCTGCAGAAGACAAAAGTAGTTCTGAGTAGCCATACTGGAGAGGACTCCGAAAGACTTCAGTCAGACCTAAGCAGGGAAGGTGACTGGACAGCGCAACAGTAATTGAAATTCCATGTAAACAGCACAATGGCAAGGGAAACATGTAGGCTGATGTTACCCCTTCTGGGGTTTAAATTAACTCTCTAATAATCACAGGCATGAGATTTCAGTGCTGCCAGTGTGGACAATCTTGTCTGAATGCTCTGGGGAGGACACTGAAGTCTGCCCATAAAGAGGAAATTTCAGGAAATGGTGACGTGAGCGATTAAGGCATGTGAAAACTCTGAGAGAGATTAGAAAAGCAGGTTGCTATTTTGGAAAGAAGGGATACAAAAGTGGGCAGATAGTTTATAAAATAATTTCTAGAATCAGGAAAGTATAGACTTGAGAGCTTCCGTTCTTCCTGTATCCTAATATGAGAACAAAGGGACCCTTCAATGAAACTGGGGAGTGAAAATGGGGAAACGCTTTTCCATGTCATGAGATTACACTGGTGAATTCATTGCCGAAGGAAGTGGCTGAGGCAAATACTTCACTAGCTTTCAGAAAGAACTGGACATTTATGTAGCTCTCACTAGTGTCTAGCACTGTCATCAATGACAATACATTTGGGACAGGGGTATCTGATAGGGTTAAGTCCCCATAAGCTGTTGAGAAGTTGTGAGAGGGAACATCCTGGCTGAGGACGCTGCGTTATCTGGTAGGTGACTGATGCCCAGGAGAGGCTGTAGCGAAGGATGTCCCAAAGGTGTGCGAGTCACACTCAAACAGAACTGAATTTAAAATGAAGATACAGACTCGAGAAGGGGGCTGACTTAACGTTTCCTTTCATGGACAGGCATCTGCTGTCCGATTCTTCCACTCAGCCTGAGGTGGTGGAGTGGAAACAGGAAAAGGAAACAGCCATTTAACTTAATTCAGTTTCTTCTCTGAGCTATTAAAGATTTCTGATCGGTCCACATATGAAAGCACAACATACTCCTTTAAGTGGTGTTACCATTGGCGAGACACAGTCCTAATTACTTGCAGGATTTTTTGACAATATTGCTAATTATGTTCTGAACTTGTTGGTTTATAGGAATAGTCAGCATCAGATGCCCTTCTGTCCAAGGAATGAGGAACTGGGATAACTGTGTTCCTGTGCATAATCAGAAGATTTGTTTTCCTCGAACATTTGAGGAGACACAGGATGAATAGAAGGGGAAAAAAAAAAGTATTTACAAAGGCTTGTGTAAGGTTTTCAAAGGATTTTTTAATGTCTGCTGTCCCCAAAATACTGCCCTCTGAAGAGCCTGTGTCAGGGAGAGAGATTACTTGATAACTTGGTAACAAATTGATAATAAACATTTGCAGCACCCCTAAACACCAGTAGGCCTCGTTCAATCTGTGAGCTTTGAAATCTTAACGTGAATCATCCTTAGCCCTTCTTAAGAACTGGTATGAACCAGCAGTTCTGCTTTGGGTTGCTTAAAATGGCATTGCTGCAGTTATGACATGCACTTAGTGATGATGCAAAATATGCAGAGCTACGTTAGCCTGCAGCCTCTGGAAGAATTACTGTCACCAAGATGAGTAACCATATACTCAAAATGACCAGTTTTGGCCTGGAAGACTTATTTACCATTTGTTTCCTGCTGGATTTAGAACTTCTATGCTTCCCCAACTTTAGCTTTGTAGTGATTTTTGCCACATGCAAGCCAGTAGCTCACGGATGCAATGGAAGAGGTACTTGCATTTCCCAGTACTCCTCTTCAGTTCTTGACAGGCAGCACAAGATTTAAGGAAGCTCTCCTTTCTAGCTCAGAAAGAACATGGAGATCTGTAGAAGAAGCTCTGGGAACACGTGAATCCTCTGTTAAGCGTTCAGGGTAACCTGGCTTTGTTTCAAAGCTGCATTCGCTTTGGCTCTGATGGGGAGTCTTCGTGTCTGGGATCAAATCAGTGGGTGTCATGTGGTAAAGCACGACGCTGTGGTAGTGCAATGGACTTAACCTATTAACCAGTGTTGCCAGTAGCCTGGATCCTGAAAACCAACAACAAGCTCTAATTTTCTAAAGGCAATGCAGCTTAAAGTAAAAAAAAAAAAAAAAAAAAAAAAATCAATAAACTTGGCTCTGTCATCATAGTGAATCAAGCATTACATGTAGAGACACGCTAGTGAAAGATGACTTCGGGCCTAAACTGCATGAGTCCCTTGCCCCGAATTATTTTGGTACTATGCAGAGAGCCTACTGTAATTGGGAAGTATGAAAAGTGAACCAAGTGTCTGTAAATCGGCTCGGTGCCCACTCAGAGAGAAAGGCTGACTCAATGGTAGTAAATTAAACAAGACTCTTCTCTGGCTCTGAAGCTAATGGGCATGGAGTGGCCATACTGTTAAGCTCTCTTACCCTCCATAACAGGCTGGCTGCATGCAGGCTTCCTTCTGGACCAATCCTTGCCATGTGCTGAGTCCTAAACCATGAAGAGAATTGTTTGGAAGATTGCTAGCTGGCTGCTAACAAAACAGATTTCAGTGCTGGGGAACACTCCCAGCCACCACTGAATTTACTAGTGTGGTTGTGTAACCAAATGATCTCTGTCACAAGAGTTTGGAGTGAATGAAGATCCGCTTCTGGCCTAAGCTGTAAAAACCCCATTAATATTCTTACTAAAATCCCGTGTCTGTGACATTTCTGGAGACTCCTGTGTCCTTCTGACCCGTGTGACTCATTACTGTGGTGGGGTGCGGTTACCTCATTTTGGAGCAGAGCAGCGGGCTGACAGGTCAGTGGGGTGTGTTGGACTGCCTAGGTTTGTGATGTCTGTGGAATCAGGTGTTTAACTCAAAATGGCTAAGGACCGCCGTCTGTCCCCCCACCACCTTCCAGCAGCGTGGTGGCAAACGACTCTCAAGTGCCTGTCTCTGCTCTGTGGCCGGAGGCAGCAGCTGTGAATGCGCTGGGCTGAACACGAAGCTGAAACGTGACGCTCAGGAGAGCTGGCTGAGGGAATCACTGCCAGTTACGAGCTCCTCAAACACTCAGCCTTCCTGCCTTGCCGGTGAATGTCAGTACTGATGTAGAGAATAAATAATAAATTACCTGAAGCGAAGGATGTTTACAGCGGCACCAGGACTTTTCCAGTCAGCCCCCCTTGGAAGTGGAGATGCTGGATTGCAGGGTTCCTTCCTGGGACCGCGCTGAGGGTCACAGTACTGCCAAACATCCCCACGCAGCCCCTCTGCCTTTGCTTTCATGTTGTGAGTGCAGCTTCTGCTGACTGCCCTCTCCGGGGGTCTACATAAACCATTAAAAGAAATGCCTCACCTTCTGCAGTGGAGGGCTTGTCCGGGCTCTCGTGACACCATCAACAGCACGCGCAGGAGACTGGGTCAAAACCAACCTATGACAGAGGTGAACGGTACCAAAACAACGTCGGTGGTCTTCATGAGTTTGCTGTGGCAAGGGAGGGTTCAGCTCTGAAATGGGGCTGGTGAAGGAGCTGCTGCACTTCCACAGAGAATTTCACATGGGGCAGAAGCTGATGCTGGAGCACCGACATCTGCACGGAGCTGCTCCTGGGATTTCGTCAGCTGAGTTACTGGGAGTGACAAGATGCCATGGGCCATCCCCGCCTCTGGGAACAGCAGAGTGGGAAATTCACGGGGGCTCTGTGCCTGACTGGGGAAGTCAGCTTGTCGGAGCTTAGGCAGGATGGTCACAAACGAGGTTGGCTGGTTCCAGCAGGCAGGTGTGACTGGGCTGGAGCAGGGAACAGGGGTGAGAGCAAGGCTGGCACACAGGCAGGGCTCCAACAAGGAGCTAAGCATAGATGGGAGCAAAAACCAAAGGAGGACTACAATCCAGTGCCAGCAGGACGCCCTGCTTCTGAATTGTCGGTGCAGTCTTTGGGTTTAGTGCCCTCCTTAAATGGGAAGGGAATTGTTCTCTACCAAGGAATAATGAGATGACAAGAGGGTGAAGTTGTGGCTACCTGCAGAAACTTTTGTGCTGCTGTTTAAACCAGGCTCCAGCAGAAGGTGGAACAATGCCCACAAAAGGAACGTGTCAAGGCAAACCATCTGACGTGAGATCTCTGCCTTCCATGAAGCCTCTGCCCCTGCGCCAGCGATGGGGCCTTGGGCGAGATCGAGAGGGAGTCTGAGCCTGGCTGCTGGTTCGTATGTTCCTCGGTAAGCAGGGGGTGCAATCTTATAAGGAGATTTCTGCAACAGGCAGATGGATTGGTAATTTCACGTTCATTAACTGACCCACTGTGATGACTCATTCAGCAACTCTGGGGTGAAGATTTCTAGTTTAGGATGAGCTAAACCGCAAGCTTCAGAGGTTAGGAGAGAGTCTTGATGACAGCACGTGAAGTAGTCAAGAAAATTGCCAGTGTTGAATTGAGAACTGTGCAGAAGGCTTGCGATGATAGGAATAACCTGGAATATAATAACATTAGGTTATAATAAATAAATAATCCATTAGCATTAACATTCTCCCCCTCTCCCCTCTAAAGTGAGGAAATTGTGATGTGGCCAGAGTAGAAGCCTGTGGAATAAATGGAGGAGAATAAGCTCCTCTCAGAAAATGGGGAGTAGAGGGGTGGGGGGGTGGATCTTGGTATTTATTCTGCATTTCCAGGTGCTCTTCGGTTGCCACCAGATGGCAACAGAAATCCGTTTAGTGCAGCAGGATTCTGCAGAGACTGCTCAATTCCAGCTGCTTTCTTGGCTGAAGGGTTTGGAGGAGCTTTGCAAAGGCTGCCTGCCTACCAAACAAAAAAAAAAAAAGAAAAAAAGAAACAAGCCGACGTGATTTTATCGTCACCAGGCACGTCTACGTTGGCTGTTTTTGAAGTCGGGTGCTTGAGGACAGTGAAGGAGTGGGGACGGACTGGCCCCCCCAGGCTGGCCGGGCTGGTGGCGAGGAGGAGGGTGGATGTGCCAGCCCGCACTGCGCTCAGCCTCGGCTGGCTGTGCAGATGTGTGCTCCGTGACCCAGAAACAAAAATAGCTAGGGGTGAATTCGGGACAGGCGTTGAGGTAGATGATCAGGCTTTGGGAAAGCCCCGAGGAGCATCGGAGTGGGGAGCAAAGCGGGGGGGGGGGGGAGGGGAGTGTGCAGGGCTGCTGGGGCACCCAAAGCTCACGCAGTCACTGCTGTGCGATTTATCCTCACATCAAAATTCATTTTCTCAGCCATCATTCTGACCTCAGATGACTTGAGCGCGGTTGCCATAGAAACCCGCTTCCTCCTACCTCCATCCCATCTCCTTTATCGCCTCTGGCAAGCAGCTAGCTGTCAGTCAAACGTTACGATCAAGCAGCCAGCCCCTCGGTGGCCTCTGCCTGTCCTGCCTGTTCTCGTCCTCCTCTTTGGCAACGGGTCACTCCGAAGGGAAGCGCTGCCAGACCTCAGCCCTGCCCCCCTTTACCCCCCCCCCCCCCCCAGCACAAGCCCTTAGCAAACCCTGCCCGAGAAGAGCGGGAGACCTGGTTTCCAGGGGCAACGGGCACATTTTTTACATCATAACTGAGTATTCGGGTGCATCACCGCACACCTCGGAGCCTGCCCTGGCTGGTTCGGAAGGAAACGGCATCTGACGGCGAATGACCGCAGGAAACCGAATCCCCTGAAAATGGCCCTCGCTTGTGTAGGATTGGCAGAGGTGAGCTTGTGAAAGAAGGTTTCCCTGTAGCACAAGCACCTCATGTAGCTAATATAGCTAATTTAGCTAATTCAGGGATGGGGCAGCTCATTTGCCAAGTCCTGGCAGCGTTAAAGTCATTCAGAGAAAGCGAAAAGGAAGAGAAAGGGAGGGAGAAAGGAAGGAGAGGGAAGGAGGGGAGGCTGCTGAGGGAAACAGGGAAAGAAAAAGGAGTGGGTGGGAGCGCTGGGATGAGAGGCGGCAGGGTGGACAGACTGGGAGGGCAGACGGGAAGCTGCGTGATGGGTGCCAGAGAGGAGAGTGGGACGCAGCCACAGGTGGGAGGTTTGGGGAGTGAGCATGCGTTGAAATGAATGCTTGCCAAGATTTAAGGACCCCAGAAAACCTGTCTAAAACCTGTAGCTAAAAGCAAGATAATGGAAATTTTAAGTTGCAAAAATCTCGAGAGGTGGGAACCTTAGGAAAAATGGGACTTGGCTGTAAGTGCAGTCCTATGGCACAGGAAGGAAATCCGGAAACTCTCTTCAATACACACGTAACAGACATGACGTGCGTTGCAGATCCCCTGCAACAAAACAGCAAGAGCTCTGCTGTAGTCAAATAATAGTACCTTCTATATTGCACTGTCAACAGAAAAGCTCAAGGAAATTTTACAGATCTGTGCACATCTGGGGAGCAGGCCAAGAAGCTCTTTATGCCTGTTAAACCAAGATCATACATCGTATTTCTTTCAGTATAAAAGGATACAGCAAAACAAATAACTCTTTTTCATGCTGTTTAGCATTGTCCACAATACGTTATAGATACATGTGCCTACGTGTTGTTTTGTAAATGATCTGGCTTTTTAGGGCTTCCTGTTTATCATTTTCTTGTAGCTTCTGACTTCTTTTAACAGCAGCGAGGAAAGAAAATCCAGGCCACTGGGGGAAACAGTTAGGTGCCATAAGGAAACAAGAGTCTTGCAGTACAGTAGCGTGCATTTAAAGACATACAAGACCTACTAATTGACCTTGAAGTTGAATGAGTAACACAAAATAAATATCTAGAATTTCACTGAAGTTCCCCCAGTAATTCAGCCATCCTCGGCTTCAAACGAGAATGCTGTGGTTCAGCTAACAGGCGATTTTGGTGCCCATTGGGGACTGCTTGTCTCACAGGGCAAAGAGGAGCAATCCAGAGCACCCTGTCCCCACCACACCTCACCCTGCCTGGTGTCCCCAGGCACTGGCCAGCCGAGGGGAGTGCTGGAGTGGGTTGGCTCCCGTTACAGAATCAGGTTTTTGCTACCCCCAGCCCTCTCCTGGGTACCAAAGGCTTCACTGGGAAGGTGTAATCAGGCCTCCTCATTGTTCTTGATGTTAGCTGTTACTCAGCCCTATCTGTAACCTTTTGCCTTCATACTTTCACTCCAGCCTTATTTTCTAGTCTCTCTTTTATTCCTTCTCTGCCTTCCTGTATGATTAGCCTGGATCCTAGCCTCACCTTATCCGTATCTAAGACGGAAAAGAAGTGCTTTGTTCTTCTAAAAAAAAAAAACATCTTTGACTTTGAGGCAGGAGCAATAAACTTGGAATGAGAAGCAAGCACATATTAACAAAAACACATACAAAGGAAGCAGCTAAATAAGAAAAAACATGTGATTCTCTTGAGAGTGGGTAGAAAAACACCTTGTGGGTAGCTGAGTCTGAAGGGGAAGAACAAGACTTGCATCCTGTTTAGTGTGATGAAGAAGTTGTATAAAGGAACCTCTTTGGGGCAGAGAGGGAGGAAAAAGAGACAGGTTCCAAAAGATGATGGCCAGAACAAAAATGAGGAGACACTCTTGGAAAGGATGTCAGAAACTGATGAAAACTGAGAGATATGCAAAGAAACACTGATTTCTTGCCTCAACTGGGTTTTAAAGTACACCTCTTAGATTCTAAACTCGATCCATTTAACATGACTTAAAGACAGTCTGCTGCGTCCATATTAGGCTGGTTAAATGACCAGATTATGCTTTGTGGCTAACACCACACCTTAAACTCAGTCTAGGTGACACCTGAGAAAGAGAGGAGGAGGTAGATGTTGGAAAAAATGAGGCTGGAGAGGAGAAAGATGATGGAGAAGAGATGATGCAGAAGATAACTTGCAAAAGCAAGGGGGATGTGTAATGTGCAAGAGGGGGGATGCAGGAGCTGGGCAGTGCCGGGTACAGAGCACAGCACAGAAGCTCGGGGCTGAAAGGGCACCTGTCCTAGAGAGCAAGTTCAGGGCAGATGCATGAGCGTCTGGTGAAAAGGGGAGGATGGAGGATCTAGTTGCACATTCCCATCATGTTACCCATCTTGGAGCTTTGGCCGTGGAGGTGCTAAGGTGGAAGAGAAGAGAAGGGCCAGGAACTACAGTTGCTGTGGAGGTGGGGAACAGGGGATAATGAGACTACAAAATTAGAAGGCTTGAAGTCTATTTCCAGGTCTCGCATGACTGACCCTTGTCATATGGCAAGGGCATTAAATAACCCTGACCTTTATAAACTATCAGCAATATTACTTGCACAGTCCTTAACATGATGTTCTGACTAAAGGATTTAATGACAAATCAAGGCTGACTTTGTCTGGAGAGATATTAATATGCCCAAGAAGATCCCCTTGTTTCAAGGCCTTACTGGCTACAATGGCTCATGTGGTCACTGAATCTAGCAACACTTATTTATGAGGGGAAATAAACTGGTGTTCATCTTGGTGGGATAATTATTCTGCTATGGCTATCCCTACATCCATTTTTACAGAAAATAGAAATTACCTCAATCAGTAAGAAGTATCCTGCTTCCAAAGCCATTTTTAGTCTAGAAAAAAAAGTGTAGAACTTTGAAACAACATGCACATCAGAAACAGACCATACAACTATCAAAATAACCATTCATTGTGAAACAGGCTGATAAGAGGTTTTTATAACAGGTCTAAAATGACTCACAGGAAAAACTACAAGAGGAACTTGTTTACACTCCTCAAAAGCTTGCCCATTTGTGGCCTACACTTTAACAAACAAAGATAAAAAGCCTAAAATGATCCAATGCACAACAGAAGAATGGCCAACATTTTCTGTACTTATTTGGCCTACGATGGGATCGAAGGAAGCGTTGTTGGGAGAACTCAGAATGTTTTAGTGTGGTCACAGATACCGATGCTCCTTGTCTGAAAGAAGGAAAACTGTCAGCCTTTTACGAAATTGATGAGCCAGAGTAACTCTGAAGTAGTCGTAATTGTTGTACACCTAAAGGCAGAGTCCTTGTCCCGGTAGAGCAAGGGAGGACACCTGCTTGCTTCAGCTGGGAATGGGAGACAACCGGCAAGCTTTACAGGGGGGAAAGTGCCCTGTGATGCTTCCAGGTTTTCCTAGAAACAGATGAGCTGGTGAGGTGAGACAGATTGCACCGTGCCCTCTGGCAAGCCCAGAGGCAACCGGGGAAGGGCTGCAGGCCCAGCAGCCGGCCTGCTTGCCCATCAGGAGCCAGCCCGGTCCCTCCAGCCCCTCTCTGTGGGAGCAGGGAAAGGACGGCAAAGCCGAGGGATCTTGCAGAGCTTGCAGACCCCACATTTGTCCGGGATCACTCGTCTCTGGTCAGCGCTGGCGTGCTAGGTCTGTCGCTGCGACAGTGAGATCCCCTCGGCAACACTTCTACCCCAGCCTTTCGGAGATGAGAGGGGGAGAGGGAGAGCATGGGTGAGGGGAAAGGAGGTAAGGAACGAGGGGAAAGGAGGCAAGGAACGAGGGGAAAGGAGGTAAGGAACGGGGGGAAAGGAGGCAAGGAACGAGGGGAAAGGAGGTAAGGAATGAGGGGAAAGGAGGTAAGGAACGAGGGGAAGGTGCTAAAGGAGAGGAGGTCCCAAAGGTCTGATCCTGGATCGGATCTGAGACCCAGCAGTGCTGGAGTCTGGTGTACTGTCTCCGGTGCAGCCATATCCCGGTTCCCTCGGCCTTTTATTCACCAGGACAAGCAGTCCTGCTTGGTCAGTGCCTGCGGCTGGGCAGCAAACAGTGGCTTCCTCAGGGGACAAGGAAAAAGAGGTCAGCCCCTCTGTGCTTCAGAACGGGAGAAGCTCTCCTGGTAGCAGAGGGTTGCAAAGGCCCGCAGGCGGCACAGCTCGCGTGGTGACCCGGACGTAGCTCGTCCTTTTGCTGTGCTGCCTTTCACCTTCCCGCGTTCCTCGGTGAAGGCAGGTGAGGCGGGCAGGCTGTGCGGAGGCTGGAGATCAAGCCAGGTCAGCTGAGGCTGGAAGCCTGGGGAGACACCGGTATGGCAGTCTCCGGAGCGGGAGGTGTTGCCCTGAGGAAAGTGCTTAGGAAGTGGGAGAGTGATTGCCTGTCAGGGAATTAGGAAGGCAGCTGAAGAAAATGTCATAGGGCAGGCGGCGAGGGCAAAGATCTCAAATGGTAACAGAGCTCCTCCACAAGGACTACCGAGGTGCGTAACAGAGGGATGCTGCAGGCAGAGGGGTCTCCAAGGGAAAGAGGCGTGGGGGAGAGCTGCGGTAAGGGAGAAATGACAGAGGCGGTATCTGGGGTGAGCAGACGCAGACTTGTCTGTGTTGGATTGCCGTGTTTAGTCTCCATCCAGTTTTTCAGGCTGTAATAACTTGTGTTCACACGGTTTGTGCGGTGGGTACGATAGGTGACATACGTTCTCCTGTTCTCTTTGAAGAGGAATTAAATTTAAACTGCTGTGGGTCCATCTTAATTTCACATTGTTGGAGGCTGACAGATTCCCAGTGGTAGGTCACCAAGTGGGGCAGCACTGGTAGAGCTCCAAAGCTGCAGGCAAGGTGGGGAACACAGAGTTGGGGGAACACAATATCTGAATGCCATTGATTGCTGCCAGATGTTGCAGCACCTTTCCAGCTGGGAAAGAACAAAAGTGAAGTCAGGGCAATTGTAAGATCCTCCCCACCACGGATAAAATCCGTATCTGCTCATGTGTCCTACTCCCACTGCTTAACATGCCCCCAACTCCTGTGTATGTATGCACTTGCTCCGTTTCTGACTGTGCCTCCCTGCTTAAAGGATGGCAGAAGGGGGTACAGAGGCAACAGAAAAGGAGGGTAGGCTATTTCATTATGGAAACTTGCAGTGGAGCATAGGGAATAGCTTCTCTGCCTCACAAGTCAGCCTCAAATGGAAATTTGGAAGAGAAAATGTCCCCATATCAGGGATTCTGACTGTAGAGTTACCCCACTGAGGTACCTCAGACACCTTCATTGGTTTGCTGGGAGTTGAAACATGACTGCCTGCCAGCTGAGCCTGTGACAGGGGAGGGAAAGCAGAGTGGAACTGGAAAGGCTGGTATCTGCCAGGGAATGTGGGCACGGTTTATTGCCTGAGAGCCGTGCGTGCTTGTTGACCACATGTCTCTCTGGATCTCTGTAGCCTTTTTTGTACTAGAAAACAGAGGACCCCAACTGACCTCCCTGCTGTCTTCTGGGCATCTTGAAAGCTGACTGCTGGAAGGGGCTGGGCAGGTTCAACATCCACTCCTGGTGCCTGGCAGGAGGAGATAGCTGATCTCCGCACAGCGTGCTGAACTCGTATAAACCTGCTTCAGCACAGCAGTTTACATCAGGTCCAGATATTAGGCGATCAGGGAGCCAAAATTAGAGACAGAAAAAGATGTATGGTATTCGAGCATGTCATGTCAATTCTTTGTGACTGGGGCCAAGGCAGGTCTTTTACTGCACTACAAGTGACCAAGGTTTGATTTAGCCTTTTGAAGGTCCCAGTGGGGACAACAGGCCATAAGGCTGCAAGAGTAAGTTGTGGTTTTGGTGTGTATTCTTCGCTGTTAGTTTGGTTATCTCTTTGACTGGATTGTCTCCTGCCAGCAACAGTTTAGGACCAATGTCACAGTACTGAGCAGCTCTTATTCCTCTCAGTCAAAAGTAAGAACATGCTTGGGCTCACATAGGCAGTCACAACAATACTTTCATGTTCTGTGCAGCAATATCCCAAGGGCTGTACCCCAGCTTCTTTTGGTGCGTAACACCAACCAGTGAATGGCTTTGGTTTTCCTCCTAGTTTAAGAAGAGTGTCCTAGTGGAACATCAGTTTCCCAGTCATCTAAGCACAAAAAATTGGAATGTGACTCTAAAGGTAATTTTCTTGTTTCTGGTCTGGGCTAGGTGGACAGAATCTGACTGGGGTGGGTTCCCCTGATAGCATCGGCTGTACACATTCCCAGCAGGCAAGTGAGGGTTTATGATCCATAACTACACTTTCTTGCTTCCCAGCAAATTATTCTTTGGTGCCAGAGGCCTCAAGTAAGTAAAGGAGCGTGAAATCTGGGATGAACACAAACCACACTGAAAATACAGCATTTGTAGTGGCTCTGTTTAGCAGACCTAGCAGCCACCTATGTCATGGTGTCTGCTTTGAGTCCAGAGGAAGATCGTGGATTGCCTAGCTGGTGAAGCACTGGTCTGGGTCTCTGGATATTGGGGTTTGGTTTACAGCTCCATCACAGATTTCCTTGTGGGCCAAACCATGTAATCACTACACACCTGGTTCCCATATCAGCAAAACAGATTTAATACTAATTTTTTTCCCTTATGTATGTAGGTCTTGAGATAGATCTTGGGGACATGGCTATCTCTTACTGTTTGTATTCATACAGTGTGTTCTCCAGTGTCATCCTGATTTAAGCTGGACCCTTTAGGAGGACTAATTAGTCCTATTAAAAATCCACCCCTATCTGGCTCCAGGCTCTGAAGACCATGTCATCAGTAGTTTTCATTTGTTGGTTTCTGCAATATTCTGAGCTCTGTGGGGTAAACTCTGGAACAATCTGGGGAGTGGCTGCCACGGGGAAGTAATTCCAGGTCTTACGCTGAGCCTGGCACAGAATGGGATGGGATTCAGGGAGGCTTTCGTCTGCCATATGAACATCTGTTTGTCTCAGATAATGGAAACAGTGGTCAGACTTGTATTTTACTCCTACATTTCACCCCACAGGTTAAGGTGTTCCCATAAATCTTGCATCAACACTTGATTAGGAATCAGTTGCGGATAAGTATGTTATTTATGGAGTTTTGAGCTCCACTGCATTTTTAGGTCAGTTCAGGATTTAGGGTCTCATGTGACTAGCACATTGTCCTCTCTGTCTCTGATCCAGTGATTCTTCTGAAAGGCTAAAGAATGTGTTATCTGATAAGTCTTTCGACCTGTTGAAGGTGGTTTGGCTCAGGGTCCCAAATTCCCAGGGAAACCTGAACTCTTGGCATAGGTTAGGCTGAATGGTTGTGCCCTGTGCCTTTGTGACACAAAGAGCTGCACGGAGCCTGCACCTAATGTCAGGCAAAGTGCAGGTGATATTTCTTCACCAAGAGAAACTTTGAAGAACTGAAAATTATTGAGTCACTGAAGTACTGGGCTTCCAACCAAAAAGAAAATCCTTCTACGGGCAGTGGAGGAATCCTGCACATGTTCTGTCCCCATTGCTCAGTGCTGCACTAATTGCTTCACTTTACACAAAAATGCTGCAAGAACATTTTTCCCTTACAGAGTCATGTAACTTGTACCCAGTTACTTTCTTAAAGGCAGAAGGATATTGCCTACTAGAAAGAGATATGTTTCTGTATCAGCTGTCTCTGTTTCTCTGTCTCCTTTTCTTCAGTTTTATTGCATTCTTGTCCCTTCTTTCACAAATATATTTCTTTTGCACAGCTATTCCTTTCTTCCATTGTCTTAACCTGCATCTTATTTTCCTCTCACCTTTTTTTTTCCTGTCCTTCCTTCATTTTCTGTAAGACAGATATTTCCTTCCCTTATTTTTTGTTTCAGTTCTTCT
The DNA here is from genome assembly GCF_929443795.1 of Astur gentilis. Taxonomy (NCBI): domain Eukaryota; kingdom Metazoa; phylum Chordata; class Aves; order Accipitriformes; family Accipitridae; genus Astur; species Astur gentilis. Next base: position 8,419,806 of record NC_064897.1, on the reverse strand, counting down.
TCATTCCTTTTTCCATTTCCCTTTCTCAGTCACTGTCTGTGCTACCACGAGAGGATCTAGAAAAGCAGATGAGAGTTAAAGTTGGAGAAAGAGTGTTACAGTGGCTGTAGTGTCAGGACACTGGCTGGAGTTAAGGAGTAGGTCTAAACAGTCTGTACCCCACCACCATCTATGCGCACAACCTCCTCCCTTGAGGGAGGTTCCCAGGCCCACATCAATGTCCCTCGTAGTTCACCCACCCTTTGTTCAGCTGCTTGTTCTATAAACAGGTAGTGCAGTGCTTCTTATTTAAGACAGACTTCAATACAGGGGCTTATGAATCCAAAGGGGGATATAGGCAGCGTTTAGGCAACTACACCTAAAAAACACGTTCCCAGAAAACCACACTCAGTGGCTGTCATGTACTGCAGGCAAATTTTTGTCATTGCTTTATTTCTGACAATACTGTTTGCATCCCTGCTAGATCAGACATGACATGAAATGCAGTGGTGATTAGTGTGTTTTTGTAAAAAAGCCTCCTTGGGAAGCCCTTCTCACCACTGGAGGCAACTGGAATGGTGGAGGCCGTAGGAAGTTTGCGATTACAACTTCTGGGTCAGGCAGTGGGACGTATCCCCATACAAAGAATAATTAAGGGTGCATTGCGTATGAGGCACGAGGCAGCCTGATTCCTACCTTACCCGGCATAGGTACAGAGAGCAGGTGATCTTGGCTTCTAGTCTTTGCTCTGGTCATTTTTTCACCACGACCATGTTTGAATTTATTAGGCAGAGCATATGTATATTTTAAGGACTACCACAGGTAGTTATGAGATCTAATTGGGCATTCAGAGCAGCACGGTGAGTAGGTTTGTCCCCACTTGTGGGGGACAACTTGTGGATCCATGAACACCATGTCTAGGAATGTAGAAAAAGGGTCCCTTAACAGAGAAGCTGAATGCTGCTCTCATGTTCTGGGGTATTGCACTAACCATAGAGCTACTCTGTCAATGGAGAGAAAGAGCAGATTCTTTAGTAGCTGCTTGTTTAGGAGTAAAGAGAGGGGTGAGTGCAGGTTCAGAAAGGCAGAAGTTGCAGGTCCCCTCTGAAGGGAGACACCTCCCAGCAGTGCTGAGCACAGCAACATAGGCAGAGGAGTGCTGGGCTTCACTGTTTTCCTCTGTGCCATTTTGTATTACAGTTCCCCAGGGTGCTGGCTTTTTGGATCCATAGTAGCAATATCCATCTCTCCTTCCGGGCTTTTGGTTTCCATTTAAGGGACTGAGTGCTTATGCTGCAGTGCTCAGCATTGTGGCATCTCAGTCTGGGATCTACTTTTAGTCTCTCTTTGTCTCAGTTCTGCATCTGAAAAAGGCTCTTGCCTCCTTTCAGTGGGGTGCTGTGAAAAATCAAGGCTGTGATGTGCCCAGATCCTACAGTGCTGCAGAAGTGGTGTACATGCATACATGCCTCATGGATGGAGGGGGTGGGGGGCTGCAAGAAGCGACGTATTTTGAAGCACTTGACATATTTTTCTGCAATTCCCTGAAGACTGAGGATCTGGCAAGATACTGCTCTATTCTATGTCAGATTCCAACTGGCTGTACCAGAAGCAGTAATAACCCAGCAGTCCTTCAGCTGGGGATTTGGCTCACAGGCACAGTCCCTGACATCACACCTAAATTCCCATGCTCAGTCTCACTCAGCCAGTTCCTCTTTGGTTTTGGCATTTCTTTTATTCCTAGCCCCTAAACTGTCCTCCTGTATTTCTGAGTGGAGGGTGGGTGGATGTCTTGACAGGAGGCGTCTGCGTCTTGCTTTTACTTCTGAAAAATCTCATTCTGTTAGGTCTATCCCTTCGGTCTCTCCATTGCCAAGGAGATTCAGTTTTCCAGGGAGGATGTCTGTCAGACTGACTGCTGTGAGGTATTCACTTCTTTAGCAATTCAACTGCTTGGGGATTGCAGGGCTGAGCTATGCACTTATGTATGTGTGAGCAGGTGAGTCAGAAGTGAGGATGACTGAGAGGGACCCCGTGGTATACTGTGGGAAGGCGAAAACAAGGAGCCTCACTGCAGCCTCCAGGAACACATGAGCGGTGTGTGCAGGACCGAAGGGCCTCTGCAGAGCAGCTGAGCACGAGGATGTTGACACTGAATATGCTCCAGCTGTCTAAAAAAGCAGCAGTTGCTCACCTTACCAATCCCCCCTCAATCCTCATGTTTCTGAGGCTTCCACATGTGGTGCTGTCTGCATCTGCCAAAAAGCCTGCTTTACCTGGCCTCCCTCCCTCCCTCCGGCCTGGCACTGGCACAGCTGATAGCAAGACTGCTGCTGCGTGCTGAGGACGTGAGAGACCGCACGAGGATGTAGCCCAGCTCCCTCCAGCCACATCCTGACTCCCAAAAGGCTGATGGCACTAATCAAGGACAGAGAAGGGCAGCTTCCCACCCCCACTCATGCTTTTAACCCTGTGGTGACCACAGCATCCTTTCCCAAGGGACTTTGGGACAAAAATGAGGGAAGTACAGCTCATGGGAGAGGAATGGGGAGGCACAGGCAGTGAAAAATGATGAGGGAAGGAGTGATGAGAGGCAGCACAGCTGGGGAAAGGAGGAGCCATTGATGAGTAGCAGGGTGAAGAGGCAATGCGTGTCAAGGGGGCGAGCGTACAGAGAGATGTACGCTGCTCGGAAGCAGATACAGCAATAGAGAAAAGGATAGAGGGAGAAACCACAAAGGGATGGAAGGAGGCTTGAAGAAAGAGAAAGAAAGGAAAAGAAGAGAGATGGCCTGACAGGGAGGAGGCACAAATACAGTAGATGCCAAGAGCTGGCTACAGGAGTGTTATGTGACATGTAGACACCCAGGCACCCAGCCAGCGGGTACAAACGTGGTGTCTGGCCCTGCCTTGGGCAGCATTTTGTAGAAGGGGAACTACTGATGTTTAAAAATGCTGCCTAGTGGGGAGAAGACCACTGGTTGAAGAGACCAGGTTTAAAGACTGGATAGACCCCTCAGTCTTTCCCTGTGGGTGGTTTCCCTTCTGTATGTCCCCTTGTTAGCACTCTTGTAGCTCTGTCAGTAGCCAGGGTTAACGGCCTGGCCACCATGTAGTCCCTGCACTATGGCTCCTTGCTATCCTAGACCTGCCATCTCATTTCTTTAGTTTCTGAGCCAGGGAATGGCCAGCTCTACTTATCTGTGTCATCAACAGAGGAATCTACGCTCTTCCTCATGCATCCAGTCTCTGCTTTCCCAGGTCCATTTCCCCATACCCACATTGTTTGCAGAACGATAACAGACTTGGCAGGAGAGCTAATTCAGGAGTATAATCTCTTTCAAACAAAGTGCACCCTGTTCCCACCTGGTCAATTAAACTGGAACAAATTCGTGCAGAAGCACTGACCTGAGGCCAAGCACTTTCCCTCCTAGAAAGATGTGCGATGGCTTCCCCTGTGAATACCACCTCAGCCCTACCTGGAGCTGGGGGATGGACAGCTCATCCCCACTGCCCACTGCCTGTCTGCTCAGGCAGACCGCAGCAGGGTCGGAGCCCACCATGGTGGTGGTTTCTGTGGGATACATACCTGTACAATCCACCCCAACCCCTTGGAGGAATGACTCCAAGAGTGAACAAGTGGCGTAGATGCTTTATGAAGCTGTTGCTGTCATAGAACAAAAGCCACAGAGCAGTGCTGAGCCTGTTTCCTCCCAGCTGTCTCACAATGTGTGTTATTTCTGGGGAACTCGGAGTGCAAGCCTCTTGGTACTGAAGATATTTAAACCACCTCCGCCTCTAAGCTTATTCTTGAGGGAGTCCTGACTTCTCAGCAGCTGGCCTGTTCCTTACTGGGAAACAGGGCTGCAGTGACAGCTGTTTTGGAGAAAACAAAACATTTTGTGGGGAGGACTATTGCTGGAGTAACATGGATTGGAAGGAGGGAGCCGTGCAGCCAGGACTGTGACATCTCCAGTCTCCAAAGCTTTCTCCGGGAGAGGCCTTGGCCAGAGCAGCCATGGCTCCTGTGCCATTCCCACTGCAACCTCTGCTCGGAGTTGCCACAGGGGTGTCCCGAGGACCTCTCCTTACACTTAAGTGTAAAGCAAGGGGTAGCTGTGCAGAACAGCGGTTGTGGCAATGTTGCAAATGGTGATGTAAAATATTACAAGTATTGCTCTTCACATCTTCTTGGAAAAGTACAGATTTCTTTTGAGGATTTGGTCAGTAGTGTTAAGTTTCTTAATGCTCTCAAAACTCTTATCTCTACTGTTCAAGCTCTCTCCTTTTCCGGGTTTTGAGACCTTATTTATCACTGCAAAGAGTGATGTTTTTTGCACAATAAAATACTAAGAAAAACCCTCCTTCATTACCTACAAAAGTTTCTGTGTAGGATTTTATTTTGCTTTTAGTTTTGTTAATGTGAATGCTAGTGTGAATGCAAAAGTTAATGTTTAGGTTTGGACAAACTGTGCCCAGCAGAAATAAACAATAAAAATATAGGCTTTCAAATAGGGAACAGGTGAATAGTGGTACACAGAAATGCATATATATAGACAAAAGTAGTAGATATGTGAATGCCAGCAAGCATAGATATGCAAACACAAACAAAAATACAGCTATATATTGTGTATACATTTATGCGAACACGTGCATATGTACATACCTTTGAATGTATGAAGTTGCACGTGTGCAAGTATCTTTAGGTATTTAAATGTATGCTCAGAAATAAAAGCATGTGCATATATGTGGTCATAAAGTAATACACATGTACATGTTTTAATATTATGAATTCATGCACTGGTAATCTCAGACATGCTAGTACTTGTACAGGCATGCAATAGCACATATTACATACCTGTTTATGTATCAGAACATAAAGTTACTCAGATATGAAGGTTTTCTATAGAAATGCAAGTGTAATACAGGCCCCAGAGAATCCTCCACCTGCCCATAGAAGCACACCTGAGCATTTGCATACACAGCATCCTCGCACAGCTAGGCCAGCTGAATGTAACCACTCTAGTTTTCAAAAAGATCAGGAGGGCCACAGGCAAGCAGATACATGTGTGTGTAGGAGTGGAAGTGAGCTGTGAAAGGGGGCAGGAATGATCCTGGAGGAGGACAAAGGGTGTGTGGAGCACCCAGAGGGAGCAATGCAAGAGCCAGATGAGTTTGCATGAGCAGGGCAGCATCACTGGAGGCTGAGGAAGGAGAGATGGAGAGCATGAATCGGGAAATGTGTGGTCTTCTTCTGAAAAGTGTCTGTATAAAATGAGGAGGCAGCTTAGGGAAGATGCCCACCCTGGCTTTCTGGGACCCCATTTCCAAGGCGGAATGGGGCAGAACTGCCAGGATGGGATGATGAGGCTGCATGTTGGGATCCCTCCTGTCCCCTTTCTGGTGGCTGACCCTGCTGGCAACACAGGGCAGGATGGGCTACATAAGGCAGCTCTTCCTAAGGATGGGTTTAACCTCATCTTTCCTCGTCTGCTCCGCCTGGATCTCAGCACAGCAGTGGTGTGCGGTGTTTTGGAGCACTCTTCACATCACCCTCTTCCTCGTCCTACATGGGCTGCTCCTTGTGCTCCTGGCTTACTGGCAGCAAGTGTGGGGTGCTGGACTTAGGGGAGGGCAGGGGGAAGCACTGCCACAGGGCAGCTCAGAGCATCTCCTGCCGGGAGGAGTGATAAATCCCTGTGCGCTAGACTGGCTTAGCCATTGTTAGCCCACAAGGTGAAACAGAGGGAGAGGAGGAGGCTCAGATGCTGCTGCCTGAGTGTTTCCAGCTCAACAGCAGCTAATTTTAGATTAGAACAGCGAGGGGAGCAGGGAAGGGTCAGCCAGGGACTTTGTTTCTTTCCTGTGAATCCTGTTGCTGTAATCACATGTGATCTCAGTGAGCCAGTTTCCCAGTGTCTGCTCCGCAGCCCCCCCTGCCCCAGGCTACAGCCCTTCATGCCATTGCTGGAAAATGTAGTGTGATGGGGGCCAGGTACTTGGGAGCAGAACGTGGCTTAATGAGAAATGCCTCCAGAAGGCATTTGCGAATACGCAGCTCTGCTTGTGCCCAGTTATGTGTCAGTGTGTTTCTGTGTCTGAGCTGCTGTGTCAACGTACGTGCATCCAATGTGTGTGTTTGCTGGAAAGTGTGTACGTATGGTGGGCGGGTTCGACCCTGCATGCCATATATGCATGCGCTGGCTCTGCCCATAGTTTTTCTCTTACTAACGTTGGAGTGCGAGAAGTGTGCCTAAATGGGGACATGAGATAAGGTAGCTTACACTGCTGAAATGCCTCCACCCCACGCCATGGTGTACAGGCCCAGACTAGCTCCGTGTGCCAGCATGCAGCATGCCCCAGCACCTATTGCACTGGTGCTGGATTGACCAGGCTGGGCATAAAACACTACTGTGAGGAAGCATGTGCTTTCTGATCGGTATCTGTGTGACTGAAACACTGCAGCTGGTTAAGCAGCCAGAGAACGTTGTTTAGCAGAATTTGTCAAACTTCCCATCATCATTTCATCAAGCTGGTGCAGTGCCCTGCACATACTAGAGAAGGATTCTTGTTATCTCTTCCAGAGAAAAATTGTTTCCCCTCCTTAAGAAATAACATTTTTTCCATCTGAATGTAGTATTTTCTTGAGAAATATGAAGTAAAGATTAGTTTTGTGAACACTCATCACAAACAAACCACTCCTTATGCATGTGCTTTCTAGCCCTCAGAGAAAGGAGGGAAGTGTCATCTGAGGTCTCAGCAGAATGGCGACCCTAATTCACTCTATCCCATACCTTCTGTTCCTCCCCTGGAGAGACCACCAGCCCAACCACTCTCCTGAACTGGGTGTATTTTCCTGTTGCTATGCTGCCATTCAGGACTTTGCTAGGAAATTATCTTTGTAATTTTATTCCTTGGTACAGTTTTTTCCCTCTACTTATGCTAATGTTTTTTTAATTGAACTTCATTAACCAGGTTGTTTTCTCACATTGCCCTTCAAATTAATTTTCTTGCTCGGGGTGGAGAAAACCATGGTGAGATGCAGTGGCTGATATATAAAAAAACCTCACTACTGCAATTTTGGCCAAAGCCTCTCAGTCCTGCCCTGCAGCCTCCTGCTAGCTCACCCCTGAGCTCCCATCACAGCTCTGCTCCTGCTTCCACTCCCCAGCTGCTGCAGCATCCATTCCAGTCTGGGACTGGGACGTGGGCTTTGAAGCAGTTTCGGACATAGTTCACCTGTTGCCTCCGTGTTCCAGAAAAAAGGAGGCAGAAACTGAGAGAGATCATAAAAAGGGCAGTTGCTTATGGAAATGATATATTTACAACATTCTGCACGAGTCACATGGACATACTTCATTACTGCTATTCTTAGATATGGACCAATGTTAGAATAAAACAAGATAAACAGATAGCACAAGAAAAAGGCAAATGCACAGATACATGGCTCTTCTTTTTGCTAGAAAGCTGGGTTGCCCAGGCAACATCTAGCAGAAAAAAGTAGGCTTGTGGCCTAGGTGGCGGGCAGGAGTCTTTTTCCAATCAGAGCAAGAGGACAAGGCCTGAAGTGTTATGGGGAGTGGGATTAGGAAACCTTAGATGACTTTCTTGGAGTTGTCACGTCTCCTGCGTAGCACCAAGACAGATACAGGAAACAGAACTTTCAGTCTGATGCTAGTGTTTATCTAGCTCTCCAGCGTGTTGGTTTCTGCAGAACTATTAATTTTCCTAACAAAGGTTACTTCCCCTCTGCTGTTAGAGTATTAAAAACTTTTTACTTCAGTGATTTGATTAATTGACCAGGTTACTTAGGAAAGTTTTCAGAGACATTAGCTCCAACCTACATTTCACGTGGTCGAGAGCAGAGGCTAAAGGTGACTTTGGTTTAATGCCATGATCTCTCCAGTGCTGTGCCTGTCCTCTCCTAGTTGGGAAATTCTGCAATTTCCTCCTGTACCTCTCTGTCTGTGTTCATCTTTTCCACCTGTTACCCCTTTTCCTCTGGTGCTTTGCTGCTGCCTTTCCCTTCCTTTTCTCTTTTATTCCTCTCCCTTGCCCTTCTAATCTGTTTTAGTGCTTGCTTTTTCTCCCTCCTTATGCCTTTTCCTTTCTTTTTGTTTTTGCCTTCTGTCTCTCTATTGGTTCTCTTCTCACTCTCTTAACCCCCTGTTGTCTATGGGCCAACCTACTCCCCACCCATCATTTTGTTTCTCTCTCTTATCTTTCCTCCTTTTTTGCCAGCCTTCTCAGCTCCTCTCAACAATAGAAGTTACTCATGGCTTGTGGGGGAAGCATCTGGCCCATGCTGGCTCTCATTCTCGCTCCTTTGTTCTGAATGCTCTTTTGTTACAACAAACAGAAAAGCACAAAATCATCTCTCAAGGCAAACACCGCATAATAATCCTCCTTGTCCCTGCTCCTCTTATCTCTGAAGAATTTGTTCTCCAGGCGAAATAATAAGAAACATGAGAAAGGAGTTACTAAACTTGGAGGGGAAAGAGGGAAACTGGAAAGAGCTTCATCATATGGAGCAGCACTGCTGACTGAAAGTTGGGGCAGATATGACAAAGCAGCTAGTGTAACGTGCAATATAGCTTGCCAGGAGCTTGAACAGCAGAGTGGTGACCCAGTGGTTGGTCAGTCACTGTTGATCAGTCTCTGTTCCCATTAGGTTGTGGAGGCATGGACAGGATCAAATTTTTTTATTATTATTATTATTTTTAGCACCCAGTTTCTTGTGCCTTCTCCTCATTTGTCCCTTGAGCCAAGGCCTTGTGTATATGAAGTGTATTTGCCAAAGAACTGTACCTGTTGGAGCTCCACTGATGTTCTCAAAAAGCCACAGCTAGGTGCGTCTGTGCGGTCACTTGCCAGCTCCAGTCTCTGAGATAAATTAAGATAAGAACAGGCTTGCCCATTGCTGGGGCTCTTGCTTAATGCTAAATAAGCATTCTCTAATTAAAACAGTTATCCTCAGAAAATATAAGTGCCCTGGAAATGAAACATTAGTTGGCATGCACTAGTTTAGACATGCAAGTGTTCTGAAAGCTGAAAAGAAAAAAGCTTGTTAAGCAAAAGATGAGTCTTTCCCGATCCCCATAGCTCTGTGGTTAGGATACGGGTGTTTAATGTGGGGCAGCCAGCATCAAGTTCTACCTGGGGCCGGTTCTACCCCGGGCCGGTTCTACCTGGCCCTTCCCTTCGAAATCCTCTGGCTGGCTGGCTGCTGGCAACCTACAGTGGGCCTCCATCCTAGTGCAGTTAATGCATTTTGCATAATACACCAGTATTATATTCACAAAAACACTAGGTGGATAGTTTTAGTTGGTGCAGATCAGATAGCTCTGCTAAGGAGGTATTAAGGTACTTCCCCCAACAGCTGATCTTCAGAACAATTATCTGGGATGTGGGGGGTAGGTGTGTGTCCTAGGACAGGAACAAAACTGGTATTTAGGAGGAACAGGCAGTGATGCAAACTTCAAATCTAAATATTTGAGCATCAGCAGATGAATTCAGACTGGGGCAAAACTCACTGAAATGGGAGGTTGGGGTATTTTCCCCACCTTCCTTAGGGAAATTTGGTTTTTGGTTATGCATTTTGAGCTTGTGTCTCTTTCTTACCAGGTCTGTAAAGATAAAGAAGTGCCGCCCACTGTGTTCTGCATCATGTGTTAGAAATTTAATTTTCAGCTAAACTCTTATTGCTTCTAAGTTGGACTGGTAGCTTCGTATGTATTTAATCTAATCTTGAAGTTTGGATTGCTCAGCACTTGCAACAGTCACGTGGGTCAAGCATAAACTAGGAAAGAGGCCATTTCAGAAGTATACTTTGCGCAGTCTGAAGATTGCCTCTGAAATTTGGATGTGGTTAGAGCCTCCTCAAACTTGGCAACTTCCCACACTAACTGGTAAATGACTATTTCCAGAGCTAATGCCAGAGTTTGAGACAGCTGGGTGATCTGATCACATTCAAGGTGGAGTTTGCTGTGCTTGCAAACAAATGGAAAATAAGCTAGGAAGAAGAAAAATAAATATGAGCCAAGATTAGTCAAACAAAGAGTGTTTGGGAATTAGGGCTGCATCCGGCAGCCTGATAGAGGCAAGGCTGCCACAGCTCCTTGCTCCCAGGTGCAACCAGTAGCAAGGCTGAGCACGTAAACCCTGTAGGCACATGCATAAAAACACATATATACACCACATATGTACATGGCTGCCACATATATATACACAGACATACAGAGCATTTACACAAACAGCACCAATGGCCTCATCCTGTTCCCCTTCCGGGCTGAGCAGGATGGAGGTCCAGTAGTGGGAAATATACATACATATATATATACACACACATATATACACATCTATAGGGTGGTTCATTACAGGAGCTGGGCTCAGACACTCTCTCTGCCCCCAGATCCCAGTCTCCCCAGTTGCTGGCACCAGGGCATATGAGACCCCAAGGCTGCAGCCCCACTCCTGGTGCTAGTACAGACCCCATCACTCACACACACACACAAGTGTGTGTGCGTGCACGGCTGGCCAGGACTCCCCTGGTCCCTCCAGTAGCCAACCTGCCGTGGTCTCGCCCTTAGAGACACAGATACCAGTGGGTCTCACCCCTATAGACCCCCAAACCCCACGGTCTCTCTGGCAGCTGGCTGGGACTGTCCTGGTCCCTCTGATAGGCAGCTCCATCCTTACAGGCACCCCCCGGCTCCCAGGCCACTTCACCTGCTTGCCAGCTGGCCCGGCTGGATCTTCGCTGGCTCTCACACCCCCACCTGCACGCCTGCACGCGCGGCACCACGGGCGCATGGACCCCTGTGACCTGGCACTCAGACCCCCATACACACCACCCCATCCCACCCCCAAATAGAGACTACCTCACCCAGGAAAAGAGTTAAAAAATAGAATTTAATAACCAGAGACGGCAAACTGCGCTAATCAAGCAAAGGGGTGTGCTGGCCAGCCAACAGCTTACATGCAACTGTCTCTTTTTTCCCCTCATCCTTCCCTTTCCCTGCCTTGATTCCTCCCCTAAACATCCCACAGTAAGTCCTGTGCAATCCCAAAATGCTCTTCTCCTGCATCCTGTAATGTGTCGGGTGCCTCTGAACTGAGCACCCCCCTTCCTCCCCCAGTCCGAAAGGTTGCTCCAGCCATTGTCTCTTCCCGCTGGGTTTCACACCTGGACAATGGGGCTGATGGCTCTCCAGGGCCAGCCCTGGGGGGAGGTGGGGCCCAAGCAGGGTGTCCCTTCCTCCGAGTCCTTAATTTGGGTTGCCACCTAGCATTGTGTCCCTCTTGTCCTCTGGGTGTGTGAAAATGGGGCCTTTGATGTGCTGATGGCTCCTGCGGTGGGCCCGGCAGTAGCTGGGGCAGGGAGTCTGTGCGCTTCGGGGGGTGTGCGGATAAGCTTTTGTCACATCCCCTAAGAAAATGTGCCCTTCTGCACAACGTTTTTTCTGTTGGGAGTAATATTTTACCACCAGCACATAAACAGCCACGCAGGGAGTGAGGCGACGCGTCACCTCATTTGACCTGTGCATTTCCCGTTTCGCGAGGTCGGGTGACCACACCAGATAACCAGCAAAACTGACACCAAGAGAAGAGTACGCCTGTTCCCTTGAATCTTGCAACAAAAATGCTGGCTGGTCCCAAGATAATTTTCCTGAACACGAAAAGACGGCATGTCAGCTTTCTCTCCCCGCCCTTGTCCCCAGCCCCAGCTCTGAGCTGTTGCCATTTTCTGGAGTCAAAATGCTTGGCAGATTCTTAGTTCAGGGAACACTTTTACTGTTTGACAGCGGTTTTGCATGAGGTTCAGCTCTTTGTTACTCGCCTGGCAGAGTTTGGCAATCGTTTGACCTGAAGGATGGACAGCAAATGAGTTACGAAGCAGAGTAGCGCAGTGCGATCAAAAGGGCCCAAGTTTGGGACTAAATGCAGCTGCAGGGCCGCGACTTCGGCTTTGCCCTCACAGATTCCAGCTCTGTAGCGAAAAATACATTTAAAACCAAACAAAACCTCCCCCAGAGCCAAGAACTGTGCCTCATCCGCAGCGTTGGGAGGTGAGGAGAGCATCCAGGGAGCGCGGCACTTGGGCCTGGGCTCTTGGGGGGCTGTCTGCTCCCCCCCACCCCTCGCTCTTTTCACCATAGATTGGCAACAGCCGTACCTCACGCGGCTCCCCCCTCACGCCAGTCACCCCTATTCTGTCATTAGTTAAGGTTTGAGCGGCATCAAAAGTCTGGAAAAAGCTTCTCCTCCGGGTTTGTGGCTCGTCACAAGCGCCCTGCCGCCCCCCCCCCCCCCCCAACCATGGTGGCCCGGCTGCTCTGCACGTCAGCCTGATGATGTTAGTGTTAAGTCAGAAAGCGGGTGTGAGCTCACAGCACTCTCTCGTGTAGGTTTTTTTGAGGTTTGGTGGACAATTACGGGAGGCCCGGGAGCTCCTCCCCGGCCCCTCCCACCCGATAACGGAGGCCATAAAGCCAGGGCTTCAGCGGGGCGAAGGCGTGTGCGCGCGGCCGCCGCCTCCTCCTCTTCTTCTTCCTCCGCCTCCTCCTCCTCGCGGGTTCCGTTAGGCGGGGGCGCGGCAGCCGTTGGTCTCCAGTCGTTCGCCGTTCGTCGCCGACGATGGATGCCAAGAAGGTAGGGGAGGGAAGGAGAGAGGGAGGGAAGGAGGGAGGGCGGATTTCTTCCTCCTCCCTGGTGCCAGGGGGTCGGCTCGGCTCCTCGGGCGCTTCGGCCGAGGGCCGGGGATTTGGCGGGGGGGGAAGGAAGGGTGTTGGTGGTTGTCGCGACTGACGGGTGGTCGGGATTCATCGCCGCCTCCGTGGCTGTTGGTCGTAGTGAAGATGGATGCGGTGGTGGTGCCGGCCGGTCCTTCGGCGGGTGGCTCGGGAAAAACCCCGGCTGGCGGGGGGGGGTGGTGGGGGTGGTGGTAAACGGGGATTGGGGGTGGGCGACGACCACACGCCCTCTGTTCGGAAGGGGCTGGTTGTTACGGATCGGAAGATTGATTTGTTTTCTGCGTGTGGCCTGATGATCCACATGATGCTATCTGTATTTTGCTGTATTGATCACGCGGTTTATTTTGCTGGCAGGGCAGCGCTCGTTTGTCCTAGGCTTCGTGATGCTAAAAGGGGCGTTACTCTTAAAAGCGTGGGGTTTTTTTTGTGACGGTGGTACGGCTTATGAGAACGGTATTTTTAAATCCGAAGGAGAAAGCAAAACAGCGTATCTTTTCCCCTTTTCTCCGTTGGAGAGCGGGGGACGGAGCCGTTCTCGGTACCGTAGTTCATCAGCAGCACCAGCGGAGTGAGCTAATGCCTGCCTGTGTTTGAATGCATCAAGGGGGGAAAAGCAGGCGGGCGTGAGGGAAGACGGACAGCAAATATCCAGCTGAACCCGGGGCGGGATGCCAGGGGATTACAGTTACAGAGGAACGGCAGAATCAGGGGGGCCCCGGGGCCCTCACCGCCATATTGATGGGAGGTGCGGGTAGTGTGAGGAGATGAGGCAGAGGGAAGGAGAGCTTCTGGTCAAGGTCGCTCAGAGGAGGGCTGGGAGGCCGCTTTGGCTGGGTTCAACAAGTTGTGCTGCTGTGAGGTTCCAGACGGTGAAGGGGGTGATGGTGAGAAGCATCTCCTGGATAATGAATGCTACTGATGCCTGTGGTCGGAGGGACCAGTGGTGGCTTGAATTCCTTGCTGGTGCATAGACCTCAGCCTTGAGCCTTTGGGTAGGGTGGGTGTAGGTGTACTATTTCTGAGCTCCCTGTTTGCCTTTTGGGAAGTGAGGCCCTTCCAGCAGTAACAAATGATCCATACATTAGATCGTGGTCTGGCTCACTGGAAGGGATGGGTCAGGCCATGTGATGTTGAGGTGGTAGAAGATGAATAGCAGGCAACGGAGCTATAGCCGGGAGAAGGGAGTATGAAAGAGGGTAGAACTAACCTCCTTATAGCTTGTGTACGTACTGTGGAGGTAAGGGGTACCCACAAAGCAGGCACCCTATGGTCCCTGCTGCACCCAGAAGAAAAAGGCCAGCTGTGACTACTGCAAGCTGTGACAAAGCCGAGCCCTGGGTGGGGGGAAAGATGCTCTTGTGTTGAGTCACTGTGTTGAAAATGTGGAGAGCTGGGTTTTGTCCTCGGCTTTAGCTATACCTGCTGACTAGGGATGACCTCGCCTGGAGTCCTAAAAGTGCTTGGATGTCTTAATGTCCTTTTACAGGCATCCAGGTGCTTTGAAAGAGCTGTGTCCTTGTGGTTCTGTGCCAAATTTCCTTGCAACAAAAGTGAGGGGAGGGGTCACGGTGTGGCAGGGAGGAGAAGGCCTAGATCGCCTAGGGTGTGAATGCTACCCCCAGAATCATCTGCCCAGGCAACAAAAGGATCTTGTCCCCTTTGTCCCCATCACTAACCTCGGCAGCCTGAGACATTTACATGATGTAGGTGGGGGAAACCATGCCTGAGAGTAATTTCCCTACTTTCTGTTTACTGGGGCCTAACTAGCAGCTGCATGAGGGTTGTGCAGGCCAGAGGCACCTACATGCTTGGCTTGAAAGATTGGAAAAGGTGGTATGAGTGCTGGCAGAAGGTTATTGGCAAAAATTTTGGACAGTCTTGGGAGCCACTGCCCCTGGAGCTGAGCTGGAAAATGAGAGACTGGAAGAGCTGTGACAGTAGGCCCACAGAGTACTCTTCTCTCCTCTCCCAGCTTTAGGATGATAATTGGATAGTCTTGGAAAAAAGACAGTTAATATTTTTGGAAAAGCTTCCAGTCCCTCCCGAGACAGAAACATGATCTTTCCAAATTGTACCAAGTCAAGAACTGGCTGTCTAAGTGCCAGCTCCTGAGTCACCTGCTCCCCCACGCCTCCCTAATACAGAGCTGGTTTAAATGCCACAAGCTTTAAAAACTTAGAAAATGTCAGATGCTTTTCACTGACACTTAATTTTCTCTCTCTGTGGCTCTTCTGATGTTGGACCTTCAAGCTTCCTCTATAGCTCTGAGGGCACAGCAGTTTTTATTTTAATAAATAGAGATTCACATATACTTAAATTCCAGGGACTGTGCTTCATTTAAAATACCAAGTATTACCACAGCTTCAAGAAAAATAAGCGGGAAGGTTGGCAGCACTGGTGCTGCCTCCTGTCCTGCCAGGTGCCCTGGGGCAGGGTTGGGAAGCTCCAGCCTGGGAAAAACAGGCCTGATGCTGAAGAATGCATGTTTTAACTGTTAGGAGTGGCTGCCAGTATAGCTCGTGGGCAGATTTGAGACTCGATTTATGGGAACTTGTCAGCTGGCACAGGGAAGAGTTAGACCCTTGTTTCATGACATGCCAGAGATCAGCAAAAGCTTTTCTGTAAAGCAGATCAACCCAAAATAACAGCCACTAATGCAGCCGGTGTATTCATTACTAATGAGCTGAGAATAGTTGGTGCAGGTCAGGAGATAATAAAGGGGAGGTCCTGACGGGCCCTCCTACTTCCAGTCACAACTTCTTCCAGCTGTACAGTTGCATCTCCCTTTCTGGGGTCTGTGTTACTGGTACCCACCCTTGCTGGATAAAAGCCCGTTCTCTGCCCTTGGCACACTTGTGCATGGCACCTGTGAGCTGCAGCTGCCATTTATGCTGAAGAGAAACTTGGGTTGTGTAGAAAGTATGAATTACCAAATTAACTAAATTTTTTCTCTTTCCACAGAAAATCACAGCACCCCTTATCTATGCTGTTTCCATTGCTGCCATTGGATCTCTCCAGTTTGGGTACAACACTGGTGTCATCAATGCTCCCGAGAAGGTGAGAGGGAGAATGAGTTGGAGAGCTGGTATGAGTGAGGGGCTGATGGGAAAACAAAGGTGTATAAAGGAGAAGAGCTGTCTCCCAAGCAGCTAATAATTTGGTTCTGGTTGATGAAGTCAAGAAGACATTCAAAACCCCCCCTCAACTACAACAATGGACAGGAGGGGCAAAGTTTTGCGGAGGAGAGAGCAAGCAGAGGTTAATTCTCTTAATTAGGACTGCTGAGGGGGCAGGAGGCCTCCATCTGCCATTTCCTGGTAGGTCTATGTTTGGTGCATGGAGGAATGTGAGCCACTTCAGTTTTGAGTCAGAATAAACCAGCCATGGCAGAAGAAATGTAGAGAGCAGCATGCAGAAAACAGTTGAGGGTTCGTAGGGATTACAGTTGCTCTAGTTTAGTTTATCTCAGGGACCATCTTGGCCTTCTTTATTTTATTTGTTTATTCATTCCTTGTATTAAGTGTGGATTCAGTGCTTGTAAAAGGGTTGTGAGTGGAGCACTCTGATCAAATCATCTCATGACTGTAGCCTAAGAAAGAAGAGATGAAGAAAATGAGAAATGTGGTTTCCTTGTAACTATAAGATGGTTCCTCTCTCTCAGGAACTGAGTCACCAATACCACATCCACCCCTTCTCCGGGAATAGATGTCACATCACCGGGGGGGTGGGAAGGGGGGGCGGGGGGGGGCTCTCCTCCCTAGCTAATGTCCTGCTGCCGTCTAGTGGGGGCAGACACTGAGGCCATGTCCTTCTCAGCCCTTGCAGAATTTCTTTCCCTCATTATCAAAGGGGATGCCCCAGAAATCAGCAGCACAGCCCTGTCACATCCCCATGGGGCACTGAAATATTGTTCTACATAATGCTGCAGTTTTTCAGTATTCTGTAAATGAAGTGAAACTTTGTGTCTCTTAAACCATTTCCATGCCAGAAAGCCTGTCCCTGCCACCAGAGTTCTGGTATTGCCAGAAATATTCCCTTACATTCTCTGGTCACGTTTTCTTGCTCCCTCTCACTCCCAACTGTCTCACGCTCCCTCCCAAGCACCACGAGTGACTCGCGTCATCCAGAAAATGAGCCTGTTTTCCTTAATGATCACTGGCCCACACCCCCATGTTCAGTGAAGCAACCTCTCCCTCGCCATACTGCTACCTGTCTACTGAAAGTTCCTCTTTCTGCACCCTCATCTTCCCCTTGTATGACTTGTTGCTGCCTACTGAATTTTTTGGGGTCTATCCTTGCTTCTTGACTCCATGAAAACAGAAGGAAGGCCTCAGCAGTCTCCCCTCTCCCCAGTGCAAAATGCCTCCCACTGAATTGTAACTCTGTCCCCATCTGGTTTCTCTTGCAGATCATCCGGAGCTTCTTCAACAGAACCCTATCAGAACGGAGCGGGGAGGTTGTCTCCCCAGAGCTCCTCACCTCTCTGTGGTCCCTTTCTGTGGCCATCTTCTCGGTAGGAGGTATGATTGGCTCCTTCTCAGTCAGCCTGTTCGTCAACAGGTTTGGCAGGTGAGTTGGGAAGAAGGGTTCAAGCCATTGGGAAATTTTTCCCTTCTACAAGGGAGTGTTGAGAGGAAGGGAGGAGGAGGTGGCTGGTGAGGAAGCAAGAATATGTGGGCTGCAAAAAGAAAGGGTTGCAGGCCAAGGCAGGAGCTGAATGGGAATTACTCTGTTCTCCCGCTCTGAGATGGGGCATCATCGGTAGGTTTACCCCTATCCCAGTGATTTTCCTACTGTATTTGCCAGTTTAAGCTCAGTCTTGACATCTTTACCCTGGCAGGAGGAACTCCATGCTACTGGTGAACGTCTTGGCCTTCGCTGGCGGCACTCTCATGGCCTTCTCCAAGATGGCAAAGGCAGTGGAAATGCTGATTATTGGCCGCTTTGTTATCGGCCTCTTCTGTGGTCTCTGCACTGGTTTTGTGCCCATGTACATCAGTGAAGTCTCGCCCACCAGCCTCCGTGGAGCCTTTGGGACCCTCAACCAGCTGGGCATTGTTGTGGGCATCCTGGTGGCCCAGGTAACCTTGACACAACCCGTTCCTGCCCTCGGGGGAACAGAAGGCTGGGGGGAGATGAGGTGGGCTGTGCTCGCCATTGGGTGCTACGGTATGTGGCCCTGTCATACCCACTGGGGTGGGGGTGAGGAATTGGGGAGTATTTCAATCACTCTTATTTCTCTCCAATTCTTGGTGTAGATCTTTGGTCTGGAGGCAATCATGGGGACTGAAGCACTTTGGCCACTGCTTTTGGGGTTCACGGTTCTCCCAGCAATCCTGCAGTGCGTGGCTCTTATTTTCTGCCCTGAGAGCCCCCGTTTCCTATTGATCAACAAGATGGAGGAAGATAAAGCGCAAGCAGGTGAGAACTCATCTCTGAAGGGGCAGGGCTGTCTTCTGGCTCCCCGCCTGCACTGAACTTGAGTGGGAAGCCAGGACTGACTCTGGAGCCTGTGGTGGATCAGGGTGTGACTCCCGGCGGGCACCAGGCCTGCCTTCCCATCCTTCAGGGTGCACCGGTGCCAGGAAGTGTGGGAAACCTGGCATCCCTACAGAGGCTCCAGGTGGGATTAAGGTGTGAGGAGTGGCACCTGGCCTGGTGGGATGTAGCAGGGCCAGCCACTGCAGCTCTGTCGGCTCCTCCTGAAAGGCAGGAAATAGGCTGACATTTAACAAGGAGCTTGGAGGGTGTTTCCCTTTCCTACCACAGGGGGCTGGAGTCAGCTCTGGCAAACGTGTGAACAGAATTGGGGATCAAATGTAAATTTTGAGATCAAGCAACATGAGCAGGACCTGGGCCTGGTTTCCATGCTGATCACAGCACCCCAACCTCTGGGTTGAAAAGATGAGCAAGGCTGCATGTAGAGGCTCAGTCTTTCCCACCCAGCAGGCCCAAACATGGACTGGCAGGTGATCAAGTCTTCCCAGTGTGCCCTCCCTGAAATAGTAGGATGGGGGAACCTACTGGTCTTGGGTGTATTATACCTGGCATTTTTTGATTCCTCCCTCCAGTTCTCCAGAAGCTCCGTGGTACGCAGGATGTGTCTCAAGACATCCTGGAGATGAAAGAAGAGAGTGCTAAAATGTCCCAGGAAAAGAAGGCAACTGTGCCAGAACTCTTCCGTTCTCCAAACTACCGTCAAGCCATTATCATTGCCATCATGCTGCAGCTCTCCCAACAGCTCTCGGGCATCAATGCTGTGAGTTATCTTCCTGTCCTATCTGCTGGGCTTCCCTTATCTCTGGCTACACTTGCACTTGCTACTAATGTTGAGAGAACTGTGCTTCCAAAAACCCGTTTGCACCTTGACTGGAGGTCACTGTTTTGTGCTACTGCAGAGATTGCCAAGATGAAAGGTGGAGATTATACTGCCTTTCACTCCCCACCCCCCCCCGCCCTCCCCCCCCTGCACACCCTGGCAAGACATTGCGGCCTTGCACAAAGTGAATGAACCTTGACTGGAAGCATACTGTTTTATACTGCTCAGTGCTTCTTAGAAACTCCCTGTTGGGCCTGCAAGCCATTAGGCAGAGAATGAGGGACATGCTCTCAAACACTGGAATCCTGATGGTGTCCAACTTTTGCTTCTCTTCCCAGGTATTCTATTACTCTACAGGGATTTTTGAAAGAGCTGGTATCACACAGCCTGTGTATGCCACTATTGGAGCTGGCGTGGTAAACACCATCTTCACTGTTGTGTCGGTAAGTGGAACGGGGACTTGAGGTGAGAGGTAGCGTCTGCCTGGGCTTTTCTGGGAGGTGTGACTGAAAACAGGCAGCCAGGCTATGGCAAAGCATTGCGGGAGGAGAGGAGGGGAGAAAAACCTATTGTTATACTTTTAGAAGAAAGGGAGGGTGAGAAGGAGTGCATGGGGGAAAAGAATGATGAGAAAAGGCAGTAGCAAGAACCAGAGAGGAAAAAAATTGTACCAAGGATGGAGCAGCCTGGTGACCTGCACAGAGATCACCACTGGCACTGAGGGCTACAAGCAGATAAAATAAAGGTGTAGGGCACACTGAGCAAAGGAGCCTCTTCTGCTCTTGCTGCTGAAGTCATGGATTTCTTTTTCTCCTTCTGCCATGTTTCCAGCTGTTCCTGGTGGAGCGTGCAGGGCGCAGGACCCTCCATTTAGTTGGTTTGGGTGGCATGGCTGTGTGTGCTGTTCTGATGACCATCGCTTTAGCTCTGAAGGTGAGTAATTAGTGTTCTTGTCTAGGCTGACCCCGGCAGGGACATATATAAGACTATACATCTGCCTTGCCCTGCAGTTCTGCCCTGCTGGCAGGTACAGCTGGGGCTAGAGCTGAGTGTGTGGCAGAGAGCACAACTTCCTAACTGCAGAAACTTGTGTCACAGTGTTCACAGTGCAGCTGAGAAAGTTGTGACACGGGAGATGGTATTGTGCTGTGCTGTGTTTGCCTCAAATTGCAGCTGATCATGTTTTGTTCTCTTGCAGGACACTGTGGAGTGGATCAGATACATCAGCATCATTGCCACTTTTGGCTTTGTGGCTCTCTTTGAGATTGGCCCTGGCCCTATCCCCTGGTTCATCGTGGCAGAACTCTTCAGCCAGGGCCCACGGCCTGCAGCCATGGCAGTGGCTGGTTGTTCCAACTGGACCTCTAATTTCTTGGTGGGAATGCTCTTCCCCTATGCAGAGGTAAAGACCTGGTTTGCAAAGCACTGTGAGAGTGCTGCAGCATTGGAATAGGTGTCCAGAGTGGTTGCAGAATCTCCACCCTTGGAGACTTCAAAACATGACTGTATGACCTTTAACAACCTGATCTCTCCTTGAAGTTGTCCCTGCTTTGAGCAGAGGGCTGGTCAGTCTTCCAGAGGTCCCTGATTCTGTGTTCTGATTGTTACTGAAGGTTAAGAGTGTTGCAGCTCACCTTTATATTCTGTCTTAACTGCTTGTAGTTTACAAATAGTTGGAAGAGCCATCTTAATTAGCACATCAAGGCTTTCCCTTTAAAAGCCTAAATTTTTTTCCACCCCCAGGAACATTAAAGTGTTTCAGAAGTCCACAGGAACCCATTTTTTCTCAACAAAGCATTTTTTTAAATGAAATTAAGGGCACTGTTGGAGGAAGGTGTTAGAATTTTGACCTATCAATAGCAAATGACCTTGCATTTAGGTTTATGAGCTTTTCAAATTAAAACCTTGTGCTTTTCTCTTCCCTGCAGAAACTATGTGGCTCCTACGTCTTCCTCATCTTCCTTGTGTTCCTGGTCATCTTTTTTATCTTTACATTCTTCAAAGTGCCGGAGACCAAGGGCAGGACTTTTGAAGACATCTCCAGGGGCTTTGAAGGACGAGGAGAAGCCAGCCCCTCATCACCTGTAGAGAAGAACCCCATGGTGGAGCTGAACAGCATACAACCTGACAAAGAAGTTGCCTAAGATTCACAACACACCCCTTCTTCGACTCTTACACGCTTAAAGAGTCATTAAAGGAATGAGCAAAGAAAACAATGAGAACTGGGACATTTTTTCCCTCCCCCTCAATTGCTGCTATTTTCTTCTTTGCACCCACATACTCGCCCATTCTGCCAGGCTTACCAGCATTAAGCAAATCTGATATGGGTGATCCCATTTTCAAATACTGGAAGGCACCTGGCACTTGAAAAATAATCTCATCTTCCCTGTCACAAACATCAGGAGAAGAGAGAAGAGCTGGCAATATTTTTGCTTTTCTCACCTATAATTGCTATTTGGGGTTAACATTTATGCACGCAGTGACTGTCACGTATTTGAATCTAACTCCTATTTTTGTAGTGAGTTGAAGTGACCCACTAAACAAGTCCCCAGCCCTTTGAGTCTACTGTGTGTGTGTGCAGTGTTACACTGGAATTTAACAAGCCTACCAAAAAGCCATCTCCTTGCTTTTTCCTATCCAGTGTGCACTTTCTTCAGCCTCAGGAAAAAGGGGACCAAGTTACATGCATATTTTTTCCTGCTCTTTTATTTTTTGTATAGACAGACTGAAAGCATACTTTTACTTAAGTTTATTTATTTGTATGTCACTTTGTAAATATTTATTTTTTTAATGGTGTACAAAAATGTACAGATAATGAAATTGAAGATGTTTAAGAGAAATAGCTATTCTAACAAAAGATGCTGTAGACTTGAGGTGCAATAAGACTGTAAAGGAGAAAAGTGGACCTGGACAGGAGATTGGGCCTTTTGGATGGTATGTACAGCAGAGCCAATTGTGCACATCACTTAAGTTATACGTGCCCTCTGGAAAGAAATTCAAACAATTGTGTACTGGTGAGAAGAGGTATGCTTGTTTGTCCACCAAAATCTCTGTTATTTGGGATTTTTGGGGTGGCAATTTTAAATATTGTTGATTGGAAAGTGTGGCATTGCAACAAATGGGTGGTGTAAGTTTATACTTTTAGTCATGGTTAAGCATTCTATGGGATGGTTGAGGGTGGTGATTGCAATCCAGAAGGTAACTTTTCTTGCCTTCTCTTAATTTTATTTTTTTGGCTTCTCTGCTGTATTCTAGTAGGTCTGAAAATCTGAAATTTGCAGGTTGTTATTTAAAGGTGTGTGAGGATAAAAACTATTTTCCAAAGCTGTATTTTCTTAGCAGTTATTATAAATATTAGACAGAGGCATGTAGCATGACCCTTCTGGACATGGGCATGGTCAGTTATGGCATGTGTAAGTTCACAAAGGTGGAAGTGCAGGACTAGAGACCAGAGCTACTAGAACTTGCTAGCTTAGCAGCATGGAAGGTTTGTAGTGCTCAGTGCACCGGTTGGTGGCAGTCCAAATGTTTTTTGTCCCATGTGCCCTCTCTGGAACATCTGCATGACGTTGTTGTGATGCTCAGCAGTGTGCAGCATGCTGTGTAGATGTGTACAGCTCTGTAATAGTGCCTCTGTTAAAGGGGATATGGCAGACAGTTATTGTACATCAGTAAATATTGGTTTCCCTGCTTGTCATACTGCTAGGCAGTCAAGAGCACGTATACACCTACCCTTGCTGCCAGGCTAGCACAGTTCAGTTCAGGAAGGCAAAAAGTAGCACATATGGTATACTTGCAATCAAGGGGTGGCAGCTTTGCTTCACTGACTTGCAGTGCTCCATCGAGAGAAACTCCAGGCCCGTGTCTGTCCTGAGCTGCATAAGCTGTCTAAAGGTAGCACAGAGGTAGGTCCAATTTAAATTCCTGCTCTTAAGATCTTCAGACCTGATCAAACTCGGGTCTACCTGCAAACTCATGCTGGAGTTCATCACTGGATATCCTAGAAGAGAGGCAGGCCCACAGATTCCAAGGTGGGTGAAAGGAGGAAAGGCTCAAAGGTAGGAATGACAGCAAAATTGTTGTAGCATGAATAGCCCAAGCTTTCTTGACAACACACTGCTTCAGAGCAGGTCAGAGAAGTTCCCGTTGATGTATATTCTGGGGGCGTGTATCTGGCATTTTCAGTAACTAGACTGATGACATTTCTACCTTCCCTAATGACAAATAGTTGCAAAGATCAGTAAAATTTGTTGCTATGAAATACTTCCTGTGACTTCATTTGAAATACTCCAGGTTTGCACAATGCAATCCTATTACATCCAGTTTTCCCTAGCTTTCTATCAGGCTTCCATGCCAGCTATTTATTCTCGGAAGTCTTATATAAGACTTATTTTCCAACTTCGATATTTTGGCTCAGTTATACAGATTTCTGTGCCCTTCCTCTGACCCTCCAGCACTTCCAGATGTGATATTTCTACATGGGCATCTGTATGTTAGGAAATTTCCCCTACAGCTGTGCATAAGAGCATTCCATACTTTGCATCAGAGATGTGTGGTGGCTTGGACCGAAATGTGTAGGTCTTTCTCATGTGGTATCTCTTTGTTATTTTCTTTTTTCTGTAACAGCATTGTAAGTATTTTGGATGGGTTTTATATCCTTATTAATGTGGTTGTTTCTTGTTTTTAAAATAAAAACTATAGAACTAAGTATCTGGTTTGGATTTTACTTTCCCTGTAGGTCTTCTCATTCTTACTCCTTTATCACAGCCTGGGACTACATCCTGGAATGTCCCCAACTTCTGCCCTGCAACCTTTCTGGCTAGCCCAGCACCTGGATTTGCTGTTTTATTCTAGTGGAAACTACCATTTTGCTCAGCCTCCATGCGTATCATATCACCTTACTAAATTCCCTTACTACTTATCCCTTAGGAGTTTTTAAACTAGAAAGATGTGCTTCTCTGGCTCTTGTTTTGCCTGAATCCTTTTGTTTGCATCCAAATCCTTTCCCAGTATTTCTCAGTAACAGAAGGGGAGAGGAAAGTGGCTGGAGGCTAGGAGTCCTGCCCAGAGCTAAAACACCTGAGACTTCTGCCCCTGCCCTCTTCTGAGAGTGGTCCTCAACTTCTGTGCCACTGAAGAGGGAGTCCTTCTCCCTGTAAATGATGCTTTCCTCCATCTGGCAGTGACCTTAACGTTCTCCTTGGAAATCTTGCCTGTGTACACTCAGTCCTGGGTGCCTGAAAGGAGCAGGGTGACTAAGGAAACCCCAATGCCTGGACAGAGGCCAGTCCCCAGGAGCTGCTCCCTTACCCTGGGGGCTGTGGCATTGCTGACCCACTGGAGGTCTGTGGGGTGCTCTCAGCCATGGCTCTCTTACCTCGAGAGTACCGAGCACCCACCTATTGCCATGAGGCAACAAGCTCTTGTTCTAGTGCGCTCCTTTCCCTGTCCTACAGCCATCTTAAAAGCCCAAGGAGTCTCTACCTGTGTTAAAATATCCTTCAGAGGAAGAGGATAACCCAAAGTACCCTGGAGGGAGAATCGGGCTAATACAACTCCAGCGTCAGCAGGCTGCACAAAGCAACCAGCAAACCGTAGGGAAGTCTGAAAAAGCTCAGCATAACACAGAGGCAGTACTGGCTTTCTGAAACCTGACATTACCGACTGCTGCGTGCTCCTAGTTCATGCCTGCGTTTGCACAGTTTGCTACATAACCAGCCTCAGAGCTGGGCAGCGCTCTGGGCTGAGCTGTGCACGATTGTTTTTCAACTCTGTGGCTGAGCTGAAAAAACCCAAAAACCCAGCTGTCTAAACACATGAGGATATCTAGGTCAAACTTAACCCTAACATTTCTGTTTTATTGTCAAAATGGGAATGAGAGAGCAAAATCGTTCAGGGCCAAAGTACATGATTCACTGAGCCCTAAATTAATGTTTTGTGTAGTTTTTGTGATAAACTTCTGATTGGGAAATGAGTCTTTGTTTTAGGTGTGGCTATTTTATTTCTGAAAGTTGTAAGGAAGCTTCAAGAGGAAAAGCTGTTTGCAATTAAATGGCTTGAATGCTTGAAGATGGGTCGTTTTCAGCTGAAACTCTTCATCAGGTTCAGGCAAGTGTGTAGGCAGTTCTTTTGGCCACACTGTCCCCCCATAAAAATGTCATTCATCTGACCGGGGTGGCAGAGCTAGCTTGGACAGTTATGTCTTTGAGTCTACCCACAGAACTTTGCTCCGGCTTGCTGTGTGCAAGTGGCACTGCAGAGACCTTCAAAGCATGGCACAGGCCTCAAAATCCAGCTAGTCCCCAGAGCACTGTGAGAGATTCAGGTTTAGCGGCAGCGGGTTTTTTTCTTGCTGATATCCTCACATTACCTCTTGGGTGTACTCGGAGCTGGTGAAGTATCACCTCTGGTGGGATGCAGAACACTCCAAGTCTCTGCATCCCACTCCTGAACTGGACCTGCAGTGAAAGGGAGGGAGGAAGCAAGGGAACACAAAAGGAGAATATCATAATGAAGGAAGGGAAAATTTAGTAAGTCTGGGAGGAAACCCCCTCCCTTCGCCACTTCCCTTCTCTTTGCCCAACACGTACGTTACAAAACCTGTGAGATTCTCGGCACCTTCTCAAATGTCATGCTATTGGCAGAGACGGAGTTTGTGCTGGATCAGCACCACTCTGGATTCCATCTCTGTTCCAGTGCATTCCCCATCTGAGCAGCAGTTGGCAGAGGTGTTATCACCGGAAAAATCCCAAATGGCATGGGAAGTTTTGACATGTCTGTGAAATCAGGAGGCCCTAGGATGTGTATGAGTAATTAGATCACTGCAGAGCCCTTCTAGGAGACAAACCACTACTGAGTGAACAAAAGATCCCCAAGGGTCACAAGAGACATCAGCCACGTCAAAGCTTTCAGTGCCATTTTGCAGGCTGGAGCATGATAGAGAGTGTCGCAGCATCACTGCCAACATTTGTCACTTTTTGCACATGTTATTTCTGACATTTGTGTACCAGACAAGAAGAGCAGTTAATTTCTGTGAGAAGAAATGTGGAAAAAAAAAACCCAAACAAACCAAACCCAAAACATTGTATTGGAGGTAGATTTCACTGCTGCATGCACTGTGCACAAATCTTTATATCTGATTTTGTGCTCTTTTGAAGTTCCAGGCATCTCAGTAGCTGGAGAGACCATGGGGATGCTTCTCCTTTGGGAAGGTACCCGGGTGAGAGGCCAAGCAGTGCTGCAGTCTTACCTCCAAGCAAAGCTGCTAGACCCTTCTTTGAGGGAGATTTGCTAGTTTGGTGGGGGACTGTGCCATCGGTTTTATTCAAGAGGCAGAAAGTTGTGGATACTCTGCTAATGCCATCATGGTGGGGCCATGATGAAGCAGCACCAGGAGGTGAATCACTACAATCTCCTGCTGTACACGTAATGAAAAAGGTCCTGCCAGCAGGTAGATCAAACACACAATGAGTTGCACAGAAAATGTATGCCTCTCTGACCATTTTTTTTTTTTTTTTCAGGCTTTCTGCAGACCAGACCAAAGACACAGTTCCAAGGCTTTCTTCACTTTGAGAAGGACTCTGAAGACATGTGAGATGCTTACTAGAAAACCTGGGGTACGTGGCTCTGGTCTGTCATGCTTATGCTTAAGTCTGGCTCTGTCTTTACAGTGTGAGTTACCAGACAAGAGACAGCTGTCTTCATAATATGCTGCTGGGAAGAGACGGCACTCAGGGAAATTAGGCTTGCTTAGGTGAGGAAAGAAAATGGGTTTGTTTCCTAAGGTACGTATTGCTAAGACAATTTAATTGGTGCTACTTCAAAGTATGCCATATCTAGTGGAGGCAGGCTGTGTAACTTTTAAAACAATTCACTTGCTGTGGTAAACCTTGTTTCTATGCTATACCCCACTAAAATACACAGTGTTTACAAGAACTGTCTTCCTTCTCCATAAGACACAGCTTCAGCATGCCTGATAGACACATGACTGACCTGCTAAGTCTGCTTTCTGCTTGCATTGCACAACCATTTTTTGTTTAGCAAATGGTCACATGGATTTGTGTAAGGCAGTCACATTGGTGCACCAGTCCCTGTGGCATGCAGTGTGGCACCATTGCAGATCATGTACTGAACAAGTAACCGGTCATCCATGCAATAATCAACCTGATCAAACACCACTCAGTCTTTCATCTCTGCTCTGGTCTCTGCTTCATCCTGTTTTCTTCTCTCCTCCATCATGAATAAATTTGCCTTCCATCAACAAATTTGCTTCTCCATCATGAACGAACTCAGATGTTTATTGATTCCTTTATATTCCTGTCACCAACTGCTATTGTCACCCAGACGGCATATTATCTTGTTTTTAACTTGTGTTCATACATGAAATACTTTGGGGCCTGGACTATCTTTGTTCCCCTCTGCTTTGCTTATTTCTTTCAAAGTGCTCTCTCTGATATGGATCAAAGTTCTCAGTGACATGTCTTAGCCTCATAGCTCTGCTTTGAGTCTAGTCTATGACGCAAGTCTATGACCTAAAGAGTCCACAAGGTTTAGGACACAGTCACCAGAATAATTTTCCACTGAGGAAGGCATAGGGATGCAGAACCAGGAGAGGATGAAAGGTGGGAGCAGTGGTGAAGATGTGGAGGGATATAGATGCAGCAGTGTGGCTGGAGACATTTACGATGAAGAGCCCGTAGGAGGCTGCATACGAAAGGGAAACAGTGAAGGATGTACTGAAGCAATCAGTAAAAAGAGAACGGTGGGTTGCTGATCTCCAAGGAAAGGAGGAATGAGGTGCAAGATAAGAAAACCTTGAGACCTGGAAGGAGGGTGAGGCATTCCTAAGTGTGAGAAGGTGGAACAGGCCTGAGAGAGAGGAGTATGACCTTTGGCAGAAGCAGGTGAGAGAGTGAGGAAGAGAAAGAGAGAAGACAACGCGCAGTAGACAGGTGACAGCCACAGCACCAAAGTACGGGCCCTTGAGCTGCACGCCAAATAACATGAAGCCTCACAGGCCTCTGGTAGCTTATGACTCAGAGGAAAGAGGTCATCGGTTCCGGAGGGAAAAGGAAATGCAGGTGTCTCCTCCACCATGAATGCCCATGAGAAGCTTTGCAGCTGAAACAAATAGCTGTGTCAGAGTCACAGCGTTCCTTGCAGTGGGACTTCACCTCTCGGTCCACAAAGTTCGGGTTCTGCTTGCTTGAAGGAGGGCATTAAAAATACCCATTAAGTGCCACAGCCAGGAAGAACTGATGGACATGTAAAATTCAGCTGGCTCAGCTAGACTAAAATTAGCAGAGTAGCATACCAGAAGCTGCCTTTCCATGAACACGAGGCAAAGGTATAGTCCTAACTGTGTTAGGTAATGCAAGACAAGGTCCTGACAAAGAGCACCAGCCAAGACAAACGTCAGCAAAGCCCAGTGTGGACAGATACCACCACTGCGTTGGAATCTGCAGGGGCTCAGCCATCTCGGAACAACTGCCAGCGCAGAAGTGTTGGAAGAAATGCTTTCCAGCTTCCTTATGTCATGCCACAGACAAAACTTTTGGGAGTGATGGAGCAGCATCACACCGCCTTTACTGTTTGACTTTTTTTTCTCATTCTGACATAAGAATAATATTCATACTGATCATACATAGCTCATAGGTAATTTTGTAGGTTGTAATGCTTTGGTCACACACACACTCCCCCAAAAAGTTAAAAGCATTGTATTAGTGGGAGGCTTTAGTGTTTCCAAACACATCGTCAAGGGCAATTTTGCTGTGTGAGCAAGTCTGATTTCTGTTCCAAGTGTAATTGAAGCCAAAAATTTAAAAAAAAAAAAAGAAAAAAAAAAAAAGAAGAGGAAGTAGAAGTAAAGAGAGCGCTACATTTTTCCTTGGGTATGGAAAGTCCACCTCCTGCCTGGCTGTGTGTGTGAGGACAGAGCAGCCAAAGCACAGATGCTAGGGCTGGCTAGAAATTAAGCTCTGGCAAAGATTTAGTGCACAGTGGTGGCTCATGAAAAGAGAGTTTCAGGTTTTCCTCTGGGCTGGCACTTAACCTTTTGTTAACTAAACTGAGCCGAGGGAGCATGTCTTCTCCTGCTGAAGGAAAGGTCAGGGCAAATTAGTAACACTGCAAAAGGAGAGACGGAGAGAATCTAAAGCTCATGGGAAGCCTAAGAGGAGTGATGCGCCCCAGATGCGCAGACCCCGGCCGGGTGTATTTGTGCAGTGCCCGACACCAAGGAGCCTGCGGAGGCACGGCACGGCTTGTGGCTCCTCATCCCCTTCGGTTGCCTGACATGGAGGGGCAAGGCGGTGCGAGAGGGGCACAAAGGCAGGGGGTTGTTCTGTCCCTGGCGCCCGCGCCAAGGGCTGCGGGAGGTGCCGGGTGACCGGGAAGGTCTGGGAGCCAAAGGGGACGTGTCCCCTGCTCCCTGGCTCTCAGAACTGGGTGCTACTGGGCAGCTTTTGGAGCACAGCCATGAAAACCATATTTGAAGTGGCTTCCCACCAACATTGCAAACACCAGTTGAGAGTCCTATTAGAGGCCAGGTCTTTTCGAGAGAAAAAAAAATATCTGATGTGTGGTTTGTGGGTGTGAACACTTTAGTTGCACAGATAGAGTGTGCTTGATTACTTGCTCAAGGTAGGGCATTAAAAGTGTAGGCCAAAATAGTTGGGATAGAAGAATTTTCTGTGTTTAAACCAGACTTTCTATCTCTCCCAGTTTTTTAAATAATGTCGTCTGAAATTATGTCCTCCTCTCTGCCCCCTTGATTCACGTTGAAACCTTGACAGACAGGTATGAAACCCTCAGAACTGCTTTTAATGTCTTCTTACAGAAGTCTGGAGTCTCAGGTGTGCCAATGTCCTCTTGGAGGAGGGAAATGAAACAACAGAGGAATCGGTCCCACCGAAAGGCACAAAGACCAGTGCGTGGAGGCCATTACCATCCCTCCCAGCCTCAGTGCCAGCACCGCACTGTTAGGGTTCAGTGCTGTAGGGGGCTGGGCTGTGACCAGTAGTCTCACGGGCAGAGAGGGAGCAGTGTCTCAGGGGGTGAGGAGGGACCAGACATGAGTTCTTAGCGGGTAGGTCCGTGCTGATCGTGAAGAAAAATGGTGTCTCTGGAAGGGAAGCTTAAGAGGGACAGGTGGTGGGGTTTTACGAGTGAATTGTGGGGAGGTCTTAACACTGGAGAAGACTTTCTCATCCCCCTGCTCTGTCTCCTTCTCCCTGTTTTGCCTTTTAAAATCAGCTGCTCCTCCAAAATAGTCCTGCTACCTGGAGTCTTCCATTCTACCTTGGTCACCCTAGAACTGGGAGCCAGAAGATCCCTCCTCTCCATGTTTCCTGTCCGTGCCTTGAATGCCAGCTCCTCATTCTCAGTGGACGGGGACAGAAATCTGAACTAGGGCCTCCTTGCTGTAAGGAAACAACAACGCTTTGTTCTCTGAAGCACCTGTCATGCGGGTCAAAAAATGGACCAGTAGCTACTATGGAGTTCCATCTCCAGCCGTTCCAGATCCATGCTAACCTGCAGGTATTGGCAAGCTGCACTTTGCCCTTCTACCTCACAGTGTCTGACCAACCTCTTCTAGTATTGCTCTAGCCTATTCCACACCCCAGCACACAGAAAAATTCTAGTCAACCTGTATGTCCTGCTATCTTAGGTCCTGCCTTCTACACTGAAGCATCCTGCTGGCTGTCCCACCATGGCCATCGCTGTACCACAACAGGCTAGTGGGCCCAGCAGCTTATGCTTAATAGATGCACTGCTGGGTTTTTCTTCAGGAATAGCCCATGACAGTTATGCATGAGCTGAAGCTAGTGTGAAGCATTTCTTCCTCACACTGTCTCCCTGGTTATGAATTCACCATTGAGATATCCTCTGGCCTCACGGAGCTGCCAAATGTTTCGTGGACAAATGCATCTCTCCAAATTACACGCTCACGAAAACCTACATTTGGTGGATGTACCTCAGCAGAATGTCAGATGTATGTGGTGGCAATAGATGCGGGATGCTTCTTCCATTTCCAGATATTGCTTGTGAAAAGGTTGGGGAAAATCTGCTAATATTTGGTCCATTGGTTATGGCTTTGTATAGTCTACCTAGCTTTTCCTCTGCCTCCAGTTCAAGCTTCAGTGCTACAGAATATTTTAATGGACAGTCAGCTGGTGTATGTGCTACATTTAGTCTTTCTGATGTATTGTACCCTGTGTCAGGGTGTTGAAGAGTGTGATGGGCTGCCCAGGGCACTCTTTGGGCAATGTCACATTGCCAGAACACCAACATGGAATTAGGAAGAGCTAGTCTACTGGTGGTGTCGTTCACCTTCACTGGGGTATTTTACAGCTTCCCATTTCCCAGTATGCTCAGTAGTGGTTTGCTGTCATCCCTCCCCCTCCTTCCAAAGGAGTATGCTGTGGGAGACAGTACCTACGGTGTAACTCATGTCAAAGTATATTACATCAACCACTCTCCCCTAATCATATAGCCAGTCCTTTCATTTTAAAAGGCAGCCAGTTTGCCCTTGGTAAACCAGTATCAACCTTTCTGGATTACATTCTCGTCCTTCACACGTTTGGCACTGGGTTCCAGGAGGACGTCCTACTGAGGCAAGGATGGCTGGTCTGGAGCTCCCTGAGTCATCCTGCTCGCTTTCCATACAGTTGAGCACAATGTTACCCTTTTTCCAGCTGTCAGAGACGACAGCTGAAAGACTGAAGCCTCATAATCACATCAGGCAATTCTTTCAGCAGCTTCAGCTGTATCCCAGCACCCTTGAAATATATCCTATCCAATCCCATGCACTGTGATATACCCAGCCTGTCTAAGTAGTACTGAGCCTCTTGCTGCCCCACGCCTGGCTGTCCCTCAACTTTCCAAGCCATTATGATATGTTTGGCCATCTAGGAGCAGGCTTTGCTTCTACAGACTGTTACAAGGAAGGCTTTGAGTACCTCAGCCTCTTCTAAGGCTGAGGCATCCATCGCTAGTTTGTCCCCCATTCCTCAGCAGACATGTATTTTCCCTGGACTGGCTACTAGGATAATTACAGAATCCCTCGTCACCCATCCTATCCCATGCAAGTTCTTGCTCCTGCTGGGTTCTCAAAGGCCTTTCTGATTTTGTCCTTTAGTACCCAAGCAGTCCTTCTGTCCTCCTCCTCCATGGCCTATCCTTTTTTTCCACCTCTTGCATACATGCTTTTTGCATTCGAATTCATTGTGAAACTCCTTCCTTAGCCGGGATACTTTTCATCCAAAATTCCCAGACTCCCTGCACAACAAAATGATTTGAAGATGCTGTCTTTCATTCCTCATCTCTCTATACCCACCCAGGGGCTAGGCCAGGGCAAACAGTTGCTGATGCTGCGTCACTGTCTTTTTACAACTCTCTGATGCTGCAAATCAGTGGAAGAGCCTCAAAGCAGTCAAAAGAATACATCAGAGGCAGCACGGAGCTGGTGGAGCAGGGGTAAGGTTGAACTGAAATTGAAGGTGATGTTTAGGGAACAGAACAAGAGGAAGACAAGGAAGGATGGAATGGAGGGAAGCACTGAGAGATGGTGCAGCAGAAAGTCTGGCAGAGACAGCGAGTGACTGCAGAAGGGAGTCCTAGAGCAGGCAAGAGATGGTCACCGCAGTGAACTAGCCAGGGGGGTTATCATATACCCAGAGCATGTCACTTAAAGTAGGAAACAGGAGGAAGCCGTGTGTGCTAAGGGGCAGGAACAAGTATGCAGTGAAGAGGGGTCAGGTCTCTGAAGGCAAAAGCGATTGAGAAGACCTCGTATGGGACAAACCTTGAAAGCAGCGTGGCTGTGAGGGAAGCTGAACGAAGTGGGGTGGAATGGCTACCAGGTAGTGTTAGCTAGCTGTTAGGTGTCTCAGTAGGAGACCCCACTTTTTAGTCATGGGATCATGACTACAAGGTGGATTGGGAGCAGGCAGCTGGAAGGCAGAGGAGGTAGATAAACTCTAGCCTATATCCTCCAAGAATGCGCAGCTCAGCGCTTGCTGTCCCCCAGCAGTCTTTGTCCTTTTGTCACCATGCTCCATCCAAAACAGTTCTTTCGTGCCCATCCAACAGTGCTCCGGGGGTACAAAGAGGTGACTGCCAAGCGTACTGGGGTGGTGGGAATGAACAAAAAAATGCAGACAGCTTTGGAGTAAGGGTTATACTGAAGGCTAATCTTGTTTCAGCAGCTAGAAACAGGAGTTGGTGTGCTCCGGGCTTCTTTATCCTGTGGATAAAGCAGAGATTGACAGCAGTTGATGAGAAGGGTGGGGAAACACCAGTGTGCTTGCAAATGGATTGGATATGCAAGTGCAGGGCTGAGCCTGCTGGTTAAACGCAGACAGCAATACTACATGACACAGCACTTGTTTGGAGTGTCAACGCTCTTCTGCCGACAGGTCTGAGATGGAAAGCAGGGACAGGGATGGGGCTGACGTTGGTAGGGACAAGAGTTGTGGCCAGGTATTTTGCGTGCAGCAAAATGTTGTGCCAGTGCGCGTTTTCTTCTCTGGGCTTTTGACCTAAGCAACCTCCTTGGAAGAAGGGATGATCAGGGTGAAAGTTTAGCAAGCAAAAGATCGCCCAGCTCTTATCATGGGGTGGTGCTTGGCATGCAGGGGTCGAACTGGAACTCCTGGCCTTGCTGCTCGGTTGCACAAAAAGCTCGCCAGCCTCAGGCAGAAAAGCTGGCAGTGCCATCTCCTGGTCAGAGCAGGGGCTTTGAGCTGAGCAGCTCCCATTTTGTGCTGCTGCTGCCGGCCGGCTGAGTGACCCTGAGCAAACCACTTCCCCTCTTTGCAACCAGATATTTTCATGAACAAAATGATGGTTCTAGGGAATTCGGTGAGCAAAGCGCGTGCCCATCTAAATGAAAGCTTGACAAATAAAAGTGCAGAGCTACGCTCGCGTTGACAGTGACTGCTGGAGGGAGAGGAAGAAGAGCAAATATTGCCTGGGACTTTCCAAAACTTTCTCACTGAGTTTCTGCACAGGGCCATAACGTACTTCTTGGCTGTGGTTCTTTTTAACTGGGGACTTCCTAATGGACCTGTCCTGGTCCTACCTCCAGGTACATCACAGTGGAGTTCTTCAGCCATGTTGTTGCATCTTGTAACCACAGAAATTGTACTAAGACGTTCAGCGCTGTCAAGTCTTAACAGCCACCGCTGATAAGGAAGCTGGGTGTGGTGGGAGATGATGGGTGGCCTTTGAAAATTTCCGCTAAGCACACCACAGCTATATTTTCTCTGGATTATGAAAGCAACACCTTCAAGACTGAATCTTGCCATCCATATAGGCTAGATTACAATTGCTCCACAGGATATGAGCAATCAACATCTGCAGAAAGTTACTCACATCCTGCAAACAAGAAATTAGGATGCACAGTTGTGTGCAGAATGAGATTTTTCACATCAACCCAAAAAGAAACATGACCAAAACAAACACTTTTCACAAAGGATCAACTGCTGGAATTTATTGTCAGCTGTCCTTGAGAACTACCTGCATAAAGGGCTCAGGGCAAACTGATAAATACTTGGGATCTTTTAAGTGCCACAGCCAGGAAGAACTGATGGACATGTAAAATTCAGCTGGCTCAGCTAGACTAAAATTAGCAGAGTAGCATACCAGAAGCTGCCTTTCCATGAACACGAGGCAAAGGTATAGTCCTAACTGTGTTAGGTAATGCAAGACAAGGTCCTGACAAAGAGCACCGGCCAAGACAAACGTCAGCAAAGCCCAGTGTGGACAGATACCACCACTGCGTTGGAATCTGCAGGGGCTCAGCCATCTCGGAACAACTGCCAGCGCAGAAGTGTTGGAAGAAATGCTTTCCAGCTTCCTTATGTCATGCCACAGACAAAACTTTTGGGAGTGATGGAGCAGCATCACACCGCCTTTACTGTTTGACTTTTTTTCTCATTCTGACATAAGAATAATATTCATACTGATCATACATAGCTCATAGGTAATTTTGTAGGTTGTAATGCTTTGGTCACACACACACTCCCCCAAAAAGTTAAAAGCATTGTATTAGTGGGAGGCTTTAGTGTTTCCAAACACATTGTCTAGGGCAATTTTGCTGTGTGAGCAAGTCTGATTTCTGTTCCAAGTGTAATTGAAGCCAAAAATTTAAAAAAAAAAAAGAAAAAAAAAAAAGAAGAGGAAGTAGAAGTAAAGAGAGCGCTACATTTTTCCTTGGGTATGGAAAGTCCACCTCCTGCCTGGCTGTGTGTGTGAGGACAGAGCAGCCAAAGCACAGATGCTAGGGCTGGCTAGAAATTAAGCTCTGGCAAAGATTTAGTGCACAGTGGTGGCTCATGAAAAGAGAGTTTCAGGTTTTCCTCTGGGCTGGCACTTAACCTTTTGTTAACTAAACTGAGCCGAGGGAGCATGTCTTCTCCTGCTGAAGGAAAGGTCAGGGCAAATTAGTAACACTGCAAAAGGAGAGACGGAGAGAATCTAAAGCTCATGGGAAGCCTAAGAGGAGTGATGCGCCCCAGATGCGCAGACCCCGGGTGTATTTGTGCAGTGCCCGACACCAAGGAGCCTGCGGAGGCACGGCACGGCTTGTGGCTCCTCATCCCCTTCGGTTGCCTGACATGGAGGGGCAAGGCGGTGCGAGAGGGGCACAAAGGCAGGGGGTTGTTCTGTCCCTGGCGCCCGCGCCAAGGGCTGCGGGAGGTGCCGGGTGACCGGGAAGGTCTGGGAGCCAAAGGGGACGTGTCCCCTGCTCCCTGGCTCTCAGAACTGGGTGCTACTGGGCAGCTTTTGGAGCACAGCCATGACGACCACATATCTGATGTGTGAGCTGTGTGTGTGAGCACTTTGGTTGCACACATACAGTATGCTTGATTCTCCCCAGTAGTGTAATGAAAAGGTGCAAAGTGTCCGCACACCCCACTGGCTCTAGGGAGGCCTTCTGAGAGCCTTGACCACAGCTGGCAGATCTGCATCCTCCTTTCCCCTGTAGGGGAAAGTAAGGCAAAAGCTGAATTACTGTAATCATACAGCCATGCACGCCTGTCCAGCTTTGCAGCACAGAGAATCAAGGTTTTCACCCAGCTGCAGTGATGACCTAGCCCCCACACCACACCCTGGGTGTCTCTGTGGCAAGGGGGCCACAAAATTGCTGCCGAGCCTGCAGATCGCATCTGATGCACGTGGTGACTTGCAGGAAGAGTTCAATGCAGGGCCAAGCTCTCTTCCAGCAGCAGCCAGAGACATGAGATCGTGTCTTTCCATGTGGAAGACTCTATTACTAGAGTTGAAAAGTCCACCTGCTCCTTGCTAACACTGATTTGTCTCCATCAGAGGTCCAGCTACCACAAAAAAGGGGGCAAACCAGCACAGTGAGAGTGGTGGAGGCTCTCCTTCCATTCAGTGGAGCAGGGTCTTTTCTCCAACCCACCAAGCACCGCTGGAGTCACTATAAGCTGAACACAATGCATGCTCCTTGGCACCAATAGGGCCCTTTCGTCTCCTTTCCATGATCTCCCAGGGCCTTGGAAGTAGCTATAATTTCACTAGACTCCTCTCCTCCTTCTGGCTCATAGTGGCTCTTTCTCCTCACAGGGTCTCTGATATCTGTCCCTGAATCTGCTTGTGCACACCCAGAACTAGGGAGCAATACACCTTTGGGGTGATCACTACCCACCTTCACCAGGCTGACATCTCCTCTCAGCCTTAGGAAGGGCAGACATGGGTAGACTGGAAGTGTAGATGGAGACTGGCTTGCATTACCTGGCCAGCTCTGGGCTCTCTCTCATACCTCAACGTCTTTCTTGTGCCCCTGAACCTCGCTTGGTCCTTCCTTCTACTGCATGGCATTAGCTCACTGCTTTCTGATGGCCCCATTTCTCCTGTAGCTCCTTCTGCGTATGTCATGTGTTGCAGGGTCTGCCTGTATACAGAGCAGAGGGTGACCTGGCGGTACACTCCTTCACACTTTGGGGATTCTCTCTGCATTTTCCCTGATGTTTCAGCCCATTCCTCCTGCTCTTCCCCACTTCTCTGCTTCCCCTTTGCTCTTCCCTGTCTCCCCTTAAAGAGCCATTCTTTAAGCACCGCTTCATGTCGCTGTCCTTCCTCTGCCTCAGGTTTTCTTCCAGATGTATAGTCCTAAAGCTCTGGGGGAGGGTGTGGAGGTTTGAGGCACGTTATCCTGCGCTGTGACTAAACTTGCATTAATCCCATCCCAAACTCTGCATGACACAGGGGACCTGCTGAGCTTAAATCCAAGCCAAAGCCTTGTCTCACAAGGATCGTGGCCCAGTGGATGCTCCTACTGCCATCCTTGCATACTTAAAGTCCTGCCCTACTGCAAGGTCACCTTATGATGGCTTCTGCTGTGCTGGAGAGGGACATGCCCGGTGGGGATGCCGGCAGGGCTGCCGCTGGCGGCGGAGGTTCGTGCTGTGGTGGCCCTGCAGCTTAGTGTGTGGCTGTGCCACCCCGGTGGCTCTGCTGCTCACAGCTCCTCGGGCACCGCTCCGGTAAAGCCCAGAGGTGTTTCTCGGAGCCTGAGGCTGGAAGACACCTGCAGGCTCTGCTTTTTGTGGTGAGCCCAGGCGACATTTGCTATATGCCTCTTCTGCTGTGAGCAACAGGTATTTCTTCACCTGGGTCCCAGAAGAATAGCACGACCGTTTAAAAACTCTCTCCTGCTTTTTTCCAGGCTGAGATTTCCATAGGCCACCACCCTCCTACTCTCTCTGTTGTCCTCCCAATGAGTTAACATTACATCCCCCAAACTGGTTACCTTTGGGCTGTGAATTGCTTCCTTGCTCCTGAGGTCTCTCATTCCGGCTAGAGCACAGCACCCAGAGGGAAACAAGATCCCAAGTGCAGCCTCACTGGAGTTAACACTCTGTGTTACCCTGTCTGTAGCTTCAAAACATGCTTAATTATTTGGCAACCCACTATCAGCATGTATGTTTCCCAGGTGCCTCATTTTTAGCAAATAGTCCGTGTAGATGGTTGTCAGCTACTCCCACCCCCCAATTCTCCTTGCTAAGCTTAGGTTCATCTGCAATGTAATTATCAGTAACAATTTTGTAGACCGACTGATAGCTCATAGAGGTAAATCTTGACATGCCAAAGCACAGGGCTACTCTGAAACATGAATGCCATGCCCCCACCCCACAAAATATGCAACACCCCCCTGCCCCAAACTCCAAATGACAACCCAAATCAGACTACAGCTCAGCAGCACTTCTGTGGGTCCTGGTGCACCCCTGAGCCAGAGCTACAGGCTTCAACTGATTTTTCTACAGAGTTGACGGTCTTGCTCCTGTTTGCCCTGCAGAGATAACAGAGCTCATGGGGGAACCAGACCCATTAACAACACTGTCTATTAAGATCCAGCAATGATGTGACTGATGCCCCAGTAAAAGCTGCTGGAGGATCATCCAACATAACCATTACTGATGGTGATGAGGCAGAGGACCAGACCTGGCTTGGCCCTCTGGCTCATCCCTGTTCCAGAGTGGGCTGGTATGTAGGTAAGATGATTGCGAAGAACTAGCGGAGGTGAAGTGACAGGCAACCTTATTTATTTTCATCAAAGCCCCATCTCTGGCACTGTGTCTGCCAGTTCAGCCCTTTCCACCTGTCCTCACCTGCTTTGTGGGAAGGGCAACCTGAGTGGAGCTGGCAGCGGGAATGCCTTCAGACAAGACAGATCCCCCCCATGTGCAAACAGAGATTAGATCTACAGATTGCTGAGAAGATGAGATGCTGCCCTTCTGGTTTGATACACGCTTGGCAGAGAGGAGCTGTATTTTATAACACTCCTGTGCTTGCTGCTCTTCCCTGGGGCCTCCCTCTCCCCCACTCGTTTTGCAGGGCACACAAACCAGAATGTAACCTCCTTCATGTAATCTCACCATGACTGTGCATAATACCACCCTTTAGCCCTAAGGCAAAAGTTTTCTGCATTGACATTCTGATGTTTCTGCCTAGCCAAGGTGTGGGCAGTGCTGCACAATAACAGGCCCTTTACTGACTCCATAGGGTGCCTCAGTTTCCCCATCCATGAAAATGAAATCATGTGGATCTTTGTTCAAGTGTTTGCATGCCTGCAAAACAGTATTGCTGTTGCTTGAATTTGGTAGACCTCAGCTGGCAAACATGCATCTGTTTTGCCTGTCTTTTTTTTTTTTTCCTTTTTTTTTTTTTTTTTTTCCCCATGCTGTGCTTTCTAGACATCTCCCTTTGATTACTTACCTTTGGGATTCTTTCTCCCCAGGTGCATGACTAGCCCCCATCTTTCCTTCTTCCTCCCTGCCCAAGCAAGATAGGTTCCTTTTGCATTACTTCTTTGTTCTCTGTGGTATTTGCAACACCCTCCCAGCCTTGTATCACCTGTGAATTCCATTCCTCCTGGTTGTGTTTTCCCTGTCTTTGCAGCACCTAGAATGACGAAGCCTTTTGTGCTGCTGTTGCTGCAATTGAACCTGATACTTGAAAGGAGGAGAAAGGGTTGGAATAAACTGCTCTGATGATTCATCCCCGGGGCTGAGAGATTTGCTCCTTTGATATCAGTCCCTTGATCAGAGCTCTGCTATGTTATCTCTGTTTGTCTGGGGAGACTTAATTCCTGGCACATTTGGGCTGGTGGAATCCCAGATACCAGAGCCGGTGACTGGAAAAGGAGCACACTGCATTCTTCTCCCAGTCTTAGATAGGTCAAAGAGTCTGTAAGGTTTGATGTTCCAGGCCCTATAAGCCCCTTAAGAGACAGCCTTTTAATGCAACTGAGAAACCTCTAACTTTCTTCCACCTGCCAAAATCCATCACCTGCTCTCTCTGTATCTTACACCCCTGCAGAGGTGTCCCAACACAGTCTCCTCTTCCTCCTGCCTTGTTCTGTGGGCAGGTTTCCCTACCAGCTCATCCTCT
Source organism: Astur gentilis (assembly GCF_929443795.1). Taxonomy (NCBI): domain Eukaryota; kingdom Metazoa; phylum Chordata; class Aves; order Accipitriformes; family Accipitridae; genus Astur; species Astur gentilis. The sequence continues at coordinate 8,379,837 of NC_064897.1, read as the reverse complement.
ACTTGTGTGCCACTCACAAGTTATTGAGGACCCTTTCACCATTCCTTTAGGAGACTGCGCACTGATCCACTGGTCATGAAGCAGGATGAGTGAAAACCATGAAAGGAGCATGGAAAGCCTAGCTTAAGCCTAGCCTACCTCAAATGTCTTCCTCAAAAGCGTAATATCAAAGGGCCGGATGAGTGGGATGGATTCCCAGGTATGGACAGCTCAGCTGGAAGAGGGGCCATGGAGACCTACAGTTTTGCAAATTGGGCTTAAGTGGGGATTCTCTGGAAGATTTGCCTAGGAACAAGTTGGGGGGGGGGGGGGGTGGTGGTCATACAGGGACCACATCTCTGTAGGACCAAGTGGGTCTAATGGTGGAAGAGTGTTTTCTCTATGAATACATTTTGATTAAAATGTTCTGCATTACACGAAATGGTTAAACATGATTTGAGATTTCAAGACCTCAGATAGCTTGGTGCCATGGCAGTGACCACCATTAAAAATCTTCATAGCTTTTGTTAAAGAGAAGGGGAAACAAGTTCAAGTACTAAAAAAATGTAAGCATTGGAAAATCCATCATCCCCTTTCTTTTCAGGGAGAAAATATAGCACAGATAACATTAACAACAGTTAAGATCCATTATTCTAGGGGAGTTACTCACTACGGACCTGGAGCATAGCTTTGCTGTTACTTCATATAAAACCCTTCTTCTTCAAAGACAAAACATCATTGAATAGGGAAACGAAGACCGATGAAGGAGGAAAGTGCGCCTTCCATTTCAGATGCTGGACTCACACTACTTTCTGCTGGTGGCACACACACAGTTTGGACAGGCAATCTGGGAAGTGGAAACACATGGCAGCATCAGGCTGGCCAAGAATTTGCTGTATTTGCACACTGCCCATAAGCTTGTAGCCGTATAGCCAGAGAAATTGCTTTGGCCAGTAACCACAGATGCCTTTCAAACATGAAGCCAGGAGATAGAAGGTGGACTGGAGAAGCTTTGTGAAGGATGGGTGAGAGCAGAGGAATCATCCGCTACATTTCAAGAGATGTTGGAATGAAGCTAGAAGTGGTAGATGTGGCGACACTGTCCAGGGCCTGCTCTTCTGCCTACTCTGATCACATTTTTTTTTAGCAGATCAGGGAAGTAAAATCCTAAAGGTGAGACCCAGGAGACTATGGGAGTGCCAGGAAGGGCTGGCAGAGTCCTTTTCTTCCAGTTTCACCTTCCTCTTGGCATCAGGGTCAAATTACACTTCTCTTAGAGGGCCTCACTGTGTGAAGGACTTCAGGAAGGGTGTATGAGCAGAAAAATCCATCTCGTGATAATGATCAACAGCTTGTCCTAAACTGCTTTGTTGGAAACTAAGCCCATTCATTTCTTGGCCCTTACAATTTTTCACCGGGCAGATTAGAAAAAAAAAAAAAAAAAAAAGAGAGAGAAGGAAACAGAGGGGGAGGATTTAAATATATAGGAGGGGGAGGATTTAAATATATATATAAATAACAGGCCCTTTCTGAGCCCAGAGGGTGCCTCAGTTTCCCCATCCATGAAAACGAAATTACGTGGATCTTTGTTCAAGTGCTTGCATGCCTGCAAAATAGTATTGCTGTTGCTTGAATTTGGTAGACCTCAGATGGCAAACATGTATCTCTTTTTACTTTTTTTCCCCCAGATTTTCACTTTTACTTTTCAGTGATTTCACTGAAAAATTTTGCACAGCAAAATAAGTTGGGCTTTTGTTACTCTGAATAATTTAAGAGAAGGGGCCTCTGCAGACTGTTCCCTTCCTTCACGAACCAAAACCACTTAACACGGGAAGTTTACTCCTAAATTACATTTACAGAAGGAAAAATGGAAGGCAGCTAGGAAATACTGATGAATGTTATTTAAGGTTTGCAGACTTCCTAACCCCTCCCCCAGGCTTTTTTCAGTAGGTGTTACCATAGCTCCCCTTACATCTTCCAGACCTGAGAGGTCTTAACTTAATTTTTTATGCGTCTGGATGGCTGCTATGTACAGTGAAGTACCAGCTCTGACCCTATTTAGCTCTAGGCCCAGAATAGCCTAAAAAGAGAAGGGAAATCCTTTTCCTTTTTCTTTTTGATCACCCAACTGAAACTTGGTTATATTCCCTCACTGGGCATATATTTTACCCCTTTCAGAATTTTTCAGCCCAGTGTGACACACCTAAAAAACCCTAAATGTCAGCAGCATGTTTATGATTTTTTTGGAATAAATTTTCCTTTCCACAGCCTATCCTCAGTACTGCAAGACCATATGTGTTAGGGGGAAAAAACCCCTCCTTTTCTGGTACATACTCATTAACAGTATTTGCAAGGAGGACAAGGCCATTGTGAGGACAGGTAAACGCATGGATCTGACTAGATTGCAGCACAGTCTCACACAAAGCAAAGAAAAAATGTAGAAGATGATCAATCACCAAACAAGAAAAGTCTCTGGAGAAAAATATGTTATTTTAGGAGAAGTAAATTCAAGTTCAAGTCACAGTTAAAGAATTAACATGCTGAACTAAGTGGTTAAAAGGGGAACAGGGTGGGAATGTTGCAATGTGGAAATGTTTTAGCTACTTTGCTTCTTATCATTCAAACTACATTACTTTTCCACTTTTTTGCTATTAAAAATTTCTTTAGATTAAGGCATTACTTTCAATATCAATCACAAAACCTCTGCAAATGTTTAAACAAAGCAGGGCATTTGTTTGAGGCTTCAAAGGAGAAATACTATAAAACAATACTGCCAAAGCCTTTGTCTTAAAACAACTGCATTAACTATCTTTGAACACTTAACCAGAACCACATTCAGCAAGTTCAAGGACTGAAAAACATACTTTTTTTTTTTAAAAGCCAACTTGGACAGAAAAAAAAATGTTTGTTTGCCAATATTACTCATCACAGAAAGAGACGGTGTGGCCCAGAAAGCCTCTGGAGGGTTGCAGGGTGCTCGCCTGCTGCTAGCACCACATGAGCCTGAGGACAGGTCCCTCTGAGCAGACATGGTCCCCACGCACCCCCCCCGAGTGGGGTCTCGTGAGGCCAAGCCTCCAAGAAATTTGTTTTCCTTCTATAGTGGTAGCAATAAGGACTTCTAAACTGTTGCAGCCCGAACTGCCCCAGCCTTGCCAATCAAACAGGAATGCAGATGTAGCGATACTCTTGTTGGTGGCACCAGCTGTAGCATCACTGAAGAGGCTGTCGGGCAGAGCTACACCAAGAAGAGGTGAGCCACGAGGGCTCAAGCTGTGACTGAACATCTAAGTCTCTGCAGGATGCTGTCAGCTTTAACTTTTAGTTCTTGCTCTGTTACGTCCACGCTGTACATGTCAAGTCTTGTTTGCGTGTTAGCTGTCATGGGACACTTCGCCAGAACAGACATCTCAGAGTCAGGGCCGTCCAGTGTCTCTATCCAGATCTGAGCTTTCCCATTTGACCCTGTCAGATTCCTCTTTTAGGAGAAAAGAGCAGCAACTGACAAATGAAGAGGTCTCAAAGATAATTTATTACCTAAAACCCCAGTGAAAAGCAGAAGCAAAAAAAAAAAAAAACCCAAACAAATCAAAAGGTGTTGCCTGGAAGGATGATTTTGCTGAGGTCACCTATGAAAGGTAGGCAAGGATTGTTATAAGAATATCAGGTTGTCACAACCATATGGACTGTGCCAGTGAAAGGACCTAGTTACAGAAACCATTTCCATGAGTATGTTCTCCATCTTCTGCTCTGCCTGAGCATCTTCTGAATGATGTCCATAATCCCAGCCCAGTTTTCAAGGTTGTTTTTTTCAGCCTCTCCTGCCTTCCGTGTCACTAGATTTACCCTGTGAGTAGCACCTGCGTTCACTGCTTTGTGGTTATCATCTTGGGCAAGTCAGCACGAGCTACAGCCACATCGTGGAGGGCATGAGGACAGAGAATGAGGACTTTTCCTCTTTCCTCCTGGTCTCTCTAACTACTAGTCTTCTTATACCACTGCCTTTATGGGGGAAACCTCGTCATTCACAGGCTACTGTTTCATTGCTGTGACTGTTGCAGAGGTCAGCGCCATCTGAGAGAAAGCAAAGGACTTAGCTGTTGATGCAAGATCATGTTACTAACACGCCTGTGAAGAATTTACCCTCTTTTTATTGGAGTGTGCTTTCAGCTTCACGGTACAGAAGAGCACATAAAGGTTGCTCAAGATACTAGAAAGCCCTCGGAGCCAAGAGCATGAGCCTGGAAAGGCTTTCGTGGAGATGACCGTGAGATGATAGTGAGAATTTGGGCCCAGCCTGGAATAACACAGTACCAAACCAGCGAGGGTCTGGCTCAGCGTGATGCCGAGCCACATCTGCCGGCTGCCTGCAGTGCTGGTTTTGGGGAGATGCTGCCTGCCCCAGCGGCTGTGTCACGTGCAGCACGGGGGAGATAAGCTGCTCCCCGAGAGGTGCTGCTGCTCTGAAACCGCCGAGGGTGAAGCCCGGAGGTTTCTGCAGCTCCTCTGCCTCCCGGTCCCCCTCCTGCCCCCGGGGAGGTGATTCCCTCTGTGCCGCCCCACTCACCGGTCCAGCCGGGCCGGTGGTTCTGCTCCCAGGGGTAGCACCATCCTCCACCCCGGCTTCTGCCCAGCGGGACTTTGTAGTGCAGGTGACTACGCCAGTTTATTATGGCCTCTGGGCACTTTGCAAGAAAGATCCCAGACACCTTCAGAAGTCACTGAAATCAAGGAGCTCAAGTGCAAAGTGCTCAGCCAGTGAGACTCCCAGCAAGTACACGGATACCCACTGCCACCCATGCCATGTTTTCTGCTAGGTCTTCAGATTAAACAGTCTTAGAAGACATCCTGATACCCTCTAGGTCTGCTACCTTGGTCTGCTACCATTTTCTAACTGCATCTAAGGCCGTGAAAACTTGAAGACCAAGGTACGGTAACAGGCCAGATGTGAATAAGTAGGAGCACATGACATTCTCCTTGGCTGGTGGCACTGGAGCTGCCCAGCGGGGTCCCAAGCACTGTACAGCTCAGGTCATTGGTGTGTCTCCCTTTGCTTAATCAGCTAGGGCTTGAGGGCAGATAGGAGGGATGGTGATCGGAGCTCATGTGGCACTGCAGCTCTGAAACAGAGAATGATTCACAAGTGAGGCATGAGCCAAAACCACTGTGTAGAGGCTGCTGCAGAGTGATTGCCATATTCAGGATGTTCTTGGGATTCTACTGAGGCTGATGTGCTCAAAAGCCCTTTTTTTGCTTTAAGTTTTTCAAGTTAATTTCATATTTAAAACTGCATTTCTTGTGCAGAGAGATGTCAGTCCCTGCAGTTTGTAGGCACACAGAAGTGTTTCATGCAAACAGAAAACATAATACTGAGTGTTAAAGAGACCCTAGCCAGGCCCTTAGCTGCCTCCAGTCTGCACCTCATGGGAAAGTGGGTGGTCCCAAGGCAGCAGAATCATGCTGTGATGTGGCAATTAAGTTGAATGGTCTGCCCATGATGGCTCAAGAGAAGCTGCACTGACTTTCAGGTTCACCCACAGGCCAGTCCTGCAGTTCCTTTAGGTTTCCCATGCAGGGACCTCAGAAGGCTCCCAAGTTGCCCCCCTTCTATGGACAGGGAAGCCGGCACTAGTGCCACGGGACACAGAGCAGCAGCAGAAGTGCTGGTAGAAGTGGTGTTCTACATCCTTTTAAACTGATGCAAAACCCATTTCCTATGGTCTTGCTCACCCCCACCTATCTGTTTCTTCTCCCTGCTGATGCTTGAACACTCTCACACCAAGCGGGTTCCCCTCTCTGCCCTGTTGGGCAAGTACTGGGTGCTAGCACAGGCTTGGGAAGAAGGCAGCAACAAGCACCTGTGGAACAAAGAGGCGCAGAGGGGTGCAGGGACAGTCCAGGTGAAATAATTTTACACTTCTGTGGCTTTGCACCTTCAGCTCTGAGCTTCTGACAGGAGGCATGCGCATGTCCTGGTACTAAGGCAGGGCTGGTTCTAGCAAGAAATATTGGAATTAACTCTGGAACTTCAGTCTGTGCAATGAGAAATACAGACATTAGCTAGAGACTCAAAATGTCTTTTGAGGTGAAACTAATGAAATCTTCCTAAACACAGGCAGAGCAAATCCTCCTGAGGGAAAGGGACTGCAGCAAGCCCAGAGAGCAGACCAACCTGCAGGCCCATAGCTGAGTTCTGTGGCACACTCACTTACATCTAGTTATTTAATGAACACCTCTGCAGGTGCCTGTCCCCCTTGGATGGGCCATATGTCAGCAAACATCAGCTAACCCTGCCTTAAAGGAAGCTCTTCATCTTCTTTATTCCAACCAGCCAGCGACAGCCTGGCAAAGGCCCCAACCAAGACTACACAATTGAAAGGACGTGCCTTTGAAAGGCCACGGGGGAGCAAATCTGTCAGCTGTGGACCTTACCTGCACTAAATCTTTTCCTACCTCCAGAGTGAAAATGTCTTTGCTGATTGTGCCTCGGTAAGACCAGCCGGCTGAGATTTCTGAGCCTGCTCTGCAAAATGAGACCTGGTGTTGGATGTGACTCATCCAGCGTTTCCGAGTTTGCTCTGGCACAGCCATGTGGAAGATGGGCCAGACACATTTTCAGCTGGCTCCCTCAAATGCCTCTGTGAAGGAAATCCCTTCTCAGTTTCAAAAAAAAAAAAAAAAAAAATTAGGTTCTAGCCCCCAGGCCTGATCCTTACTTGTTTTTTTCGCCCTTGCTCCATCTCTGCCATCTGCACCAGGAGTGTGGGAAGTGCAGGTCCGGAGGGTGTGTGCATGGGGGGGGGGGGGTGGGGGTGCTTTGGGGGGGGGGGTGTCAATGTGACACAAACCACAAAGCAAAGTCTCAGAACCCTCCCCATAACGTGGAGCCAGGGCTTGGGCTTGGCCGGCACGGAACTGAGCAGCTCAGCACCAAATCTACCTCCTGTCAGCTCCCATGTGGTGGAGGTTGGTTGGGATCTGCTCTCCCAGCGCAGTGAAAGGCTCCTCTGAGGTCGTCTGCGCTCACGGGGTTATTTCGTGACAGGACAACTCGAGCTGAGCCCGCAGAAGAAAGGAGGAGGAGGTTTCCCGGGACTCCGGATCAGGCCCTGCTCAGGTGTGACCGAGGAACCTGCAGAATGGGAAGAATTCAGAGGGGACATATTTTAGTCCTGATGCCATGTGTGGCTTCCCCCCCCCCCCCCCCCAACCCCCCCAGCTCTGTCCCCACCCCACCGATCAGCCTCTTTAACATGACAAAGAGCCCGGAGGAGCGGGCGATGGTGAATATTGCAGTCCCGGGCAGGGTATAGCCGGCTATAAAGAGAACTGCCTGTCTACACTTCGGGGCTACCTCAGCTCGCTGCTGAGACCTGCCCCCCCATCCCGTCCCCCCCCCGTCCCCCCCAGTGAGGGTGACATCCATTAGGAGGTGGGGGAACCAGCCCTTCCTCTGCCCGCCATGTGTGCGCACTTGGCTCTGCCCCCCTACCAGCCTTACCCCAGCGGGACTGGCATGGGATACCTGGAATTTTACTGGAACTCGGCGGGGGAGGCAGGACATACCCCCACCTCGGGTGGGCCAGCGGCAGCCGCCGATGCCGGCCAGTCTCCGGAGGGAGGAGGGAAGAGGCAGATGGCAGGTAAGGCCCTTCGGCTAAATCCTAGAGCCGATCCCCCGGGATACCTGCGGTCCCGGGTCAGCCACTGGCTTCGCCATCTTGGGTGAATTTTTCTCCCTCCCTGCCTTGGTTTCCTAATGTGTGACCTTGGGCGAAGCGTGACATGGTGGGCAAGGAGGATGGGGTGACCTCGGGCAGTCACACCACCTTTCTGCCCTACTTCTCTTTGGTGACCATGAACCGGTTTCCTAAAAACCTCACCGGAGCCTGGGAGAGGCCAGGCGCTGGCAGGGCTGTGCTGCAGGCTGACGGGCAGCGTGACAGCATGGGCTCATGGAAGTTCATGGCTCTCGGGGCAGGAGTGTCTGGGCCTCCTTTTAGGCAAATGCTGTCGTGTGCTAAGGAGAGAAACAAATCCTGAAGGTAATTCTGCTCCTGGCATCCCTCATCCCCTCACAAACTCCTCGCCCCCTTCATGTGCTCATTAAACTTGAGCCAAGGCAAGCTCTGAAGCCCTGGGCCAGGAAATCTGCTCCCTTTAAATCCAGCGTTGTTACTCTCTGCTTCTTTCCATTTGCCGTTTTCCTCTCCCTGTTTCCCTCTCCTTTCCACGCTCTTGTTGCCTTGCCTTTCCCTCTTTGCAAAAAAAAAAGTCCAGGCCGCACCACGGTGGCATTTTGTGTTCCTGCCGTTCCTCTCCTGCTCCAGTAGAGTGGCAACAGAATAGCTGATGAAAGCAGGTTTTTGCCCAGCCCCGTTGTACAGTCAGCAGGGTAACAGTTGGTTCCAAGCTGTCAGATGCCATAGAGAGCTACAGGCTCGGGCAGAGCAAGTGGCTAGTGGCTACTCGGCACGTGGCTACTTGCCATGTAGTTTGGAGAAGTGCTTAGGTTCTCTGCATGCTGCCTGCTACACAGAGGCAGCGGGCAGCTTGACTCATTTGTGCCCACAATGGGCCTGGCTTATAGACTTAAAATCTGTCTTCAAACACTCTGCTCTGGCGCCCGTCTCTACAGAGGGAGCCCAGTCATGGAAGCAAACACCTACAGATGTCAAGGGCTTGGGTCTGTCTTAGGTTTTTCACATTTATGTATGTTGCACTGCTGTTTGTGTTTCTTGCTTCCTTTTTCCTTCACTGTCTTCTCATGGGAGAGGGAGCACCTTTGTCTTGCGCTCCAGCTGCAGGTGGTAGATTACATGGCGGTTTGGGGTGACAGGCTGAGCAGGAACACGTGGGAGCTGTAGCTCTACGGTGTCTTGCTGTGGTTCCCATCTAACAGAAGACTTTCCTGTTTTCCAAGCCCACATTCTCAGCATGCTCATTTCCTACCTGTAAGGTTTTTACTGCACAGCCTGTAGGAACCAAGCATCCTGTGGTACCACACAAAATTTTAGCTGCCCGTGCACAGATGTTCAGCCTCCTCTCAGGCTCTGCAGTCTACCCACCACGCACATAACACCTCGGGCCCCTGCACCTCTTCTGTTGACAGCCCCTTTTCTCCTTGGAGGCAGAATCCCTTCGTAATCCTCCTGGCTCTGCTCCCCAGCACCAGAAACCTGCCCCACTACACACCTGCCCCTTCACATAGCCCGTGCTCTGAGTGGTTATCGTCTCCCAGGGGTAGGAAATAGCCAAGAGCAGGCAACCCTAGTGTGCCAGGCACCACAAAGACGCGTGTGGCTCGATCAGGAGGGTACCACAGACACGGCCACCTTTCTGAGGCCCAGCAACACTTCCAGGCTTTTGGGTGCTTGCTTAGTAGCCTCTCACCTTGGGACAGGAGGAGGAAGGGTTTGGTAGGGTGGATGGGGAGCCCATTCCTCAGGAGGGCGTCAGTACTTTGCGTTGGGCATACATTCGGGAGGTTGAGGAGGGTGTCTTGGTGGGCTTCAGTCACTCTTAGGGTGACTAGGAAGGAGGTTGGGAGCTCTTGGTTGGGCTCAATAGTCAGAGGGTATGTACTGAAAATAGCACTGCCCCATCCACTGCACCTCCTCTCTCCTGAAATGTCAGTAGAAGGAGAGGGGATGGACCATGCAGAAGGGTTTGCAGAGGAGCAGCTGGAGGAAGGAGGGATGGACAGATTTATCATTGCAGTTATGGGGCAGGGGGAAGACTGGCATCACAGCCCTTCAGTCATGGCTGGCCTGAAAAGGTCTCAGCCTCTCACAGACCCCCGCGACCAGGCACCTGACAGAAGGGTGCTGGGGTAATCTCTCTTGTTAGCATTTTCCTATTCAGGCAGCCTGAGTGACTTTGCATCTTGGCAGCTTTTGTCTGGACTGGTAGCCGATTGTTTCGGAAGTTTTTCCTTTAGATCTTTATCTCGACTTTGTCCTCAACAGAGTCCCTTTAAGACATGTACCAGGACAAATGAGAAGGGGCTTGGACACCTTCCTCTGCACTCTTGAATTTTGTCCCCTGTGTCCCTGGTACAGGATTACTGGCTCTTCTCACCTGTCCCACACATCCACCTTTCCTCTCCCCCTCCCCACTTCCACGTCAAATTTCTCTCCTTCATTCTTCTCTTGCCAGAAGCCCCCCTCAGCGGAACAGGTCCCTCTATCTATACGCGTGTTGCCGGTGGTGGTATGGTCTGTGGTGGGAGCCACAGGCGAACAGGAGTGAGCCAATATCCAAAGCCTGAGTGATGGTCTCCACCTGCCGCCCCATCACTGTAAGCACCGACTGCTCTGCCCCACCGTACGCCCTGGTCAGCCGTTGCTTTGCCACTGTCTATCAAGTGCCTTGAGATTGCTGGGCAGGCAGTTTTGGGGAACCCAGTCACCAACCCAAAGCTATGCTTGCAGTCATGACCAGGCCTTTTTACACCACAATGAGACCAGACTATTGCGGGGGCCTTTGGGAGAAGGAGCCAATGTGCACCATTCTCCATCCCTGCCCTGAGTTTTCCACCTGGCAAAAGGGAGCCACTGGCATCCTGGAGGGCTGAGCTGGGAAGCTGCTTGCTGCCAGCAGGCCTGTCTGTGCTCACAGGTCCATGAAGAAAGGAGGGTGACAACAAGCGTTTGCTTCAAGAAAGCCCCTGTCTGGTAGGCAGGGAGCTCTACAGCAGGCAGGGAGCATGCTCATACCCGTACAGCATGTCCCATTATGTCTTGTATATCTTTTCCCACTGTCTTTTTTTCTTGCAGAAGTATCCCCAGCTTCATCCAGTTCTGGGAATTTCAGCCAATTCACACCAGATTCAGCCACCAGTCCACATTCGGCATCCTCGTCCCCACAGCCTACGGCTAAGTCTCAGAAGGGCAAAGAAGATGGCATGGAGGGGGTGAGGAAAGCCAAAAGCCGCACGGCTTTCTCCAAGGAGCAGCTGCAAACCCTGCACCAGAGGTTCCAGAGCCAGAAATACCTCAGCCCCCAGCAGATCCGGGAGCTGGCTGCCACCCTGGGGCTCACCTACAAGCAGGTGAACACGGAGATTTTGACCCCTGGTATACCTGTCACACAGCGGCTGAGTGGTCGCATAAGGCAGTGACAGGACGGAAAGACAAGTCCCCAGCAGAGAGTAGAGGCAAAGGTGCCAGCTAACGGCTGCTCCCCTGCCTATTCCTGCCCAGAGATCAAAAGCACTGCTGGGGGAGAAGAGAGCCAGTGGCACCTCACTGGGGCCTCCCCAGTGAGGGGTCAGTTAAGGGTACTAGTGCCAACACTTGTAGTAGAATTGCAAACACAGCGATGAATATGCTGTTTGCCACAAACAGCCTCTACCCTGGGCTTGACAGCACTTCACAGCCTTTTTCCATGCACTGGTGAACTTCACAGAAACCCTGGCATGCATCAGTTCTCTGCATCCCAGGGCTGCAACATGCTGAAAGCTATTGCTCATGTTTCCTAAGGCTGATCTTGTCCCATACCTAATAATGTCCCACGCTTAGCACCGCCAGGCTGCTCAACACCCGCTCCCCCCTCCACGCAGGTACTGCTAGGTTCGTACATTGCAGCCTTTCAGCATCTCTGCTGATCTCCAGGTAGGTTGTGTGTAGTGAACTGCTGCTGGCTCCAGTGATGGCCTTCTAAAGCAGAGGGGGTTGGGCAATGGGGCACAAGTGTTTGCAGTTACAAGTCCAAAATCTGCCTGGAATTTGGATCTGAGAGCTGGGCAGGATGGCCAGGAGCATCCCGGATGCCTCGGGACTAAAAAAGTTACATATGCTTTGTAGGTGCACACATAGGCACGCAACACACTGAACTGGTTCTGTCAGGAACAAGACCTGTGGGACAATCTGCTCTTTCCTTCAATCCACATCCCTGCAAAGGCTGCTCTCACAGCACAGACGCAGCCCTGGAGGCAAACGGCTCTGGAATTCACCCCAGCAAGGAGCTTTGCATTTGGGACCTGCTGGGTACAAGGAGCAAGCCTCTCCCTTCTCCACTCGCAAGCGTGCAGAAACCACGTGTCAGAAGTTTGCCTGTAGCTCAGGGGGTTTGTAGAGACCTGGGTGGGTCTAATTTGCACCAGTCGTTCATCTCTAATGATGGAAAGGAGTCAATTTGTCACAGCTATGACTGTCTGTGGACATGATGCGGTCCCCTCCCCCCCTGCAGATGCACTCGCCGCCTGCTGAGGCTGCGAGACAGACATCTCCCCTGGGCATCGACCCCAGGGAGCTCTTCAAGGCCTTTATCTGCTGCTGCCCATGTATCTATGCCATCTGGTCACTCTCCCCCTGGTTCTTCCTGCTTGTGAATCTGATAACATTTGCTCTTCCCTCTCCTTTGCTGATGTTTTCTCTGCTCACCCTTTCCCACCCAGGTGAAGACTTGGTTTCAGAACCGGAGGATGAAGCTGAAAAGGTGCCAGAAGCATGGCCTGTGGACTGAACGGGCTCAGTGCCTCACGCAAGTAAGAACACAGCACGTGGCTCAGTGTGGCCCTTCCATCTGGGCAGATCAGTCCTGTGATATATTTCCTCCACGGGGGCAACTTAAGCATACAAGCATCGGCGTACCCTGCCTTCTGGTTTGTTCAGCGCAGAGGCACAGACTTGGCGTGACTCTCCATGTTCTGTAGGTAGCCTAGCAATGGGCTGACGATGACACTGAAATGCTTCCAGAGAAAAGCTGATTTCCTCATATATATATATATACACACACATACACACACACAACTGTGTATCCACCCCTGAGCTATGGGGATGTGTACGGTTCTTCTTGCCCTCCCACGCCATTGCCGCTGACCAAGAGACAACATGAAATGTGAAGGGACAGAGCCCCAGTACGTGTCAGGCCTGTGGATGCCAGTGGAGAAGCTATGTGTTCTGACTCACTGTCTTTCCCTTGCAGGGTGGTTTCCAGCCAAGTACTTACCTGGACATGCACCCCAAGTTCCACCAGGGCTACCCCATCACTGCAGCCAACAACATCCAAACCGTGCCTCCCCCCCGTCAGCACTATGGAGCAGGGCAGAACGCTTACACGATCGTGACCAGTGAGGATGGAGGAGTCTTTGGCAAAGGTGGGGGCACCTGCAGCGTGCAGCAGACAGTGGGCTTCATTGCCCAGCACAAAGTAGACTTTTACCACAGCTGTCCTGGCAGCGTGGAATATCCGAGCACAAAGGCAGGTGACGGCTGTAACTTTCACCACTCGGCCACCATGGGGGCTCCTTTCCCAACCGCTGCTGGCCACCATCTCTATCATTCCTAGGCACTGTGGATGTGGGGTACTTGGGCACCTGGGAATCAAATCTTATTCTCCTCTCTCCCTTTGTTATTCATGTGCTCTCCAACTCAGGGGCATCATGTAGCTAGAACCTGGTTTGGCATCCAAATATGTGCCTGCAAGCATGCACAGACACACAGATGTGCAGATACCTGTTTGCCCATGTATGTACATACAGCCCTTCATTCATACATCCTTACACACGCACGCACACACACACACATACCCCTTCTTTATTGGCACAGACAACCAAGTTCCCTTATAGCAAGACCCAAGATGTGGCTACCTAGATTATCCCCTGGAACTTCTAAATTATTGTAACTTGGCTCAGAGGAAGGACAGATTCCTTTGGGGATCTCATTTATACATATCACTGTACAGTTGTGCATACATAACATGTGAAGCCATGGGCTGTATGGAGAGGTGCTGGTGACATACCTTTCACCGAAGCTGGAGAAGCTATTGTCACGTGCCAGGCATCCATCTGATGGTTAGACCACCAGTTCTGTAGGTCAGCCACAAGGTATAGAATTGATGAAGCGTCTAGTGAAGGGAGATGTGACAAGCAGCTTGCAGAAAGGCTGGTAAGATGATCTCATAGGCATCAAAATTATAAATAAGCCCTTTGTTCTAGTCTGTATGTTTCTGTGCCTCCCCTCAAGAAAACCAAACAGTGCATTCAATTTGGCAAATAATAAAATATTTTTTAAGATGGATTATGTATTTTTCTGTATCTTTTTTTCCCACTGTAATAGAGCATTGCAATATGAAATCCAGATGGAGCATAAATAGCCATAGCAACCGTATGCCATTGTTATTACTGATTTGACTCTGAAGCTATAAACAGACATTTTTCTGTGTTATTAATGGATAGGCTTCATGACTCTTGGCAATGCCAGTTATCTAGAGTCAAAGGACAAGATGAGTAACTACCCCTCACCTTAAAAATTGCCCCTGCCCAGCGATATTTAATACTGGGACTGGCTAAAATATAGAGGTACCATCATTTCTAAACTTAATACTATGTAAGTGTCTAAGTACCTAAAACCAGATGTGTATATCAAAGTATATTTAATAACAAAGCCCCAGTTTCCCGAATCACAGGTTTTCTATCATTCTGATGATGGCAGTAACTTTATCTTAATGCAATGAAATAGCTGTCGCAGTTTAAAAAAATGAGCATAAAATGAAGACAATTGGTGTCTGTGACCAGCATAATAAGAGGCATGGTCTTCCACTGGAAAAGCTGGTTTATGTCCCTGTGCCTCACAGCTGTTTGTGCCCACCCCCTCTCCTTCACACAGGCACTTTTTGACCCTTTGGTTGTTCAGTTACACTGCTTATAGAGCCGTACTGTAAACTGTATGACCAGCATGATTTGGGGAAAAATAAGGCCTTTTGGAGGGCAAATCTCTAAGTCATACCATTTTGGAGATCCAATTTAAAGCACAACCCAAAGACACATGTCCTACACACAGCAAGTGCCTAAGCTTGGGAAAGACATGTTCTTGCAGCCACTGCACCATCAGAGGGGTGCGGATCAATTGAGTCAGCTTAACTGGAAAGGTGCTGGTTAACAGCTAAAGGTGCACTACAATAGCAGCAAATACCAGGGCTCTCATATGAGAGTTTTTTCAGCTCCTTTGGAGCCAACAGTGCTGCTAATAACCTGAATATCATCTGAAACCTTGCCATGTCACCCCATCAAAGGCTACTGTAGGTGTAAAAGTTGAGCTTGTGACTGCTCCTCACTAGCAATTCTCTGGAAAAAGTCACCTGTCATGCCCTGTTCCTTCAGGGATGCTTTAGGACAGCCAGGATCTTTCTGTGAAATGTCTGCGACTGGCTTGCAGGAGGATGCTGGCTAGAAAAGCAACAGTTGTGATCTTCCTACTATTGACCTTCAGCAAAGCTGTGCTAACAAACAAGGAAACTGCAAGATTTGGTAGCCAGAGACCCATAAAAATTTTCAGATGCCATCATTTAAAGACAGAGCTTATTGCCACAGGTGGTTCTGGAGACCAAAAACCTGCAGCAATTCCAACAGGCAAGCAAGCAACTTCCAGGAAGGGAGTTCACTGATGTCTGCTGTATCAGGAGCTGCATTCCCAACGCCCGGTGTAATAACAGCAGGAATGCAGCTCCTGTTACTGGCAGTCCCTCAGCCACGGCCAGCCAGAGAGGGACACTGGGAACTTGCTTTCTCTTCTGGCCTTTCCCTAGTATGTAAGCAATGACTTGGATGGATCTTGGGGCTCATCCAAGGCAGCAGTCCCAATGTTGTAATTTGTAAAAGATTCAGTGATTCAGGCACAGCCCAGCTGCTAGAGACACACCCTGTCTGTGAGCACATGGACTTCCATTAAACCTGAGAAATTAATTCTAGCCTGGTTATGAAAGAGACTCACTGATAGGACCTGAGGGTGCTCTTCAAAACTTTGGACAGCATGAAGGTAACATGGCCCTCCCAGGAAAGGAAAAACATTTTTTTTTTTTTTTGTCTAAGACCAGCACCATGATTTTGGGCCTTTCATTACTCCTGACTGCTCAGAATCAGCCAAGATGCTGTTGGCCTCAGATGACAGGTCAAGCAAGAGATGTGTGGCAATGCTTTACTGAAAATTTCCGAAACCCTGTTAGCTCAGCATTTGAGTCACACAGTGAGTTAGATAACTAAATATAATGTTCACACATGCCCATAGGGGAGGACCTATTAAAGCAAAGATCATGCCTTTTATCTGCACTGGAGAGACAACAGGGGCTGCAAGCCCTTGCTCATGGGCCACTCAGAAGAAACGTGTGGCTTGTAAAACATCACTGCAGGCCACGTTGACAGGAGAGCAAGGAATGAGGTTGCTTGCACCACTCTACTCGCTGGTATTTTGCCTAAGTGACAGCAAAGGCTAGAGCCCACTAAACTAGAGAATAAACCCTGGCCTACATAGTCTGTACTAGATCTAACTTCTCCTGTTTGGGTGGGATTGTCTGCACCACTGCAGCTACATCTGCAGCGTTGACAAACTGGAGCCTTGACACTGCAGAAACACTGTGAAAGCACAGTGTATTCCCACAAGCTATAATACATATAAAGAGCTCCATATGAGCTTACAGCTTGATCCTAAAAAGATTTACTGGTGAGGCAAATCGTGTTTGCAGCATGCAGAAATCACCATTACATAGCTCAGTCACAAGAAGCAGCAGTCCTAACAGAGATGCAATGGATCCCAGCAGAAATGACATGCACTTACCTCCTCTGAGGAAATGATATAAACCCTTTTGGAAGGATGGGTCTGGAGGGACTAATTGCATCTCCAGCACTTTTGGTAGTAGTGCTGCAATTACCCATGCAGTTGTTTCACATGGTGATGTGACTCAGGCATGTCAAGGTAACAGAGGAGATCTCCAGCACCGTGGAAAGGCAGAGTCCTACTTAATCCCACAGCTTCCAGAAACTCTGCCTGAGTTACCAGCAGTCCTTTCCAGCCTACCTGCCAAAATTCCAACAACAGTTATTCTGCACGCTCCCTCCAGCCCTACAACTGCGTGTGCTTGCCAAACCTGTGTGCAACCCAGGCTGAGCAAGCAGGGGAATAACGCACCTGTGAAGGAATGCGCCATTTCCACAGAAGGCTCCCATGGTAAATGCAGGAACACAAACCACAGCACGCAGAGCAAGCCATCTCAGCTCCAGGGCTGTTTTAGCAACAATATGTGTTTCTGCAGGAGGACACCTGCCAGCAGAGCTCTGGCTACCTTGTGGCAGAAACATGGAAGAGAAACATGCCTGAGCAACACAGGTAATCTGTAGCAAGCATCCTCTACAATCATTCTGCAAAGACTCCAGTACCTTGTGTATTTCTTTAGAGGTTAAGTTTGCATCTTAAAAAAAACATAAATAAAAAGGACACTGCCAATTTTACCAATTTTTTAGTTATCTATGACTTTTAGAAGTATGTGGTTCAGCTTTGTTTTTTCAAGGGAATTGTTGAAATTAACAGTACTACTAGAGCATTACCCAGAATTCATTCAAACTGATGTTGAGACATGGGTCTCAGGTCAGGATGAGAAAGGATCTCTGTTCTGTAAGACAGGAAATTGTGTGAATCTGGCATTTCCTCCCTCTTCCAGGCCAGATTTACCTTTTTTCTATGGTTGAAGGTTGGCAGCCTGTGAGTGGAAAACAGGCTTTCTTCCTCCTCTACAGGCTCAAACCTCCCTTCCCCCTCCTTCCTGCACACATTCCATCTCACCCTTGGAAGCAGAGCATTACAGTATTGCAAAAGGAAAGTGGACATGCTTCGGCACCCACACAAGCAGGTTCTGGTCAGCAAAGGACCTGTGGCAGTCTGAGCCTGAGCAGTCAGCTGCCAGTTTAGCCAACGGTGCACAGTGGGACTCCCTATTGAACAGCCCCTTTCAGGCAGATAAAAAGCCTTGGTGGTGTACTGTGGTTTAAGGAACCTGGGATTAAACACAAACACATCATTTTTGCTAGTTTAAACTCTGGCTGTTAACAGGAGCTTGGTTCTGCTGGTACAGCATCAGCCATTGAACACAGACAGCTGCCTTGTTTCATTAGTGCTCCTGTCCACAGACCCTTGCAGCCCTTGGCTGCATGCAGGTTGCACAGGTGTTCAAACTAAGACATATGCAAGGAAAGCAAAGCTCTGATGAACCAAGGCTCACTGAGCAGAAAGAGGTTAATTGAGTCTCTAGATAGGTGGCTGCTGATGCACTGCTTCAGTCCCAATGTGTCCGTCTCACATTTTTCAGTACCTTTTAAGTGTTGCTCCCAGATGCTAAGAGGAGATAAATGCAGTCTTGGGGCAAAGCAGGAAGAGTAGTAAGTTTTTTGTTTCAATGCTGGAGGCAGGAGTCAGCTACGCACAAATTTCTGCTGCCATTTGAGGTTAGCACAAGAACCCCAAGAGAGCTGGAGCCTCAATGAGGCAGGACTTCCAGAACCCTAACTCTGACCTTCTGGAGAAGCAGCAAGTAGCCACACAACCTCAAAAGACACTTTTCTTTTGTTCCTGCCCTCATACTTAAATAATTATTTTGAAGCATGGCAGTTTAAGGGCTAGTGCAAGTATGTTAACAGCAAGCCAGCAGCTAGCAGTCCAGTTGCCTAGCCCTGGAGCCCCCTCCCCTTGCACTAGGCAACACACCTGCATGTTAAAAACAAGGCTGATGGACTTCTGTGACCTACTGCTTTTAAACAGTTGCTCTTGATCCTCCTTCTGGGAGAAACACAGTAGGGTTACTTTTTTTCTGCTTTTCCTTAGTACTGCTAACTGGTCTAACCTGTGCAGAATAACCATTCCTGCAGCAGGCTGCTCCATTGCAAGCTGATGACACTCTTTCAACATTAAAATAAACTAATTTATTTTCAATTCAAACAAGTTTGTAAGAACATTAGGCAAAAACAGTAATAAAAGACAACATGCACATAATATAAAACATGCTTGAGATCACTGCAAGAAAATACTCTTTAAGAAAAATTATTCTGGAAAAACAACAAACGTTCACCGCCTTTGCAGTGGAAGTTTAACTACAACATACAACCCTTGTGCAGACATTTGAAGACAGGGTTGCAGTAAAAATTGTGCACTAACCACAAAAAAAAGAAACCTCTACCACAGAAATATTTATGCTTTTACCATCTCGTTTACTCTTGCCAGCTCATGCCATTTTGTATGCTTGGGCAGTGGCAGACCGGGCTCTGCAGTTCCGCATCTTGTAAAAAAAGTCAGTTTCACATTAGGTTGGAGCTGACTTCCAGTTTCTCCATACTGGAAAGAATGATTCAGTTATTTTAAAACAAACCAAACCAACAAACCCTGAAGATTTTAATTAGCATTTTCCTCATTTTGTCTAACTAGGTTTCTCTAAACTTCTCACCTCCCCCAGAGCTTGGCTACTTATGTCAGATGAGGCAGCCAGTGCCCTTTTCAGCAGAATAATACAGAAGAGATCCAACTAAGCCCTGGGGAAGGGACAAATATCCTACTAGCTTACACTCTTAAAACTGGGATTAGACAAGAGGGTGGGGAACCATCCTGCTCTAGCCCCTTGGATGCCAACTCCACTGGGACCCAACAGGATTCCCTGCCCTCCAACATCCAGGTTCCAGGATAAGCCACATTAAACATCACCTTTAAAATAACTGAGTCCTTTACCTAGCTGCCCGCCTCTAGCCCAGAGAAAGCTGCACTGTAGTGGTGCTGTGTTTGCAAAGTGCTAGGGGACCATCATGTATAGATAAGCAGACTGTTCTCACCACTCCAAAGATGACTACACACAGCCACTCCGCACACTTCCAACAGTGGCACTTTGGGCTACCCTCTGCTGCAATTTGCAGGTTGGGGCAAACCAACAGTCTCTCAGCAGAGAGATGTAGAAAGGCAAGATCTAAACTGGGTGGGGACAGTCCCAGAGACACCATCCTGAATGAGCTGACAGGCACAAAGAAGTTAGCAGCTTTGGAAACCGAAGTTTCCACGTGATATATGGGCAATACTCTACCCCACTTTCTCTCCTCTGCTCCTCCCCTCCTCTGAACTGCCCATGGTACACAGGAGGGCAGCAGGCAAGGGGTAGGCAGGCACTGACCCCACCAGGAGAGGCTGCTGAGAGTAACTGGATCAAATCATCTGAAATCAGATGATCTCATGTAGCTTTTTGATGAGGGATGAGAGGATGTAGACAAAGAACCTATTAGCAGTTAGCTGGCTGAGGTAGCATCAGAAATAGGCAAGACAGCAGGAAAGATTCTGGGCTACAACAGGGTATTTCTAGCAGAAATATGCTGAAGTACAGGGTTTGCTTCTCCAGCAAAGCTCTGCTGCAAGACACACAGGGTGAGGATCAGAGATCACCTGCTAAAGAGGCAGCAGAGGGAGGCGAGATGTGGAGAGCAAACACGGACCTTTACCACCTCTGCTGCTCCTGTCTGTGGCCTTGCACATTCCCCTCCATGAATTAAGTCTCATCTATCCACACGCAAAGCACCCTTGCCAAGGGTTAGCTAGGTACAGACAGGTGCCTTTAAACAGAAAGCTAGCCCAAGGCAGCAGGGTGCTGCGCCCCCCCAATGGTTAAAACAGGAGGAGGGGAGGAGGAGCAAGAGAAAGGAGTGGAACCTGGATCCCTGAGTCAAGACCCCAGAAATCCCATGAGAAAAAAACAGGAGAAGGGAGGAAAAAGATACTTCAACCTAAGACTCATAACCATTCTGGGTCCCCAGGGGATGCCAAGGGGCCTGGTACTGATGCAGTACAGGAGAGCTCGAGAATGATATGATGCTGTCAGAGGTGCTCTGGAAGCTGTAGGTGTCTTCTGACTCCAGGCTGACGTAATCCGTATCAGCAGGGTAGCTGTGATAGAAGTTCATCTGCTGGCTTAATAAACCCATGGTTTGCTGGCTATTGCAGCTTGTCCCACCTTTTCCAAAGAGCCCCTCATCCTCCACAGCCACGAACGAGTACAGGCTCTGCCCGTTCCCATAAGTCTGGCCACTGCTGTAAGCCTGGTGCACGCTGGTCACAGCCTGAAGGTTTCTGCTGGCG
Organism: Astur gentilis; assembly: GCF_929443795.1. Taxonomy (NCBI): domain Eukaryota; kingdom Metazoa; phylum Chordata; class Aves; order Accipitriformes; family Accipitridae; genus Astur; species Astur gentilis. The sequence goes on along the minus strand of NC_064897.1, from coordinate 8,358,982 downwards.
CCCACGGGGAAGCCCTGGTGAAACGTGGGGGTTATATCCAGGTATGGAGCCTGATGAAACCCATTCTAGGAGAGACAGAGAAGGCTGTTCAGTAAAGCAGAGCACCACACCAGCTGTGCCCATTCTTTTGGATGGGTCCTCCTTTCTCCCCTGCCCCCTCTCCCCAAGCCAAACAATAGTGTCTTTTTTTTTTGGTACTCATTGTCCTCACTATAGACTAATAATAGCGGAGATGACAAGCTCTTAAGTTGGTAATCTCCAGCTCAACATGTCTGGGAACACCATGCTGGGGAGAAAAACCGCAGGAGTAGCTTTGCTGGCCCTCTTTGGCTATTTTGTTTTCTTTCTAGTCTCAACTGGGAGATAAGTGGACTGGAAACAAAGCTCTTTCAGTTGCCAGGGCAGGCTTAAAATAGATGCCACTGTAAGCCCAATTACAAGAAATACAACTGGCTTGGTAATAACAAGTCCCATGCATTGTTTGAATTAGCAGGTTGGACATGACACACTCCTCTCCAGAGACTGGGGGAACCGTGACTGGTGGTGATGGGGGAAGGGGGAATTCTCTCACCTGTGGTAGATAGACCCCTTTTTCCACCCACTGGCTCTCCTTCTGGCAACGTTTAAATTTCATCCGTTGGTTCTGAAACCACGTTTTCACCTAGAAGTGATGGGGAAAGGACATAGGACATTAGAAATTCATTCTCAGAGCTTACTATACATCCTAAAGATGTTTTGCCTTCTACTACAATCCAGTTTCTTCTTGGCTCCTGATACTGCACGTAATTGCATGCAGCAGCTAACAATATGCAGGTAGCCATGGAATCACAGAGCTGAGATTTGAAAAACTAACATTCTTATTCCTCCGATTACCACAGGATGAAAACCCTACCTGAAAGGCAGGCCAAGACAACTGCCAAACCGCAGCTTGTAACAGCGGTGGCATCTCGCTGCAGTGTCAAGATCAGGCCTGACTCAGGAGTCATTCCTTCAGTCAGAAGTGAGTAGCTGGTGGGGCAAGGACCCTCTCTAGGGAGAGACCCAGGTGCCACTCTGACTAAGAAAGGCAACTTGCACAGCAGTGCAAGTACCTGACTTTTCATGTTCAGAGACAATGCACGTCCACACCGAACAGTAGCCTGACTGCATAGCCCTGCTCTGCACGCTCTTTCAACCACCTGCACGGAGTGGGTGGATAGTGCTGAACCAAACATAAGAGGAAGACTGAGTCATAAGTTTTCACACCCTCTGCTCTCTCACGTAGGCAATGGCATAAACAAGACCACGAAAGAAACTCGCTCATCTCTGGGTTTTAAGAAAAAAAAAAAGAAAAAACACCCCCAAAAACCTCTCACAAGGTCACGTCACACCAAAGATGCGACTCAGCTGCTCAGAGCAAGACGTTCACCTGCTTGTAGGTGAGCCCCAGGGCGGCAGCCAGCTCCCGGATCTGCTGGGGGCTGAGGTATTTCTGGCTCTGGAACCGCTGGTGCAGGATTTGCAGCTGCTCCTGGGAGAAGGCCGTGCGGCTCTTGGCCTTCTTCACCACACCCTCACCTTCCTCCTTGACCTTCGGGAAAGAGGGATGGGGAGACTGGCGCTCCGCCGTGGGGCTAGTGGCGGAGTCGGGGGTGTACTGGATGAGCGTCCCAGAGCTGGAGGAAGCCGGAGAGACATCTGAGGAGAAAAAAAGAGAGGGAACCGGGCTGAGCAGGGCCGGGCGGAGAAGAGTCAAAACCTTCCAAGTCCGGCTTCTGGGGAGAATTTAAGACTGCGGCTGCCCCGGGGACTCGCAGGGACTCCGCAGCCGCAGGCAGCGCGGAGAAGCGCCGTGTGCCACGGGCACCCTGGGGGCAGCGGAGCCGGGACACCCCCCCCCCCCCCCCCTTTCTCCGCTCCCACCTCTGCCCCGTCCCACCTGGTCCCAGAGACCCCCGGCAGCCGCCCCCCCCCCCCTTTGCAGCAGGGCAGGCGGCGGAGCAGCGCCCGTCGCACCCCCGTTGGGGCGGCAGCACCGGCATGGCCCCCCACCCCGGGGCAGGAGGCACACGAGGGACACCACCACCACCCCCACCAACCACCCCCCCCTTTCCCCCAAGCCCAGGGCAGCCCGATGGGTCCCCCGGGGCCGGGCCGCCTTTACCTGGGTGGCTGGGGGTCTTCACCGCCGCGGGGAAGGGGGGGGTGTCCGCAGGCGGAGCCTCCTCGACGGGCACGTTGTCCATGCTCCCTGGGGAGAGCCAGTAGTAGTCCCCATACACGACGGAGCCGGGGTAGGGCAGGTAGGTGGGCATGGCCAGGTGGGCACTCATGGCCGGCCCGGGACCCCCAGCGGGCAGCGAGCTGGCGGCGGAGGCTGCAGGCAAGTACCCCATTAGGCGGGGGTGGGTGGGGGGGATGCTTTATGTCCTCCCCAGCCTGGCCTGGCCTAGAAGGGATTGTCATGGCCATTGTCATGTTAAAAGTGGGTTGATTGGAGGGGAGGGGCTTTTGGGGGGGGGGGGTATTCAGGGAGTGGGGGAGGGCTGCGGCACCCGGCCCCGCTTCCCACCTTGGCTCCTAGGTCGGGCCGGTGCTGCCAGCACCCCCCTCCCTGCTGGGGGGGGGGGGGGGGGGGGGGGAGGAAGACCCTCGTGTCCCCCTCGGGGCCCAAAGGCCAGAGCAGAGTCGCCCGGTGAGTTGGACAGGGCTGGGCAGACACCCCCCACCCCCCCATTTAACACTCTTTCTCCCCACCTCCTCCCCGGTCCCCACCCGAATGCAAAAGAATGGAGCGGGGGGGGGGGGGGGGGGGGAGGGCGGACGACCCAGAGCCTGCCCCGGGGCATGCGGAGACTATGCGTGTCTGCATTGCAGATCGCAACCATCATCGCGAAGAGATAAGCCCTCCACCACCCCGCAAGTCAGTACAGACTGGGGGCAGGGGGGGGGAACACGACACACGGACACGGGACACACGCAGCCCTACAGAGGTGTCTGTACTGCGGGGAAGAGGGCTCGCAGAAAGCCAAGCTGCTTGCCCAGCGGCTAGCCCAAGGCTGAGGCAGGCAGGCCTGTTTTGCAGGGGCAGGGAGAAATGGCACTTCGCCTTTTTCAAGCCTCTTTCCTCAGCCATTTGACACTTTTTGGTTTTGAAAGAAGTGGTAGCTTAAAAAAAAAAAAATTAATAAAACCCTCAAGTTTATTTTGGGTACACCAGGGAGGGGTGGGAATCCTCCAGTCAGACTCCAATGGAAACGAGAGTGGTGCAGCTATGACAAAAAAAGTAAAAAAAAGCCTTATAGATCTTAAGGATTTGAAGCCAGGGCCTACAGTCTGCTTGGGGAAGATAAACTCCTCCCGCCCAGCTCTTACCCCTTCCTGTAAGGAAATTAAAAACTTATCACAGCCCAGGAGTTACAAAACCTGGAAAACCACCTGGAAGAAGTACAAATAAAGGCATGTGACACGTCAAGAAAATTTCCCACCTCCACCCAGTGCAAGGAAACGACACGGGCACTTACCTGCATACAAAGGCAGGGGAGTAGCTACTAACCTGTTGTACTGTTAAAAATCTTTTGGAGAGGATAGAGAGGGGCCTCCCTTGACTTCCGTATATCTCCTCCTCCCCTTTTGGGTCATGATGAGGCCCAGCTGGTGCCCTGAGCCCACCGCCCCAAGGTAATGCAGGGGTGGAGGGTTCCTCCTCAGGCCCACCTTTGATCACCTCCTAATTAATGGTGATTTCGTTTCTCAGTTAGAATCCAGCCAGGATCCAGATGGAGAGACAATTAGGAGCAGAGGGGAAAGCGATTATAACTGGGTGAGAGGGATGAAATACAGAATTAGAGCCAGAGCCCGCTTCCTCCCCCCAGCAAGCAGTGTCCACCTCCCTGGGCTGTGGGTTTTGGGCAGGTTGCTGATGCACCCACAGAAAGGGATTCCCCCTTGGACGTGAAGCCGTCATTGTGGGGATGAAGGCCCACGGTCCCCTGCAGACAGGACTGCCCTGGGACATGCATGTTTCCCATGGGGACTCTCCATGTTCCCCCAAACCAGTCCATTGGAAAGACAGAGGAAAACACAGGGTTGAGGGTTTGGAGGTGGCGGGGGTGGGGGTGTGTGTGTGGGGTGTCTACAAACCAAAGCCCTTGCCTTTTGCTGTCTCTTGGCGATGACAGCTTAAGGGGTGCCCCGTGCCTGCCTCTACAGCACGCAGCAGGCAAAATAATTTCATGTACTGATACCTTCCTCTGTGTGTGTGTTTGGAAACACAGCAGAGCTGTTCATAGTTTGTAATTTTCCTGTATGGATCAGTTTTCACGTATAGATCAGATTCCCTCCCAGAGGCAGACCTGCTTTGTACGGTGTGCATGGAACTGATTTCATTTCCCCTCTCCTTTTCCTTTTTTTTTTTCCTGTCTTTGTTCCTCTTTTGATTTTTCTCATCCCACTTTCTTCCATTCCCTTTGTTTTTATGCTTTAACCACTGTATCTCTTTTCTGTTCCATATATCCCCTTCCAGTGAGGATAATTTGCTCCCTTTCCCCAACCGTACCTCTAATCAGGTGACCAAACATATCTTTTTTAACATCTTTGTGAGAGAAACAAGACTTGTGTGAGTGTATAAAACCATACCATCTAAAGTCAGAATTTATTTAGGAAAACAAATGCAGTTATTCTCCCCCCACCCCCCTGAATAAACAATACACACAAAAATATCTTGGGAAGGTAAATCCAGAAGTTGTACAGGCACAGAGGATGCTATGGGAAGCAAGATGTAGATGTTTGAGAGGCTCCCCAGGGTGCCAGGTCTGGGATACGTGCACTGTGGCACCATCAGCCTTCGAAGTGGGTGTACTGCCCATGAATGTTTAGAGCTGATGTGCTTTTAAAAAATACCTGTTGGGAATGACTCATAGAGCAGATGCAAGTATCCACTCCTGGTTTTTTTGGAGCTGCTTTTGGCTGGAGCGGCAACACAGTTCAGATCTAGTCTAGTCCTGTTCTTCTCATCAGGGCCAAATAGCAGCAACAATTTGGGTTTTTTGGCCCAAGGTTGTGTCCCACTCTCCCTTCATGCTGTGGCCACCCCCGCTTTTGCAGTTCTCAATTCATTAGGTGCCTAATACTGTGGCAGATTAGTCAGGTGAGTAAGCGTAGGCTCATCAAGCCTATGGAAGTGAATGTAAGCACTCACTGGGCTGAAGCATGTCCTAACAAGTGTTTTCTATCGTCCTTCAACAGCAGAGATAACAGCTCAGGTCTAAAAGCAGTCTTGTCCTCTCGGCCTAAGCATAGGTAAGACAGGACCATGCCTGGAAGATGTTTTCATTCAGCAAGTTCCCCCTACAAGGGATCCCCCATCGGTGTCGGTAGGGTCACTACCTTCGGAGGGGCTGGAGCTCAGCCTTGCGCTGAAGTGATGCAAACACACCAGTCTATGTAGACTGGAGCTGGGGAAGCAGCAGCTGGCTGATAGTATAAATCCGGCTCTGGAGCTCATACCACTGGGTCAGAAATGCTATGGGCTCCTACCACAGAGCATTGCTAAACTCGTTTTAATTAGCAGGTTAATGTTATACTGGTAGAGGTTGCCTCAAATTTTATGTGGATTATGTGCTCTTCTGTCCTCCTGTAGCTAGCTCAAACCCGGGTCGTTTGTGTTTTGGTGAATACTGTGAAGTGTCACTGAGTGTCGCTGTGTCATTCTGCTTACATTCATGGGACTCAGCGAGGTGGCAGGGTGCAGGATTGGTATTAGTGAACAGGGAACTATGGCCTGAGCCCCATCGCCCCTCAGAGGCTTCCCTGGGAGCCATCATCCTCTGTCAGGGATGTGCGTGGTTGGGGAAGGCAGGTAGAAATCTCTCCCTTGTGTTCTGCTGAGCTTGTCCAGCTTTTCTTCCAAGCAGGCACCTTTGATTTTGATTTTTTTTTCTAAAACTGAACACTCCACAAATTAGGTGTATGAAAACACTCCTGCCCTGCAGCCCTCGGTACTCGCCCAGCACTTGGCTCCGGACAGCCTGCCTCCTGTAGCGTGGTCACAGCTCCCAGTCTGGACCCAAGATGCTATGTTTGTGGAAGGAAGGGGGTCAAGAAAGAATAACAAAAATTAGACCCTCATTCATATTAAAATACAGTTTTCCTTTCTCTTCACTCTTTAGGGGAGCAGGTCGAGAAAAGGACAAAGCTTCTCCCCCCCATTAACAACCTAGTCTCTCAATCACCTGAGAATTACTGGATGATGTGGCCCTTTGTTAGCAGTGGGGAGGCAGGCTGGAACAGAGGAGCCATGGCACAAACCCGAGGGACTTCCTGAAAAGGCAGGAAAGCTGAGTGTCAAAAAACCATGTGGGAAGCAGGCTAGTGAGCCAACACAAATTTCTAGGGCTTGATGGGTCTGTTCTTTCTTTACCAACCCTTCATCCATGCCTGCCACACACATGATGCTGGAGTGCTATAGCTGTAAGCACTCATCTCAAGAAGCATTTCCCTACCAGTGCCCATCAGCTGGAATACAGAATAGTCTCCCCAAGGGAAGGCTTGCCAGCAGCACAGCTTGGAGCCAGGGTTGTGCAGAGTCCTGGGGAACATGGAGACATTGTGCGTGTTGGGCAAAAACCTTCCAAGCGTCCTCTCTGCTCGAATTCTCCCCACTTCCCTTTAGCTACAACGTGGTTGTTCCTACAGGCTCAGTTAGATGTTCTCTTATTAAAAGCGAATGGCATACGTGCAGCTGCGTTCAGACGCTTTCTGCCGTTTCCACCACTGGAGGGGAATAGCAAGTCCTGAGGGGAATAGCAGGTCCTCTGTGTCCAGTGTACAAAGGCCCGATGTAGCCTCAAAACAAGAGCCACCCCCCCGTCACTCACCTCCGAAAGGATGCTCCCTATCAGGCAGTTTGTCTTTTGTTCCCCAAACACACACTGCTTGTAACCTTTCAAATTAAACAGAAGCTCTTTTTTTCCTGAGGCTTCTTTGCTGGTCTTCCCCATTTTGAGTTCTGAGGGGGACAGTTTCCTACAGCTCAGCCAGAGGAAAAGTCTCCGCAAAATCCATCGCTGACAGAGCCTTCGGTTTGCGTGGGGCACTGAAGTGGTAGCTAGATTTCCTGCGTGTTGAAAGCTCTCTCGAGTTCACTGTGTACTGTGGCACCTGCTTTCTTCCACATCTTTCCTCTGAGACTGATGCCACATGTTTCACCATTGTTGATGAATATCAGAACAGAGCTAATGAGGATTATGTGCCAAACGGGTGACTGTAATTACACTTGTGCAGGTCATAAATGGGCACACAGTCTGCAAGTGCTGCTAACACATCCCGCTAACCGAGCTCTTCCAAGTTAGCATGTACTTTTCAGGCAGGTCACTGTGCCCAATCTGTGCCATCTGGATTTTTTTAAGCCCCAGCAAGTCCCCATAAGAGCAGATCACCTGTGAGCCAAGTGTCTAATTACAGGGAAGACTGGGATTAGGGAAAAGGGTGCTCATCTTTCAAATCTGTCAGGGGTTGAGACAGGGATCCCCGCATTGCCTGGCCCTTACCCCCACCTGTACACCCTCTCCTTTTCTCCAAGACTGCCTATTGCACATGCATTCATGAGCGATTAGCAGGTGTTAGAGCGTGAGGCTCCCTGGCTGGCACCTGCTCTACATCTGAATGGCAGAGCCAGTGAAGCCCAGGGCTGTGGAATGGGATCTGCAAGTGGATGTTGTCTGGGACTGACGGAAGAAAAGGATTTACCGGCTTTTGTCTAACAACATTTAGATGGCCGACTTGGCTGAGATGGAAAGAAAAAGACACAAAGAAGAGAGGAATGGTGAGAGGCTGTAGCTTTTTTAACTGGGTGTCATTTGTCTAGGAATTGAATCCAGTGAAGGCTGGAGGCTGGGGAGGGGAATATAGCATTGACATCAGCTAGTGGCGTAAAGGTAAAAATTATCTATACTTCAACTCCTTTACATTGTCCATGGAGAACCAGCTCACATTAGGCTGTGAACACACACATCTTTTGGGGCAGCAGAGGAAAAATCAAAGAGACTCTATTACTGACTGTGTCTCTTCCCAGGCTGCAAGGTCAGGAAAAGCCACAGAATCACACAGTGAAAGAACTCCAGCCCCCCAGACTCTGCTGTGTCAAAATAAAAATGCTTCCCCAGCACAGCTTAGTCATGAAGGAGGAGGAGCAGTCATGGCTGTCTGTGTTGGGAACAACATCTTGCTTAAAATCCCTGCTCTAACCCCAGTTGTGCCCTCCATGCAAAATCTGGGGCTAAGACAGACCTGAGAACACCTTCCCTTAACTCCACTCATGACTAAGTTGCTTTGCCATAGTTGTAAACAGCCTAATAATAGTGTCAAAGTGCCTGCAGATGCAAAGCAACCTTGCCGGGTGTTGCATGGCTTTGGTGCGAAGATGCAGGTGTTGATGTGTGATCCAGCAGGGCCCTCTGACATGGTAACACCTCAGCTGTCTCTTCACTTACTGCACTCACCAGACTTCCCCACCTCTGCAGCAGAAATGGTCAAGCCGGATGTTGTAGTTCATCTCTCCTCAGCCACTGCAGTTCACAGACAGCACGTTGACGCAAACCGCTGAAGATTTCAGTTTCTATCACTACCCACCTGCTCTGTGAGCCCATGTGCTGGCCCCAGCTGGAAGTCTGACTTCTGGTCTGTCCACCAGCAGCACCCAGTATGGGGACAAGGCAGCAGTGTTGCCCTGCAGACAGAGCAGGCTATCGAACAGCATGTTCCCCAGCACAGCTCAGTGATGAAAGCCAGCCCCTCTTGCACTCCTCTGCTGTGATTTGATCCCCAGAGAATCACAGAACAGTTTGGGTTGAAAGGGACCTTAAGGATCACCTAGTTCCAACCCCCTGCCATGGGCAGGCATACTTTCCACTAGACCAGGTTGCTCAAAGCCCCATCCAACCTGGCCTTGAACACTTCCAGGGATGGGGCAGCCACAACTTTTCTGGACAACCTGTTCCAGTGCCTCACCACCCTCACAGTGAAGAACCTCTTCCTTACATCTAACCTAAATCCACCCTCTTTCAGTTTAAAGCCATTACCCCTTGTCCTATCACTACATGCCCTTGTAAAAAGCCCATCTCCAGCTTTCTTGTAGGCCTCCTTTAGGTACTGGCAGGCTGCTATAAGGTCCCCCTCGAGCCTTCTCTTCTCCAGGCTGAACAACCCCAAATCTCTCAGCCTGTCTTCACAGGAGAGGTCATTGGATTCAATGCCTGTCCCCTGCATGTGTCCTTCATGTACTGACATTCCAGTGACTTGAGAGAGCCGCTTGGAGCACATGAAGCTGTCCCTCGCAGCACTGACTGATGCAGTTGTGGAAATGCCAAGGGCTGCTGGCAACCTGCTTAACAGCAATCTGCTATAGCACCAGGAAACAAGAGGAAAAGAAAATGCTCAGAATCAGGCTGTTATACGTAATGTCCTGTTCCTAGCTTTAAAACCTCCCCTCTGGTGAAACACATGAACATCTAGTTTCAACCTCCTGAAGTTAAGGCCAAAAGAGAGGGACTTAGCCCAGTGGGCCAGGTGCTGATTTCTGTTCCCTCTGTGTAACCGGGTCAGCAGGGAGGGATTCTGATCCCATGACAGTCAAAGACAGTTTCACATCAGCCATTCCTGGACAAAACAACAAAGTTAGACACAGTGAGAAAAGGTGGGCCACATTAAGTAAAGGGGAGGAAAGAGAAAAAGAGAACAGAAAACCAGTCTATTCCGTCTAGGTTCCTAGATTGCCTTCATCGTTATGGTGTCTGAGCATTTTCCGGTGGAGTATTCAGCACCCTGACTCAGATCTGCGGCATGTGGTTCTTTGTCTCTTTCTCATCCTCTCCGCAGGGAGACAACTGCACCTGTTGTGGAGGACTTCACTTTGGGTTAGCAGGCTTAGTTTGGGGCTTGTTCATAACATGGTCACAGCTGTTTGTATTTGAGGTGTATGTTGGAGAAGTGCACCTTCTATTTGGAAAGCGGAGCAGTGAGATTGGGGTATGTTGTAGCACAGCCTTACTATGACCCCTGAGACAACTGCCTCCTGCTTAGGCTAGATTTTCACAGGGTTAGAAAGCTCCCCTGTACCAGTAAAGTGGAACTGCTGACACCAGTAGATGACAGATGTTGACTTCAGAACCTTAGAGGAATGTCTATATGCTGGTCTAAGGCTGCTGGATACATCGAGGAGACCGTGAACTGGGCAGTTTGGCAAGTAAGGGGCAGCCTCAGTTAGAAAACATGGGTCAGATACAAAGAAAAGCGGGTCAACAGGCGTGGGAGAAACACTGCCCAGTCCTGCCCTTGTGCTGTAGTAAATTGACTCTGGAGGCTGCCAACACTGTTTGCTAACTGATGTTGGGAGGGGAGGAGAGTTTCTCTTTGTGTGAGTTGCCAGAAGAAGGATAACTGGCCAGCTGGTCTGATCCAATATTTTAGGAAGTGGTGTACTTGGAATACAGTAAATGTCCAGGCTAACTGAGGGATCTCCACCATTCCACTGTGCTGGGTCCATCACAAACCCATGTTCATCAGCAGACTCAGCTCCATATCAGGGAAAGACCTTACCTTACCAGAGGGACCACTGTTCTAGGGTACATCTCCAAGCCAGCACTTAACTCTGAGCCTTGGTTATGGATAATGATGGAGTTTGGACAGTTGGAAGCTAAGAAGCTGCAGAATCCAGCTGTGATGCTGGTTAGATACTTTGGCAGTGACCTGAAGGACTGCTGTTCAAACTGCAAGCAAATGCAATGCAATTACATGGGGTAGTTCTGTGGTAAAATGATCTACCCATGGCCTGGCTTGGCGTGACCTAAATTACCAGACTAGGGGAAGGATTGAAAATAACACAACATCAACTCCTCCGTATAGCTGACAAAAGAAAAATACAGCACTAATTAATCATGTCCCACAAACAGGTCACCACCCACCTCCCCACCCTCAGCAGCGCACACAGCCCTGGGTAACTGCTATTGCTTTTTGTTATTGTTGTTTTCCCCACATGCCAGGAAACTGAGGCACAAGGCTTTGTGGTGGCCCAGCCGTCCTGCCAGGCCCGGAGCAAGCATCAGGCGATTCACGTGTCTTTGACACCTTGCATTCTTAGGCTGAGAGGAGGTGAAGATCCTGCCTGAGGATCACACCCTGGCAATACCTCCTGCCCAGACTGCTGTTCGTTTTTAGGCAAAGAGCATACAGGCTGTGACGCTGCTGCTTTCTGTGCCCCAGCCCTAGGCGCCGCACAGAGCGGGGCAGGAGGCTGTTTGGAAGACAGCTTCTCCCACAGACCTTTGCTGGGTTGGATGGCCTCCGCCAGGAGGGCGGCATGGAAGCTGGCTACTCCCTATCCCGAAACACAGCCGCGGGGGGCTGCGGCACTTCCCTGGCGTGCTCCTGCCTTGTGCTGCTGCCCAGGGAGAGGGGCATCCCGGCCTTCCTTGCCCGGGCTGGGGCACCGTGGCGCCCGAATCCCTTCAAACCTCCCAGGGAATGCCATTTCAGGCGGAGAGTGTCCCTTCTCGTTAGCCTAAATAACTGCATTGACCCGAGTAAGCAGCTCCTCAGGGGTTTCTGCTTTAGGCCATCAGCTCCATCTCACGCGTGAGAAGAAGAAGGTGTAACTCTGCCCCAGACCAGCCCTGCGTGACGGTGGCCCCGATGTGAGGGAGAGCCGGTCCCGGGATGCAGGGATGGGGAACGGGTGGAAGAAAGTCCCAGAGGCCAGCGGGTTGCAGGCAAGTCCCTGCTGGGAAGGAAGGCACAGCGTCCTCCGGCCCGGGACGGCAGGTTTCTGGGACGGACGGCGGGGAGGCTGAACTCGGTCCCCCGAGGGGTCTCCCCCCGGCTCTCCCCTGCTTTACCCTCAGGCGGCCACCGAGGGGCAGCAGACAGCCGCGGCGGGAGCGGGAGCGGCGGGAGAGGCTCCCGCCCTGTCCCCTTCCCTCCCCCTTCTCCTGCCCTTCCCCCGGCGGACCGCAGGGGGTGGCCCGTCCGCCTGGCTGCCTCGGAGCCTCCGGGGTGGCGAGGGCGGTGGTAGGCTGCGCCTCCACCTTGGTCGTGGTTGAGTACATGGCAAGTGAGGTGGGTTGGAAGGAAAGCCGGTGAGGGGACCGGGAGGAGAAGGACTGGAGGAGGCAGAGGCAGTGAGGGGAGATGGGGTAGATTACTCCCATAACCGCTGCCCCCACACCCCCCCGCCCCTAGCAGGGCGAGGTGGTACCGAGTGGCAGTGGGTGCGGAGAGCCCGGGGTGATGGCGGGCTCGCCCGGGGTGCCCCAGCGCCCTGTGGGACCCAGGGCTGAGGTACGCGGGGGGGCGTTGTTCCCGCCTCCCTTCTTCCCGCCTCTCCGTGGCAGTCTCCGGGAGATCTCCAGCTTCGTGAGGGGAGAACTTGCGCCCTGCCTCAGCGGCTGACAGGTTCCTCTTGGTCATGGACGCAGATCTCCGTAATGGCTGCTTCATGCATGGAGTGAGACAGGCTTCAACTGCAGAGGTCTTTTACGAACTCGGGCCTCTCTTCCCAAGCACAAACAACCCTTTCCCCACCTCAAAACGAGCCGAGCTGCAGCTGAGGGACAGGACAAACGGGCAAAAGTCATCCAGATGAAGAAGTCTCGCTCCTCGGAAGGGGGAACGCTGCACGTTTTCTTTCATAGCATTGTCCACCGCTATCACATGAGTAAAATCTTGGGGAATTTAGTGGCGGGAGCTTTCTTCCTTTACTCTCCTTCTGGTTTGCCAATTCATTCGTAACAGGATTGGCTCCTGAAAGCTATTTCTGAGAGGGCGATTTCAGGTACCTTCGCAAGACATCCAGAGAGTGTTGTGAAACTGAACAAGATATGCAGTGATATCAGCTGTGACAGCACAGAAATCCAGGAAATTCTATTTACTCATTTTGCATCCAAAAATAAAAGCTTGAAAACATACCTTCCCCCCTGTACAATGGTTCTTGTGCCTTTCTGCTCTTCCCTACTTGATTGCTGTTCTTCAGCCTCATAGCACTCACCTGCACCTGTGTTTTGGACAGGGTTTCTGTTGTTGGCAGCAAGTCCCAGACACAACCTCTATAAAATGGTATTTGCATTGGCATGAACTTAACTGGCTGCAAGCTGGGCCTAGCTTAATTGGTGCAAAATGCACATCTTTGCTTGTTTGCACAGAGGGAGGGACTAGCATCCTTTCTAGGGTGACGTGCCAGACTGTAACTGTCTTTTTCGCAAAGGAAAGACTGAACGTGTTTCTAGAAATCTTGCAGAGGTGTTGACTCAGCTGTTCTGTTCTCAGTGGCAGCTGAGACTCACTACTCTTTTCTTACTCTTACATTTCTTTCAGCATGACACAGTTAGCAGCTCCTGGCTTTGCTGCCGGCCATTCATATTCTCCATGGGTGCTGTTTTTGCTACCTGTGCTGCAGGTAAGGGGCTCACACACTAGAGTTTCCACTAGTCAGATACCTGTATGATAAAGGCCACAAGTGGGGAAATGTCCTATGCAAATAAACCCTTCAGCTAAAATGGTTTCTGAAGATCTTAATCTGTAGGGTGTAAACTGCAAGGGTACATGGCCTGAGCTCTTGGAGGGCTCATTAGCCTGGAAATCAAGCAGGCTATATGAAATGAGGCTGAACTCCCCTGCTTTAGGATGAAGTTGTTGCTAACAGTTCCCAGCAGTGCTGGGGCATGTGCCAGAAGTTAAGCTGGCAAAGATTAAAGGCTTCAGTTGAGCTAGGAGAAGGATTTCCTTTCTTCCCACCATCTATCATGCTCTTCTGGTCTGTCTTCTCTGCGCATGGGATGAGTGAGCCTCGTAGCATGGAGTATTCAGCATTTCTTCCCCCTCACACAGGCTGGATGGAAGCGTGGCATTCGAGGGGAGCCTCCTGTGCCTGGCCTCTCTCTGATCTCCCCTCAGGTTTTTTTCTGTTTATTCTTGTACTCCCTCTTCTTTGCTTTTATTTCTCTCCTGTATTTTTTCCTGTTAATTTTGTTCTCCAGATGGCCTGCCATTTAAGTTTCTCATCTCCCTGTATTTTTTTTCCTTCATGACGCTGTATCTCCTTGCTCTGTTTCCTTGCTTCTGTGTGATGTGCAGCAGTCTCTGGCCAGTAACCAAAGCAAACTTCATCTGAAGACAAACACAGCTGCTGATAGAGTTGATTTTGATGCACCTGTTGCTTGCACCAATATAACTGCAACTGTAGCTGCCATCAGCTACAAGGTTGCAGGTACCATACCAGGGTAGACCAGACCTCTGCTTTGCACCTTTCTGTTTTCTTTTTATTAATGCATTTTTAATTTTTTTTTCATGGAGAGGGAGAATTCTCTTGTTGTTTTATGATTCTCCTTCATTATTGTGTAGAACAAGTCAATAGATTTAATAATAGAATGAGTTACTTGGAAAATATGAGATGCAACAGAGCTGCTCAACAGGCCATGAACAGTGTTTTCAGCCTGTGCCTCGTATAGCCCCAACGCAGGACTGGTTTAAAACCCAGTCAAGCTAATCGGTAGAGACAGGTTGAACAAAAGATGAAAAATCAGCAAGAAGCAGGTGCTTTGCTGGCAAAAGATTAAAACATGCAGAGCTTATAGAGGTAGATGTGTAATAGTTAATGGAACAACTTGAGGGTTTTCTCAGAATTGTGCAGGTATGGGACTTCAAGGTAAACTGAACAGGAGATGACTGACCCGAGGCAGACCTTGAAATCTCAAAGATGAGAACTGGGACCAGACAAGACGAGAGAACTGAGATAAGAACTAATTAAAGGACTTTGATGAACGATAAGACCTGGGAACCGAGATTCCACTGAAAACTTACAAAGATTTTGGACTCCGATAATGGGTGGTAAAAAGGTATACGAGACTCAGAAACTTTTGGAGGGTTGCCATTCACTGTGGTGGTAGCCCAACTCTGAGTTGTTAATAAAGCAAACCTAGAGAAACCCATGACTGAGAATTCTTTAACAAGTGTCCATTTATATTGTGGGGATAGTTAGGTGCTCTCAGCATGCGTGGTATTGGCACCACTGAGGGTGCTGTCAAGGACATCAGTGCTGAGAAATTTCCACCAACCATGCTGCTGTAACAGCTTCTCTGGCATGGTGGCAATCTCTCCAAGCAAACCAGGGGATGGTGTCAACCTGGCAGCTTCATCTGCTTTCAAACTCTGCCTCCTAAATCACAGTCAGATTGCATCAGGCTTCTTTGCATGCTGAGAGGAACCCAAGTAACAATACTTTCTAAATCTCCAACTTCCAGATGTTTCAATGTCTGCATGTGTGCAGATGTTCTTTTTTTTGTGTCAAAATATGTTGTGTCTTTGAAGAAAGCTCCACCCACCTATCTATTGTGGTGCTGCACACCCTCACAGGTACTCCTTTCCTGCCTGACAGTAAGGATGCCAGCATCCCAGACTGGAGGAAAGAGTGTCCATTAGCACCAACAAAGCAAAGGTTCTGTGGCTGTAGCACAGTGAGGTTTAGCAGTTCATGGCCATTCACTGTTGAGGGCAGGAGGACTTTCCCACACTATCATGTTGAATATGCATACTGTTTTCAGTGTGCCATGGACACTAACCAGCTCAGCAGTCCCTTTGGCTTTGACAGTGCCCACCCCTTATTTAAAACTCGGACTCACCTCAGATAAGTGTGCCCTCCTGCCCCAGTAGCAGCAACAGGGGTGGGGGACAGCAGGAGAAGACAAGGTAGGAGCTGTACTTGCTACAGGAGCAGAGTCCAATGCTATGTTTAAGAAAAGCCTCAGCCTTCTGAAGATGAAGGTGTCAAAATGTAAATCCCACACATGCGTGCTTAGTCCTAGCTTTTGTTCTCCTCAATTAACACCAATCTGTTTCTGCAGCCCTTTGAGCTGGTTTCTGTCTTGGAGACACAGCAGTGCATGCAGGAATGAGAGCTGAGCTGGCCAAGATTGTTTGGCTTTCATAGAGAAAGGTTGCTTGGACAGAACAAAAAAGTTTCTGTGGAAAGTTTTGGTTTTCAAATTTTTTTTTTTTTTTTTTCTTTGGGAAGTGTTCTCCAGGCTGAAAAGGAGATTAATTGGGTAGCCACTCTTGGGTGGTATTCAGGCTCATACCCCTTTTTTAACCTGGCTGTGGCATCCCAGCGGCGTGTCACAGGCTATCAGCTGTTTCAGAGAATGACACAGAATGTGGGTGAGACTGGGAGGGAAGGAGGGACCCTGTGTTTGTGTTGTGAGTCAGAATAAAAACATATCAGGGTGATGCTTTTCAGGTAACAACTGCTGATTTCTGGCCAGCTGTCTTCATGCTTGGCTGAAGTCAGTCAGGAAAGGTATTTCTGGGAAAATGGAATTTCCCAAGTTTCTGATACTTTGTTTCATATCACACTGCAGTCTGGTTGTTTTTGGCCAAAACCCACCTGTTCCCTTGCAGACCTGCAGTCCAAGCTCTTTTACTACCTCTTGCAGAACTGACTGGATCAGAATTAAACATTAAAAAATCTACAGAAGAGACCGTTCATCCTGTCCTTTCCAACAACAGAACTGCAAGGGTAGTAACTGGCAGCGGAACAGGGATAGTCCTGCTGCAGCCCCATGAACAATTTGTGCTGTAGTAAGTGGAGCTATCCTGCTTCAAACCATCTGCAAAGATATGATGCAAGCCCAATAAAGCAACTTTGGCTGTTGTTTTGGGATTTGGACTTAAGCCCATTTCACAGCTCACCCTGCTCCTTCTCCTTTAGGCGTGACTACAAAATCCCAGTATAGACATGGTTTGTCACTTGAAGTCAAGATAAAGCTGTCCTGGTTCAAGTTTCTAAGGCTAAAGACCCAGGACAAACTGGGTCCAGAGAGAAGAAAACGAAGTTTTCCTCATTCCCTGTCTTAGAGTAGATTTTACCTGAAATGGAATTTTTTCCCTTGCCATGGGCTTTTGCCAAAACCCTTGGCCCCACCACCCCCTGCACAGCCACCATGCTCTTAGAGAACCTCTTTATCCCTATCTCTCCTTGCACTCATCTACTACCCACTGCTGCAGCTTGAATTTTCCTTCTGAAGATATGCAGAGTCAAGAGAAGAGATGGACACAGGGCTGACTTTGGGATAGAGATCAGAGACAAATTCCACTGCCTAGCTACATTGCCTCTGCGATGCTCGTGTATTTGTGCCTGAAAAGAAGTCTGCAGACTTTGGGGTTGAAATGTAGGGCAGGCAGGGTTTCCCCAGAGCTATGGGTGCTGGTGCAGCGAAGGGCTGTCCATGGGCTGGAACGAGATGGGGCATTTTCAGGCTGGGGATAGGAGCAGTGATGGCCCCAGCACGCAGAGGCAGATTCCTCTCTGGCTGTGCCTAGTGCAGGCTGCCCCACAGGCAATAGCAGGGGCCAATCCTGCCCGAGTCCCCTCAGCTCTGCTGGCTCATCCCTCATACTGCTGTGCCACAGATGTGTAGGCAGCTGCCTGCTGCCTCTGGGCTGGCATGGAAGAAGCTGGGTAGTGCTGAGCACTACCACAAATGTCTCCAAGAAATTTCCTCTAGTAATGGAAGGGCCTTACGAATGGACAGCTAGAGCTGCACAGAGATGTGTTCTATCCCAGCCTGGCTTGCTTTGCCTCTGCCTGGCTCCTGTTCCCTCTTTATGGGAAGAGTTTCCTTGATCAGCTAAATCAGGTGGAGTAACCGAAGGGCAGTGTCATCGTCCAGGGCAGTCTCTTGGCAGTGAGAAGTGTCCGGATGGTACCTGGATGATGCAGAAAAGAGAGTGAGGAAAATCCTTTATGCTTAGGCAGACTTTTCCCATTCCCTTTTTTTCTTTCTTCAAACACCAGCTTTCAAAACAGAAGTTATTTCACTGTCTGCCCCCCCTTATCATCCAGTTCAAACTCTTTGAAAATCATTAGGGCAGCATGTGCCTTATAAAAAAAGGAAGCAAGCTTAATAACAGGGATCAGTAATTTTTCTGGGGTATTTATTTGCCTCTTGTTTTTTGAGTTCTGAACTGTCCCTCCTGTTCTTTTTCCCAGGGGTCTGGACAAATATATAATGTCAGTTGAGTGGCTGTGACGCAGGTCTGAATCTAGAAGGGCTGAGATGTAAGGAAAGACTTCAGAACCTGACAACAAAGGTCAACATCGCCCAAGAGAGTACAGAGAGATCTGCTAGGGAGTGCAGTAGTTTTGTGATACACTGGTTCTGGTGACAATTGTTTCCTATAAAGCTCCTGGCTTGTACAGATTCTCCTGTCCTATTCAACTCTGGGAGGTGATAAAGGCCTCTTAACAAGATCCCAAATAGACGTGGGGGACAGAAAGGCCCAGCTGTTGGGGGACCAACATCCAATATGTGCACAGGAAATATTTCCTGATACTCTACAAGATTCAAGAGAGGAAAATGAATCACAAAAATGCAGTTATGTTATGGTTTCTATTTCACTGAATAATAAAGAGCAGCATACTGAATGAGATAAATTGAACTAAAAAATTATGACTCACGTGTCCCATGACTGAGCTGTCAGAACAAGATGTTTTGTATTCCTGGTTGAGTTACATACCTGCTGATAATCTCACATCACGTTTTTCACATCATGTGGTATCCAATCTTTCACTGAAATAACAAATATGGCCAGAGTGCTCAAAAGGCAAAATGACTGTGGACACATCGATCAAAGTAATCCATATTCTTCTTTTCTTCATTGGGTGTTTACCAATCTAGTTACCTAACCTGCTTTCTCTATAACCCTCTCAGACCTCTGTAATTAATAATAATTATTAATTACCCAGCAGACCCCTGACCACTAATGCCAGACCCAGGCGGTCCTGTTGGTCATCGGTAGGTGCCGCAGATTTGTTCTGGCTCTGGTGTGGGCCCGCAGCCACATTCTGTCAGGGCTCTGCCGAGTCCCCCCAGCCGTGATTTTGTGCCAGCATGTGCCCTGCAGGTGTGAAGCTGATGCTCCAGGTGGTACCGAGCTCGGCTCCTGCTGTGCATTGCAAGGATGCGCTCCTGTTGCACAGAGCAGATGTTTGGGCAACTTCCCAGGAAGGGACTGGCTGTTTCTGAGGGCAACCACCATCCCATGACATGACCTTAAGTAAAGACATCCCACTTTGTGGTGGGAGGGCTAGCATGTTATCTCAGCAGCGCAGCGTGTCATTTTCATCCAGTCCTGGGACACTGCAGCAGCAGGAGGAGGCAGTGCAAGCCCTGGACTTTTGGAGGAAATTATAGCTGTTGCAATGAGCATGTGTCTGTCCACTAAGGGCTTTCAGGGGTCACAAATACAAGCAATATGGTTTGTGGAGCAAGAGGTGAAGTAATATGTAGAATGAGAAATGGCGTCTGGAGAAGAGATACAGGCATTGCTTAATGTCAGCCCATCCCATACTGCTTACACCTTTGGAGGAAGTTGTTGACAGGCACATTCTGGTGAACAGAGATGCTGCAGTTTAGGAAAGTACTATCCCATCTCTTGACTTCATCTCAGGTGATGTTTATTGCTGTCAGAGCAGGGTCACTGGAATGGATGATGTAAACAAATGCATACTGCATGTTATCCTGCAGGAAACTTTCCCATCAAATCTCCACTCAGTCCATTGCAGGCTGAGTGTCAGCATCTTCTTTTAAAAGTGTTCTGTGTCTCAATCTCCAATCTCCAAAGAGGGCCATTCCTTAGTAATGTAAGTTTTTTCAGTCAAAGGTAGGTCAGTTTATCACAACCTTGAGCTTCATGAATTTCCACCACAAACTTCCATTTGTGGTTTTTTTTATGACGGAAGTGGCACATTTAATACCTCAGATGTCTGCATTCCTAGCAGACCTTTTCTGGTATTATCTTTGATCCTTTTCACCTTTCAGAAAGTTGCACTGTTACCACAGATACTTACAATGCATGCACAACCAACCATGTCAGAATGAACACACTGATCGTGCATGTCTTTACAGCCTCTTCCAAGCCACACACAAAGCTTGCCCGTCAGGTGAGGGTGGCGTACACTGGTTAGGCAGCACCTGCAGTGCTTGCTTTGTCCCTCATGGAGAGAAGTGGTTTCTGAGGCAGCCAGCACTCAAGCCAAGAGAGTTTGACAAGCTGGTGTCAACATCTGGCACTAGCTCCAGCACTAGCCCTGAAATCCCTGAAGCTTCTTGTCCCCCAGAAGTGACGGGGCTCAGCAATTTTTCTTCAGGTACTCCAAAAAAAAAGAGTAATGGAAACCAAAATCCTCATGCAGTTTTGGGATACCCCAGGTAATGGAAAAAACCCCAAGGCCGGTTCCTGGAGGGCCAAATAGCTCTGTCACTGTACTAGGCCAAAGCTGGCTCTGTGCATCCAAGCAGTGGTGAGCCTGAGGTTGTGGGAACTGCTCAGAACACCTGGCATTTGTTTTCAAGAGTGAACGTTAGAATTTGCTCTGCTGCATGTTTGCCAAGGCTTTGAAGAACTAGTTTTACAAGGTCAGGTCGGAGGATGGCCTGGTGTATGCCTGGGGAGATGCGGCTCAAGAGAGTCACGAGTATGTGTATGGAATGTTTTTATCTTTAACTGTTCTGAGGACTGGCAAAGATCCCAGCTGAGCCAGATATGCGCTTCTGTGTTAGTAATAGTGGCTGTATGCTGATAGTTCTTTCCAGATCCTTGTTGAAACATATGTAAGTTTGATCCGTTTGTGAAATAAAGGGAATCTCGTACAGATAGCTCGAGCGCTTAATTTAGTCGCTGCAGAGGTAACCTACCCTCCTGGACCACAGAGTGCTGCCGACACACAGAGTGTGGCATAGCTCACCTTGAGGCAGAGCTGGTCCCTTCATGGGTCTATGAGGAGTCACTCGGGTGTCATTGCCCCCTGCTCCCCTGGGCTCCTAGTCTCAGGAACAAGTCTGCAGAGTCTCTGCAGGAAAGGACAAAGTGCCATCTCTGCAGCACTCTCTCAAGACACATCTGGAGTCTTTGTTAGGTTAGGCTTGGTGTCCTGTGAAAGTATTTGTAATGTTTCCAGACCTGAGCAGGCAGTCCTGTGCCTCAGCTAGTGAACGCAGCCAGACTTTGCATGGAGCCAGCTAACCTCTCTGCATCCACAGTGCAGTTAATCTGCAAGCAGAATATGAGCTCCTGAGTGACTGGTAGTTGTACCTGCTCCTCCGTGTCACCCTAGGATTGTGAGTCTTGCTAGTTTTGCCTTGGCCGTGTTTTCAGAAGGGGGCTGGCAAAGTTGCTGAGCTGCACTGTGTTCTTCTAGCATAGCAGGTGAACAGTAGTAACTCTGTGGGACTTGGGGGCTACTATCTTTCCTAAATGTCTCCCCAGGAAATTAGTATAACAAAACTCAAAAAGACCTTGAGGAAGTGGAATGTGATTTTATTTTACAAATCTCAAAATAAATGGATTTTGCCCCCCTTGCACTCTTATCCATATACTCACCAGCACCAAGATGTGTGCATCTTGGTGGCCTGGCCGGGACCGCTTATGTGCAAGAGAGATGGTGCAGGGTACTTACTAGATCTCAATAAGAAAGGCCTGACAACAAATGGCTTAATAAAACATTTATTTTGATAAGACAGAATAAGAAGAGGAATATAGACAGTGAGTAAATCTAACATCCCTTCAGACGCTGGGCGCCCAGCGCTCGTGCAGCATCGGACAGACTCCGGATGGATTTTCCCACGGCACATTATGCAGATCCTGTCTGTGAAGGGAAGCTCCCCCTTTTTGGTCATCTCAGCTATTATATATTTTCTTACAGGAACGCAATTCTGTTCCTAAAGGACGTTCCAACTTCCTGCTGCACATGTAGATAATGACAGGGCCAGGCCGGTGGTGCAATCGCCGGTGCCAAGCAGGAGCTGCCTGGAGGCTGCTCTGTTGCAATCCACCAGCTAAGTTCATCCAGCGGCCAAGGGACATGTCTAGGGACACAGCCTGATGGCTGTGCTGCACGGCACAGCACAGACCTGTGTATATAAATCAGATTACATTAGTAACGTATGGGCTTCTCAGTCCCTAAGCACAGTGCCCAAGAGAGCAGACATGGGCTGTTCAAGATCACCAGCTCCTCAAGTGCCATGTCTTCTGCAAGGCTCCCAGGACATGGTCCCCTCTCTTCCTCCACAGGGGGAACTCTCCACCTTCTGGGTTTGGCAGGGAAGAGGAGTAAGCTTTGCCCGACTCCTTGTGAGTGAAGAGGTATTTGTGGGCACTTTGTCCTTGACGCAGCTCTGACAGCACGGAAAGATCTTGTGATGCATGAGGCTGAACCACCATGCTTTCCACAGAGGCGAGCTTTGGGTGCTTCGGAGGAAAGGCCTGCATGCCACACAGAACAGCTGCACCACCCGCGGGACTTTCCTGCACAGAATAATAAATCTCATTTTTCTGCTGACAAAGCATTATCCTACCTTTCAAACTTCAAGCAGGCTTCAAAGAGATTGTCCAATTATTACATTTTTAACTGGAAATACGTATCAGCCCTCACTCCCCAGCTAAAGGGCGAGGAAAAAGCACTGCTAAGGGCAGGCTTGTAAAGAAGTGTCATTATGTGGTAGCAACCGTGGTCAAACCAGTTTTTTCCCTTTCCTCTTACATCACCCCGAGCCAGTGAAGCCTGGGGGTGTGCTCGTCATCATCGGCCCTGCTGCAGGAACAGAAACAGAAAGCAGGACAGCACCAAAGGAGGGTTCACGGGCAGAGGAGAAGAGGAGAAGCCATGTACAAGAAAAAGCTGAGAGGGTAAGAAAAAACAAAATTGCTGACCAACCCCCCCCGCCCCAGCTTCAGCTCTGTGTTGTCGTTGCTCCAAACCCAAGGGGACCCCTCCCGTTGTCACCCCAGGGGTGTGCTTTCTGTCGGGGCAAAGTCTCTGCCCCGCGTGGGGAAGGGCAAGGGTGACACTGATGCCAGCGTGCCCGAGTGGGAGCCCTGGTCCGTGGTGTGACTGCAGCACCAAAGTCTGAGCTCGTCGGGGAAGTTCCTGCCGGTATAAAACTGTCACGGGAGCCATAAACCAGCAGGGAATAAAAGGCGCTGATAGAAATGGGCGAAAGATGGGGCTGAACTGGGGAAGGGCTAAGGCAGGAGCCGCCTCACCCCAGCACTGGGCAGCAAGAGAATCCCAAAGTGCCCTTCCCTGCTCGATTTGCAGGTCTTGAAACAGCTATTGTGCCCTAAAATAAACAGGAAGTGTCAGGCCAGACATTTTCTGTGCAATAGAGCGGAAAAAACCCAAAAGTTTGAATGCAAAGTTTAGTAAAGAAGTGCATTGGCTGTGCAAAGCGTTAGCAATGGAAGAAAAACGCAGATTAAAAAGTCTTGACATAGCTATGCTTGTACATTTTTAGATATTATCATTATTACTGTTATTATCTTGCAATGAGCACAATTTTAAATAGTTCCTAATAAAAAGCGTTAGAGGAAGGAAGGAAAATTATTAAATATCTATAATGGTGCACTTTATTACACAAAGTTTTAATAAGATACTAGTTTTAGGAGCTGTTTTTGTAAAATTAGTACATTTTAAAATAAACTCATTGCATTCCTGTTCAAGTTATGGATGATGGGACAATAGAAAAGATATAAATAAGACATTTTAAAAGATATTTGTAATCAGTCAATAAGTTTTCAGGGTTTAATGCACATTTACATAGCAGCTGCATGTTAATGGAAAAGAAGATAAAGCCTAGGAGACAGTTATGTTGGCTGTCATCCCTCTGCCATTTTCTCCCCTAACTAACTCCTCTAAACTTTTTTGGGTGGAAATCACCTATCAAATACTCAGTCTTCACAGGTGGTGTATTTCTCTCCAGCTCTTAAATTCTGAAAAGGTTACAGGTTCACCTTCATGAGAGTGATGAACCAAATTTAGAAAGAAAACTAAAAAAGTATTAGGACTTTTTGATTGTTTGTTTGTTTTATTTGCTAACTCCTAATTTTGTCTTGTATTTGTCTCAAGGAACCAGCTATTAAGTGCTTGATTTTTCTGAGTTTGGCTCCATGTCTATATGTGTACCGCACATAACTATGCTGAACGGCAAGGACTGTTTGTGATAGCTGTACAAATAAAAGAATCAAAGTGATTGCATGGCTTTGGGCAAGTTATCTGTAAACTCACAACTTATTTTAAGTATTTTCTTACCTGGTTTGGGGAGAAAAGGGAGTAGGTGCTGGGATTCTGTATATATTCTATAGTGTGGCAATGTTTTATGACGTTTTTTAAATTTCTTGTCAATCCTTCTGTTACAGGTGTTTAATTTTTCATTAATCCATTATTTAAAAAATGGCAAGTTATATCTGTAGCAGATATTTATAAGAATGCAGACTTTTGTTTATATTGCATTAAGCTGATTACATAATAAATTTCACTTGGCTGAATAGATCTTTAAGTGGCTATATCTTGAAAATCAGTGTATTGCAATATTGTTCTAAAGAAATGGCTTTATGTCCCTGAAAATATGCACAGGACAGCCACTGCAATAGCTTATCCAAAGTACAGTATTTTGTGGTCAAGACACAGGCAAGAGGGTGCGTAAGACTGGTTTAGGTAAGACCTGGAAATTTTAACTTGTCTTTATGTTATAATCAGATGGCAACCACTACAGATACCTTTGAACAAATCTGTTGTAACACTGCTTGCCAAAACCTTAAAGATACCTCCTGTAAGAATTAGATTAACTGATTGGGCTTGAGTATCGGGAGTTCAATGTATTTTCTTTGGTGAACTTCAACCACTGTCACTATATTCCCTGTATATATACACACACACACATAACATATATTATGTACATATTTTATGCATATATGCACATACATTATGTACATCTATTATGTACATATACTTATTTTTATATATATATATGTTCCCTAATCATCAGGTTTTAAAGAAATTTAAGCTAATAGGCACTAACTTCCAAATAACATAATAGAAATAGAAAAAAACCATCTCTTTTAGCACCTCAAATGAGAAAAAATTAACATTAAGCCTGTGCTTCACTTTTGTCTCTCTTGGTTGTTTTTTTTAATAACATACTAAAGGACTTAACTATAATAAAAATAGTTATTCCTGTACCAGATTTAAACATTTGGTGACATTTATATTTACTACATTTACATAAATTCAGTAGAAAGTCTGATAAAGAAATCTGCATGCATAGTTTCTGTGGTTTATATACACAGAGTTTACATGGTAAACAGAGATACACTCTGTACTTTACAAACTGGTTTGTGTACATATGTATTTTAATGCATAGGAGGCTGGGATGAGGAAGGAGACAGGGTAAGAAGACAAAGCCTTCTGACTGACTCAGATAAATGAGATGCTTCTTTACATAAGTGATGATAATATGTGACAGCTCCTTGATCTGCAAGATTTCATTTGTCCTTAGTTCAGATAGTGGGTTTTTTGGTTATTGGTGGGTGCTAATCTATAAAACAATCTACAGGCTTATTGCTTCTCTGTTAAGAGCCTGTCTAGTTGTCTACTAGATTTATTCTGAATTACTCTGATGTGGAAAAATATGTGTCTATCTGAAGTGCATTCTCATATAAATCTCTATATAAAGCAATTGTACAAAGGCTACAAAGTGCTAACAGAGACTTCATATATTATTTATGTATCATGGATAATTACTGATATAAAGGATACATTCACGACCAACCCTGGCAGTCTTTGTACAGTTACTTAATTGACAATATTTAGAGCTCTGCTCTGAGCTGAATAGATCTGGATCTAAGAGATGGACTATCTGTCAGAAAATGTCATTCTTGGGAGACGCATCTTTTTGTGTAGAGCACTTCTTTTTCCTTCTCTCAAGTAGGATTGTGCTGACTGTGCTAATCCTTATGAAAATACAAACAAGAGAATCCAATAAGGAGAAATACTTAGCTTTATAATTTATCAGTGGTTTTATTTTCTTTCTTTTAATTTTCTCAGTTTTTACAAAACTTGCAACGGCTCTCTACATTGAAAAGGGCTACATAGGAGCCTTGGAAAAAATGTCTGTCACATAAAAACATATAGAAAGCTTTTAGAAATACCTACCTGATGAGGAAGAGAACAGCCATAGGAAGGGGTGAGGAGATGGAAGTTCTGCATGCAGCTGCAGACAAAGGGAGGATTAGGTGGTTCAGGGTTTGGTTCCTTTAACTACTGCGTGGTGTCTACCTCTCCATTTTCCTCGCATTGCTCTCATGTTTTGCCCTTCTCGGTTCTCTCATTTCCTCCACCCTTCGCCTTCTTTTGTACAGGAGAGCTACTGAAAACAAAGTTGTAACCAGTCATTCCTTGAAGTTTCTCTTCTGTTTCAGCATGTATGTATCTAAGAAGGCGTTAAAGAATCATTTTGACCCCCGTAATGCTCCACGGGACACATACCTACTTTGCAAACTGCAGTGGGGTGAGACCGGCACACCTTGGACACACTGGGTCAGAAATGATCATTACCATGCTGAAGTCTACTTCCTGGAGAAGGTCTTTAAGATGAAAAGATCCAATAATTATGTCAACTGTTCCATCACCTGGTACTTGTCCTGGAGCCCCTGTGCAGACTGCTGCCATAAAATACTGAAATTCTTAGAGAAGCATTCAAATGTGAACATAGACATACATGTAGCTCGCGTTTATTACGCAGAAGACGAAAAAGTCCGCCAAGGTCTGAAGAACCTTGTGAGCTTGGCTGAAGTAACCATTGCAGTCATGGAAAAGAAAGGCAAGGTTTCCCTGTGCTTTGTGGGACTGGGAAAGGGTGAACTGGTGGACTTTATGCATGTGTAAATCTGTTATGGGCTTGCTTCTGTGCCCAGCATGCTGCCCAGGTTCTTTGGGGGCATACCCATCATCATTCAGTGACTGTCACATTCAAAAAAAAGGTGTTCAAATATCGCAGGAGAAGGGGGACAGGACTCTTAGCAACCAGACCTGTATGAAAATTTTCCCTTGTTTAGAGACACCATCTTTCCATCACTCGTGAGAAAATGGGAGGCAGGGTGCTTCTCCCTGGTCCTAGGGGACTAAATGCAGGTGCTGGGATAAGGCTGGGTGATGGGGCCCTCTGCTGATAAGAGAGAGAAAAAAAATGCCCAAAGAAAATGGCATTGGTTCCAAATATGGAGTGGAGAGCATGCATCAGATGGCCTGTCCATGGCCAAGCTGTCTCTGTGTCATGGGCACAAGGAAGAGGTTAAAAAGACTTGTTGCCTGAGTTTGTCTGGTATCTGAATAAACTGAAGTCAGTCATTTTGCTTCCATTTCTCCAGACTATACTGACTGTTGGAAAAACTTTATCCAAGGAGGTGCTGATGGTGGTTTCTGGACTGTGGACTTTCAATTGGCGGTAGAAGAGAATTGTTCGAAGCTCGAGAACATCTTTGAGGTTAGTAGACTCTGAGGGATAGGGGGAACCACATGCAATGATTTGCAGTCTGGGGTCACTGAGCTGTAAAGAGCAGGAAAGAAGCTGTTCATACCTAGTTGCAGTTTAAAGAGTGCTGCAGCATGTTTTAGGAAAAAGTAATGTAGTAAAATCATAGGAACTATCCTGTCCCATTGGGAGAGAAGCACTGTGGATTTTCTTCCATCATATTACAAAGCCAAGGCTAAGAGTGCAGCTTCTCTCCTTCAGGCTCCAGAGTGGGAGATCCTTTGATTACCAGCTGAAAGTCCAGTCTCATCCCAGAAACCCTCCATCAGATTCCTTTCTAATCTGGATCTGAGCATGGGTACTCAGCTGCTTTCTGTCAATATCTGCAGTGGTCTTACACCCCCTCTCAGTCACTGGGCCCCTACATTCTTCATTAAAGTCCCTTCCAGATTTGATTCAGCAACTTCCCTGGCTGGTCCAAAGGGTACCGTTTCTGCGAGATGAGAAAAGCTGTTCAAAAGAGAATGCCTGTCCCCTGCGAAAATCCAACTTTTGTTTTTGTTTTGTGCCAGACCTCCTGAAAGGCAGGAGAGAGAAGAGAAAGTGTGTTCACCAATGGTGCTCAAAGTTTGTGCCCCTGGAGACAAGAGACCCTGCTTGAATGAATAGGTCCACATCCTTGGCCTGGAAGGACCGTGTACAGAAACAATCTAGCAAAACTCATATAAGTTCTGCAGCATTTTTATTTCAATGTATTAGAGTTTTCTGACAAATGCTATTTTTAGTGAAACAGAATGAAAGAAATCTATGGCTAAGTAGGTCATTGAACATCTGGGAAATCCATCTTATATGGCATCTGTGGAAAAGAGATATTCTGGGCTATTACAAGTAATAGACTTCTGCTATGTCCATTTCAAATCACAGCAAGTCCAAAGTGCAATTGTTAAAGGATCTAAACATCACGTTTTTATTTTCATTTCAGGATCTTCCATTAATAGAATATCTCAGCTTGGAAGGCACCCATGAGGATCATTGAGTCCAACTCCCTGCTCCTTGCAGGACTACCTAAAACTAAACGATATGACTAAAAGTGTCGTCCAGATGCTCCTTGAACTCTGACAGGCTTGGTGCCATGACCACTTCCGTGGGGAGGCTGTTCTGGTGACCGACCATCCTTTCAGTGAAAAACCTTTTCCTAATGTCCAAGCTGAATTTCCCCTGACACAGCTTCATTTCATTTCCTCCTGTTCTACGATTTGGTGTACTATTTACATAGAACTTGTTTAGCATAACTTGCTTAGCATTAGTAGCTAAATTCGCTGAAGCCTTAGGCCG
Organism: Astur gentilis; assembly: GCF_929443795.1. Classification (NCBI taxonomy): domain Eukaryota; kingdom Metazoa; phylum Chordata; class Aves; order Accipitriformes; family Accipitridae; genus Astur; species Astur gentilis. Next base: position 8,330,315 of record NC_064897.1, on the reverse strand, counting down.
CAAGCTGTGAACTTTCAGCTAGATATGTTGAACTTTTACCTAGTCAAGTAAAAGAAGGCTCCAGAGCTGGTTCAAGGCATAATATAAGGAAGCTACATTCATTAACAAAAGCTGGAAGCTTAGAGATAAGAAAATAAACGGCCCGCCTAGACCCAATGTAGGGACCCAAAGAAGAATGGGAAGACCCCAGTCCCTAATATTACTCCTGGTCCAAACTGTTGCATGAGGGGTGGAGAATTTAGATTGTAAGGGTATAATTGCCGAGGGATTTCTTCATTCAAGGTCCCTCTTTGGAGGAACCCACCTCGAGCTGTAGCGCTATTAATAAAAAGTACTTTTATAGAGGAACCTATCTTTCGGCTTATCAATTCAGCAGAAACCTAGAGTTGAACGCAACTGGTGACTGGTCGCCAGCCTGCTGTAACCCCATTTACTATAACCCTTTGAACCCAACCCATCAGCCAATTGCTCACCCAACGTGTGATGGACTTGTCTAGCTGTGTGCTGGACAGTTTGTCCAGAAGGATACTGTGAGAGACAGTATTGAAAGCTTTGCTAAAATCCAAACCCACCACATTTACTGGCTTCCCTTGGTCAACTAGATGGGTGACCTTGCCATAAAAGGAAATTAAACTGATTAAGCAGGACTTTCCCCTCGTGAACCCGTGCTGGCTATGACCAATGCCTGTGTTGTCTCTCAAGGTTTTTTTCAGTAAATCCCAGAATAACCTGCTCCATAATTTTACCAGACAATGAAGTGAGACTGACAGGCCTGTAATTACCAGGGTCTTCCTTCTTACCCTTTTTGAAAATTGGGACAACATTTGCCAGCTTCCAGTGGACTGAGATCTCTCCAGACTCCCAGGACCATTGAAAAGTAATGGAGCGAGGTCCTGCAATGACACCAGCCAGCTCTTTCAGTACCCTGGGACAAATCCCATCAGGCCCCATAGATTTATGCGCATCCAGCTGGAGCAGCAAGTCTTGAACAAGTTCAGGGCCGGCTGGGAGTTTATCATCCCCCCAGTCATGGTCTGCCATCACAGGACTCCAGGGGTCCCAGGGCCCATCATCAGTGTTAAAGACAGAGGTGAAGAAGGTATTAAATGTCTCCGCTTTGTCTACGTCTCTATTTGTGAAGTGACCAACCTCATCAAGTAGGGACCAATGTTATCTCTGATCCTCTACTACACCCACAGAAGATGGCCAGCTGCCTTACTGCTTGTATGTAGAAGATAACAGTCATAAAATGTTGCTAACATTCCCCGGTTTCTAAAAGCCACCAATATCCTGGAAAGACAGCTTGTGACTGGGAATCTTGAGCATACTGGACAGTGCTACATATCCCCGATGAGAAATTTCTGGATGTAGAAATGGAGGCAGGTACCAGCCAGAATGGGGACCAGTGTCCCAGGCCCAGCAATCTGCTAACATTGTTATTCCTCTGATGTGGCCCAGTGGTGCACAGGCTGATGGGAAAAGGGTACTGAAAGAAGACTGCTAAATTAGCACCCAAACAGTTGATTAATTCACTGTAACTTACTTCAGCTGAGGCATTTTGATGAAAACAGGCTATTTCCTTGACTGTTGGAAAAATGAATCTCTGGCAAGAGAAGGTGGGGCTGCCGAAACATTTGTACATAGGTACATTTGTGGAGACGTACTGTCCTCTCGGCTATCCTTGTCTCCTACCTCATGCTGCAAGAGGAACAAAAGTGAACGTAAAACCACAGAAAATGCCCCATCGGGGCAGAAAGCATAGTCCAGACATTGTATCTAGTAGTGGCAGGAGGACATGATTTTTAGGGAAAGCAGACAAGCCTGGCCACTATTTGTGGTTCATTATGATCCAGTCACATTACCTCAATACCCACAATGACTGTGGTTGGGAACTCTGCATCTTCCCTTTAGTGTCTGTTTATGGGCTTGAATACCATGAATTTCTCAGATTTCTTTTGGCCCTGTCCTGCCATCTGTGTCCACAGTTTACTGGGGCAGCAGATTCCAGAAGTTCACAGCTTGCCATGTAAATAAGCACTTGCCTCTGTTTTAAACTGATCAACTAATCACAGTAAGTGCCAGTTCTTGCTATACAAATGTCTCATCATTAATCACTGAAACACTTGTCTGCATTTGAAAGGCTGTGCTAGCCTGAGAATTTTCCACTGGCTCAGTGGGAGCTATAACATGTAACTGACAGCAGCACTTGATCTTAAAAGAGCAACTTAAAACATCCCCAGATGCTCCATTCAACAGAAGCAAATCCTCCATCCACCAAACGGTGTGACTGTGGAATGATAATTACAGTATCCGTGGTCATTGCATTTCAGCAGCTCCACTCAGCTGGCTAAAAGAAGTAAGAAAATATTTTTATCCACAAGCCCGTCCTGGAACTGGACCACTAGATGTATCCACTGGAAACTCCTTGAAAAGCGAGGCATGTTAGGCTGCACAAAGAACGGTAGGAATGCAGTTGTACCCCTTGCAGTTGTCTGGCTGGGTTGTTTGTTCCTCTGTCCGATTGTTCGCTCCTCTGTACTGTGCAAAGGTACAAGCCCTGCTGTCCGTACCAAGTGCTTGGGAATAGAACCTCTCTCCATCCCTTGTTCCTGATGCTAGGTTATTTTTGCAAGACTAGGATAAATATTCATTGACTTATACCCATTTTAGTCATTAAATTCTAAAGCTATGATTGGGCCTGATTCTTTTCTCATTTGTACTGCTAATCTTTTAACATAGTCAATAGAATTACTCAGAGTTTTCGACCAGTCTAGCCTAAAGAGAATCTGGCTAATGGAAAAAAAGAGGTGACAACCTGTAACTCACAAAATGGCAGCACTCCTCCTCAATTAAGTAATGGCCACTTTGGTAATGTGTCCTCCTGTTTATATATGGGTCTTTACATCTTACAAGTTTAGGAGCTGATGCTTTCAAGCTGGTCTTAAAGAGGCAGAGAAAATTAATCACACAAGTTGTTATTGGGGTAAGAGAAACACGGTGTGAAACGGCTAAACTCAATTTTTGAAGTAAACCAAGTGTCTCGCCTCAATCTCTACTGTTGTTGGCACAGGCTGCCAATCAAATGATATCACAGTATACCTTCCCAGCAGCTTTGGGGATGGTTCTGTTGCTTGTTGATCTACTGTCCATGCCAAGGCTCATTATGCTGAATTTTTGTTTACATTGTCCTGTTGGCCTTGACTTACCACACTGAGCCCCTGTCTGTATTGTAACCAGCTCTTGGTCAAAGCAAGGCTGTGACATTCCTATGTCACAAGCAACCAAGAACCCAAAACTGTTTTCACAATAAAAACTGAGGGCAATTATTATGGTCTGTGTATCTCAGGGCCCTGAGGGCATTAAAAACCCCTTAGTTGCCTTGACAACCCTCACTTGGGTCTTCCACTGACACACTGCCCACAGATGGCCCAGGAGCTCCATTTAAGCTCAGGTCTGTGCTATTAGTCCCTGCCTGAGCTATGGCGTAGGTGTGCTTGTCTCCATCTCCCCCACCCATGCCTACGTCCATGCCCGTGACCAGCCATGGAGCCTGTTGATCTGTTTCCTGACCTGTGAACTGATTTTCAGGGTTGACCTCAGACCTGTCTCATCTCTGTGGACCAGGCCGGTGATCACCGTGTCTGTATGTGACCTTGGTTGCCATCACAGGACCTGATCCTGACCTGAGGTTTGACTTCCCAGCTTGACCTAGGACCTGCCTGGTCAGCATGAACCTGCCTGAGAATCTGACTCTTGGTTGATCCTGGCTGCTAGCCCTGGGCCTGCCCTGCTCTCCTTTTCTGGGTACACTGGGACGGGCCCTGGCTAGCAAGGCTCCTTCCTTGCTGTCTGCTTTCTCTTGCTTGACTCGGCTCCTCATCCTTTAGGGAGTAGCTGGCCCTTGCTGCACCCTGGCAGTGTCTGGCAAGAGCTGCTGTGACATGGGCACAGAAAACAGTGGCTCTGGACACCTGGCCGGTTGTCTAGATTCTGCTTATCTATAATGCTATGATGACATTTTTATTTCAAGCCATTCTTTTTAAGTCATATTTGCCTAGCAAATTAGTCTGTGGTCAAACAGTAAGCAAGAAGAGACCTCACTTTCAGCTCAGTTCTCCCCGGGGTGTGTGTGGGGGAGAATAAGGAAATGAAATACAAAATGCTGTATCTAATGTAATAGTGAAAATAAACATACCAAATGAGACCTGATAGGCCAAAAAGCAATGATGCAGCTGAGCGATATTTCTCAATAGTAACTTAGAAATCAGAAGCCACCTCTCTTGAACTGGCAGAGACAAAAGCCAAGTCATGAAATAGGAGAACACTCTTGCTGCTGCCATAGCTGGCTGAAGCACTGCCATTTAACCATGTGGCACATGCATATGGGGCTAGGAAAAAGATCCAGGAGCTGAGGGATGATGTTCTGTACTCAAATGTCTTGTAGTTCTCATGTATAGAGGAACAGAAAGGCCTGAATCCAGCCCCAAGTAGCACCTCTATGGTCACTGCTAGTCCTTAATGCACTGCAGCCTTTCTGTTCCCTGCTTGAGGCATATGACCTTTTAGTCTCCCATGGACTGAAACTTGTGCTTAAACTCAGTCATTTAGAGGTTATGGATGATACGTAGAGTAAGGCCTCATCCAGCACTCCATTCTGGCTACCTGGTCTGTTTGCATCCTCTCCACCTCCAGCCCAGGCCCGTGTCCTGCCACACAGCGTGATGACTGCTGTCCTCACCTCCGTTTCCTGACTAGGCAAAGGTGCTGCTAGCTGTTGTCTCTTTCCCTGCAGCATCCCAGATCTGTCAGGCACTGAAGGGGTTGGAGCTCCGTTGCTGGTTTGGCCTGGACTTTTCCTTCAGCAGATCAGAATTCCTATGCCAGCATGCTCTGTATGTGCCGCCCCACCTCTGCATCTGGATGGTCACTTGGTGGCATCCCAGAGCTCCGAAGAGACCCAGGGAGCAGCCAGAGCTTTATCTCCCCAAAGTGGCTTTGGGAGCCTGGCTCAGCTCTGCTTCCTGATCTGCAGCCCCAGAGAGGAGATGCAGAGCCACAGTGCTTTGCACTGGCATTGCCCGGTTTGCGCTGCATCCATTGCTACCATGGGTCTGATTAAACCAACAGCAGTTTTCCTGCCAAATGAAGTCTCTGTTCATCCTTGAGCCTTATCCATGGTGATGGGAGGCAGAGTGTCTCAGTTGAAGTGTCTCTGGTGAAGGTGGATTGTGGACTGGGCAGTAGGCTGTGGCAAAGGAGGTGCAGATGAATATGTTCCCCATCCGGCAGCCCTGCCTGTCTTACAAGACAAGCAGTAAGTGTGTTAGCCTCCAAATCTGCAGTCTGTGTTAACTGTAGTAGTGAGATCTGGCAGGACTTCCCTGTCAGCATCATGCATGACTTCTCTGAGATAAGACAGGAAAATTGTGACAGGGCAGATTGCAACGACATGGTATCATCATTCCCTCTGCTTCCAACTACCATCTGGATTATTGGTCTACCCCATAGTGGGGTCTTTCCATAGCAGCATCTGATCAGCAAATGCCTAATCCATAGCACCAGGGCCAAGACTATTTGGGTAGTTGGAGATGATTTTCAGGCCACTTTCATAGCTGGATCTGACAAACATTTACAGTTGACCACATTAAGTGTACTTGTCTGAGTGAACCATGACAGCTCAGCTGGATTTTTGGATATAAGGTCTGCCCTTCCACCCTCACAGTTCCCTGCTCATCTTGATTTCCATCTCATTTGTTTTCCACTTCTGCCATCTGCTGCTCACAAACACTGGTTAACCCCACATCCACCTTTTAATGCCTCACTTCTCTTAAGACCTGCTTAGATGCAGTGAACACAATCCATAACCATCACTGTGGCAGGTGTGGGTCCTCCTTGTGCTGCTGACTGGCCTAAGCAACACCGCTTCAACCTGGGAAAAGGTAGCTGGGACCTACCGCTTCAGCTGCATCCCTAAATCTCTTCCCTTGAAGGGTTATCTCACAGCTGTAGCAGGTGTCCCCTGGACCTGCACCACATGCCATGACTGTTCAAGTTCAAAGCTATCAAGACTACTGATAGATGGTCCCCTGAAGATTGTCCTGCCTCTGCTGTGAGGAATACCATAAAACACTGCTGCTTAAACACACGTTTGAGTTCCTATCTCACAGTCCTGCTCCATACCTGTGACAGGAGAAGGAGCGTTAGCTGTGATGGAGAGACTATTACATAGTAACGTAGGGCCCAAATCATGAAGATCCTGGCAGAGCAACCCTGTATCTCTGGAGTCTTCTGAAGACTTCTTACAAGACCTCTTTAGCATCTTACCTGTGGATATCCAAGTAGGGTGGATTTCTAGCCTACTTGTGGATGTGAGATGGTGAGTTGGGTTAACCCTGGCAGGCAGCTGAGCACCACACAGCTGCGTGCTCTCTCCTCTCCCTGCCCTATGGGATGGGGGAGCGAATCGGAAGGCAAAAGTGAGAAAACTCATGCATGAAGATAAAGACAGTTTAATAAGTGAAGAGGAAAAAAAAGAAAAGGCACCCCAAATGATGCAGAGGCAGTCACTCACCATCAGCAGACTGATGACCAGCCAGTGCTTAAGCAACAGCAACTTCAGAAAAAAAATCTCCCCAAGTTTTATTGTTGAGCATACCATTAGATGACATGAAAGATCCCTGTGGTCAGTTGTCCCAGCCAGCATCTTGCCCACCCCCAGCCTACTGACTTGGGGGCAAAGTCAGAAACAGAGACGGCCTCAATCCTGTGCAAGAGCTGTTCAGCGATAGCTAAAATGTTGGTGTGTTATCAACACTGTTTTCGTAAACCAGGCTAAACCACAGCACTATACGAGCTGCTATGAAGGAAATTAACTCCATCCTTAATGGTGCCCGATGGTTGTAATGCCTGGTTCTGGCAGACATTTTCTGTTTCTCATGGAGGTTTTACCTCCCGTGGGAGCTACAGCTTACAGGTGAGTTTTGGGGAGAGTTTAACCATGTGGTTGCCAATCCAGCAATCCCTGAGCACTTGGAAAGAAAAGCTCAGTGCTGAAAGTTCCTAGAGCGGCTCTGAACACTCTCTCCAGTATGACTGATAGGAAAGGAACAGATGAATCATTGCTTTGTCTCTAGTGAAGTCCACCTGGTTTTGTTGTCCCCCTCGCTATTTAAAACCCTGCTAGTTGTGTGATGATTGTATGCCAGACTCAGCCTCTCAAAGGGAGTATGGACACTCTGATGTCCACTGGGTTTGCAGTACTTATTGTTCTGCTAAGTGCTTTGACACAGTACGTGCATTGAAACAAAGAGGTAGATAGGAGGCAAAATCAGAAGGATAAATATGCAGAACTTCTGTGGTGCAAAGTAGTGTGAGATGACTGTAGAAGGACTGCTTAGACTAGAAAATCATAGTCCAAAATACAGATATGTTCACTTACAGTATTTCTTTTTTCACACTAACTCCTCATGAAATATATTTGATCCACTTCACTGATTTCTATAGCCTCACCAGATTTCTATACCCTTACCAGTTAATGTGAAAGAATTCTATTACAAGGATATTGGGATGTTTTGTTTAGCTAAGAAAAATTAATATTGAAGTAAGCACACAGGTAAGTCCTGCCCACTAACCACACGTCCTCCACCTTGCCTGGGTCAGGGCTCTGCCCACACACCCTTGTGTCTGGCTGCCATTCCACTTCGCTGTTCAGAGTCAGACTTACCCAGAAGTAGCACGGCGTCAACAGTTATCTTAATCTCTTACATTTTCATTTCCACCTATGGAAGCTGAACAAGATTCTCAGTAGAGCATGATGCTGCTGTGTAACCTGCAAAGGAAACGAAAGCAAAGGTGCTGGGAGAGATAAAAAGGCCATGGGTGGGTGAGCTTACTGGTCAGAGTTGTAAATTAGTATGCTGCTAAGGACCTGTATTTGTTTATCTACGAGCTTGTTTTTATATGCATTATTGCATTATTATGCATACATATATATGTAAATATCTGTGTGTGTACTCATACATACATATTCATACACACACAGAGACATGTTTTAGCCTTTTTTAAAATTTGAAGTTCACAGAATAAATCTCAAAAGGATCTGTGTGGTTTTTCTTTCCATACAAATGTAGATATCCGCTGAGAAAATGCCATTAAATCCAAACAAACATACAGCAGATTTTCCTTTTACTGTCAAATGTGCCAGCAGCAGAACACTTGAACTAACACAAAAGTTAACATTACAAATTAAGTCCAGGAGGTGGTTCGTAAGTGGAGATTGAGACCTAAGCCTCTGTGGCGAGAGCCCCAAGCTTTTAGTCACATTTAAGTTTTGCCTTCCCCCTTGCTTCCAGACTTCTACCTGGTGATTCTCACCTCTTTCCACTAGATCATTGAGCCAGAGAATAGAAAGCTGAGTACCTGTAAAATTCTCAGAGATTTGCAAATTGGGATGTTGGCTGATTCCAGCCTTGTCTCTTTTTGTCTTCTATGATGTCTGATCTAACTTTCCTTCTTCTGTGCTCCTCTTTGTTCTTTCTAACCTGCCTGTCTTCCCTAATTTCCTCCCCGTGTTTCCATTTCTATGACTTCTACCTCAGTCCACATTTGTGTTTTATGCTGAATAAAATTGTTCGGTGTGACGTTGGAGTTGGTGTTACCAGATCTACACCTTGGTTTTCAAGTGTCAGGTAAGCCAAAAGATATTTGAGAGAAATTGCAAACTTTGTGCCTGTTCTCTGGAGACACAGCTGGCTCAGTGAGATAAGTTAGAGGAGTGGTACATTCAGTAGACATCACTACTGTAATACTGTCATGCTGGGAGACTGTTTTGCTGAAATCTGTTTCCTGGGAGATATCTGTAAGGAGTTAGCTCCCTGTTGCTCTGTCCACCTCTCTATCACCTAATGTATATCCTGGAGTCCCTCTGCAAAGTGTTCTGAAGAAACTGTGAAGTTTCTGGACGATTATCCCCAAGGAGTCTGGTCATAGGTATACAGCATGGCTCTGCTACCACAAAAGGGAATATTATCGTGAAGGTCTAAGGAACCTGGTGGCTAAAGGAGTCATGTGTGAGTGTGTGTCCACCACTCTGTGTGCCCTTTGCTGTGTATGATCCTCCAAAATGCATTTATGTTCAGGAGGTATGTGTATGAGGATGGTGGTTTTTTTTTTATTAAAATCCATTTGCTGGAGTGGGTGAGATATATTCAGATGTTACCAATAGCTCAGCATTACAAACCACCTTCACTTTTATCTCTAACTTTATCTTAAGCAGCTTCTGTAAGGGGAGATAATTGACAGCATGAGAAATAGAAAAGAAGATTTTGATCACAGCTGTTTGAGTAATATGAAGTCCCACCCATATATATGACCCTTGTTACAGACATGTAGCAACTTAAAGGCATACTGGATTACTGCTATTTGCTCATAAAGGCCAAGAAAGGGTTCTCCCACTCAGGTATATGACCCTTTTGGAGGTTATCATCATCCCCTGATGCACTGAAGTTTGGTCCCCATAGACAGGATGTGCAAGTTCTTCTAGAAGCGTGAAAATTCACTTGTGTAGTAACCTTGTCTTTCTGATTTTGTTAGGGATTCCCCTCCTCACATTAAGCTGGCAGAAATGACAGAACGACACTTCCCTTTTTTTTCTCTTTTGGTTTTCCACCATCTCATAGAGCACATTCACCTTCCTGGAGACACGTGGAAATGTTGCATTGCAAATTCCCTGCTTCTGCTTGGACTCGTTTTTTCTCTCTCTGCTTTCTGGGACACATTGCTGGTTTTATACCACGAACTACTGCTACTGAGCACCGCTGCTAATCAAGCCATTTCTTGCAGATCAGACTAAGCATCTCAAAACCTATTTTACAACTGCATATTTGCAATTATCTACTGCAGAGAGAAGGAAATTAAGAGAATAGCATAGTATCAATGCATTTCTGGCCTTACTGAGTATCATGTCCATGATCTCAAAAACACATTAGTCAAACACCTTTCAAATTTTTTTTCAAGAAGTGTCTGAGTTGATCCCATTCACTCTTCCTAAATTATGAACTAATGCAACCACGAGGCAACAATTCTGTGCTGTGAAGTGGGTGGTGACCTTGCAGCAGCAGAAGAGGCCCTGAAGGCAGGTGCTGTGTTGGCACCGTGCTGCCCGATAACCTGCCACGACCAGCCTTCTCCTTCACAGAAGGTCCTGCCAGTGCCTGAATCCCTTCTCCCTCTGTAGTCCACCATTCATGTTCACTCCTGTTTGGTCTGCCCTTGCAGGAAACTGAGTATTTTTTGACAACAGAATATTGAGGGCTGGCCTCGGAGAATACAAATAAATCACTCCTTTAGCTTTACAATCCCAAGTCAGACCTGGCATTGAGGATGGCAATGGCTTTGTCCTCAGGGAGGGCACATTACTGGACGATGGCTCACCAGGGATCCATTTCTGCAGCTTGCATCAGGTCACAAAATAATTGTGTCACAAAACCAGGGGAAACTGTAAGTGATGGAGACTGACTCAGCACAGTCATGTCTAGCTAAGCCATATGAGGAATTCTTTTGTAATCCCTTTAGCTCTGCAAGCCAGTTTTGGGTGTGTCTGTCAGAGGAAAGCTTCTCACTAGCAACTAGCATTGCTTCACTCATTTTTCAGATTAAATGGGAAATATTTTTTGCTGCATCTTGTGTGAATTACAGAACAGATCACAGGAAGGTGATGCCCAGTTCATGATGCAGAGCAGATTTTTCAGGGCACTGGAAAAAAGCCTATTCTTTTTACATCAGGCAGCTGGTCTCTCATGACCAGTAGCTTCTGCAGATACTCACCAGCTGGCTTAGGTCTTGCTGTCAGGATGCTCACATGAGTACAGAGCTTTTCTCAGTTGTGAAGTTTCGTAAATACCTGGGTGTTCCCCCACAACAAGCTGTCCACTGCCATAGCTTTCTTGCATGCTGGGCAGCTTGCTCAGGGTTAGCCCAAGAGTGTCTGCCCAGTTGCTGACCACAGCTGTAGATGTGTCCTCACACACATTGAGGGTCTGCCTTGCTTACGTTAGGACCCAGGTTCAGGGGTGGATGAGTGGTCCTTGGAAATCCACAGAATGGTCCCATGAAGGGAAATGGCAGTAACCATCACCACCTGCTGGAGATCCATAAAATCACAAGCTTTTGCAGACGATGTCTTCTGTTTCCCTCTCTCCACCGGGTTCTGCTCAACTTTCTGATGATAGCTGGGTGCCAGAAAAGGTATCTGCCATGCCACAGCAATGCGACTTGATGCCATTTGTGTAGATGCTTTTTCTCCCTTTGTGCATTGGGGTGACCAGAGAAGACTTGCTTTTCTATTCTGGGGCTAGGGGTAGTAAAGAGATAAAATTTCTGTTCTGCACTGCAAAAAAAGGGCTCACCTGTTAATTCCAGCTTCTGGCAGGCAACCTTGCTTACACCCCCAGATCTACTTTTGAATGGGAGTCACCCTCCTTAGCAATTTTTTGCTGCCAGGAACTTGCTTTCAGTTTCCCTGAGTGGGGTGGTTTATGTGCGTAAGAGCAAGTCACCAGGAGGAAATAGTTGAGTAACATTATTACTGTCCAAACTTCAGTGTTTCGGAACAGAAACTGAAACAAATGTAAGACTAAGAAAGAGACATCCATCCCTCAAGAGGCAACAGACAAATCCAGAAATATCCATGGCTGCTGTCGCTGATAGAGGTAAGTACCTGTATGTGAAACGCAGGTCTAGTTCTCCATATTTGGTGTAGATATTTATTGTAGTTGTATCTAAGGAACTGATGAGTACAGCCAAATGTGTGCATTGGCACATGAAGATATACAGGAGATACTCGTGGATTTTGTGTGTTATCTCTTTGAATGCATTACCATACCTTGAGTCTTAGGTCCAGCTTCAAAATATTAATATGTTAACCCTCATGTGGCATTAGGCAGGAAGAATTCAAATTCCAAAAGACCTCTTAATGTGGAGAGAGATCTCAAAGGCAATTAAGAATGGAGAAAATTAGTTGGCTTATTTTTTCGCCTATTTTGTTTTCAATGCAATAAAAAAAATTAAAAGATGCTTCTTAAAGAACTGGTGCAATAAGGCTGTGCAAAGAGCTGATCAGGTCTCTGTTGATGTAGAAGACTATTTTATTCCTGCTGAAATGTAATTTCACTTTGTATATTTCATAATTCCTCACCTTAAAGAGCTAAGAGCTGTGGAAAAATACCTTTAGTATCTTAATTCTAAGTAAATTAATTCTTTTCTTCAATAAAATGAGGGTTCTTAGATCCTTAAGTTTGCTCTGGATGGACTTTTACAAAAGAAATAACTGTCCTTGATCACCCACAATTGTTTTCATCTAGACCCTCAGCTAAGAAGGGATGAACGAGTCATAGGGTCAAACTTCTTTGCCATCACAAGAGACAAAAATGTATATAATCAGGCAGGTCTGTGGTGCCAACCCATAGGTATTTGGTAGTCAGAAATCACCCTCCTATCTGCACTGATATTTTTCCCTCAGCACTGATATTTTTTCAGCTTTTGAAACAGTTTCATGCTAAGAAAAGAAAGAACCATTGGCTGTGGAAATGTTTTTGTCTAGATTGACATTATGAGTACCATCAGGAAAATAGCTCAAGTTTTGCCAATAGAAGTGGTTTGGAAGATACAAAGGGAGAAGAGATTTTATTCTGCTCTTTCATTAGTCAGGGAAAAGCAGATGCAGTACTGCTGAAATCAGTGAAGTTAAACTTGAGTGAGATCGCAGTCAGCCCTAATGTGTTAAAGTGAGTAAAGGTTCATGTACAGCATAGTTTAAACAACCATCAAGTTCAGCTCCCAGGTAGAAATCCACCACTCCCGCATCCCAGAGTGGCTCCCCTTTTAGATAAAGAGATTTGGCAGGAAGTGTGTAGACTGAAAGGGGCCAGGACAGGAGGTGTAGAGGAAATTTTGTTCTCTGATCTGCTATCCCTAGTGACTGACAATTCTGTTCCATCTAGATGCTGCACCCAGAGAGAACATCCACGGGTAAGAGATACAGTTCTATCACTGTGTGCTGTCTGGGCCCCATGGCAATTTCCAGACATAGGCAAAACTAAGAAGCCTTGTGCCTTGTTTTCTTCTTACCATCCCTTTCCCTGATCTTCCTTTCCAGTTGTCTCACTGCTTTGACCAGTGCTGATCTCAGAGTGCTGATGGGGTTGCTTACTCTCCCATCACCTCTCAAGGAGGTGCTGTGGGTGTTTCACCAGGGCCACTCTAGGGGAATAATTCTGGAGCCTTCATCAAATTCCAGATTTAGATCATTAGATTGCAACATTCTTCAAGCTGCTTATTTGTGATGGGAAAGGCTGAGAGTGGGAGGCTTGGCTGATGTTGAGAGCAGGCAATGCACAATGGGACCAAACAACTTTGAAGTGGGGGGATCATAGTACTGCTGATAACATTTGTCGCAGGTGGAAGCTACAGCCAAATGACTTCAAAAGAAATTATTTGCCTGGCCAACATCCAAAGGTGGTGTACATGCTGTACGAAATCAGGTGGAGCAGAGGTACCATCTGGAGGAACTGGTGCTCAAACAATTCTACCCAACACGCTGAAGTCAACTTCTTGGAAAATTGTTTCAAGGCCACGCCATCTGTTTCTTGTTCCATCACCTGGGTCCTATCTACTACCCCCTGTGGGAAATGCTCCAGAAGAATTCTGAAGTTCCTGAGGGTATATCCCAATGTGACCTTGAAAATATATGCAGCCAAGCTGTTCAAGCACCTGGATATCCGTAACCGGCAAGGTCTCAGGGACCTGGCAATGAATGGAGTCATTATACGTATCATGAATCTTTCAGGTATCCCAACTACTCTTTGGCTTTGTCTAGATGTGGATTGAAAGTTCTGGGATTATGTGCACTCTCAGCAGTTGTTCTTTGTAATAGTGGTGATGACTGGCATTGGGGAGGACTAGTGAGTGCAAAAGTGCCACTCTCTTCTGCCTTATTTCTTCTGCAGTCCCATACAGCCGCAGGACCAGCATCGTCATTTCCTTTTGCGAAATCTGAAGGAGAGTTATGTCTTTCTCTAGCCATCCACGCCTCCTTTATATATAGTAAAAAATCCTGAGTGTAAGATAGAACCTGTCCCTTCTAGCATATATGGACAGATCAACTTGCCAGCTGCAGCAAGTAATGGGTTTCCCTTGATAGCTGGAGGAGACATATCTAAAGGATACTTTCAGAGGATGAATCACAGAGGATGTCTTGCATGTGTGTCTTTTAATATGTATATCTTGCTTGTCTGTTGATGTTTAGCTGTAAAAATAGTCCAGACAAGTAGCTCACAGAAAGGAACGTACATTTGAAGAGATGAATCTCACATACCTGTCTGGATATTTGCTACTGGAGTGTGCAGCTAGAAAACCTACCAGCTCAAATGTAAACTTAAAGGACATTGCTTATCTTGGGGAACCTGTCCCTGGGATTATACCACCAGAGCATTGACAGAAGCTCTGGCCACCCTATCAACACTGAGATCAATATGAAACTGCTAAACGTTAGGGTGTTCACTCCAGGTTTTCCACGATCATCAAGGTAAGTCAGACAGATTCATGACTGAAGCAACAAGTTTATCGTCTTAGCCAAAGCTGCTGTGATCAAGCACAAGGCTGCCAAAAGGTATGCCTGAACAGCCCTGATTGCACATGCTACTTCCCTTTTCAGTCGTTCCCAGAGAAGCAGCCTGCCTCTCGCTAACTCCTTCTCCCTTGGCCAACATGCTCTGGCTTTATGCCCTGATCTGCTATCTGTGATAGGGGTTGCCCAAGCCACTGTAGTGATCTTTCTCTCTTTGGCAAATCCCCTTTTTAGACATACTGCTATTTGTAGAGTTTTGGTTCCCCTTTCCACTAACTTATTTGTGTATTTGCAAGTCATTGTTAGTCCCTTGCATGAATACCCTCAGATGAATATCTTTCTCCTGCCCTTTACCGTTGTCTTACTGAGAAAGAAGTGACTCACCGACATATTCATGAAGAAAGAACTGGGCATGCCATTCATCAAAAGTGACTGGATATGTCTCTTTTCAGATTACAGTTACTGCTGGAAAACATTTGTTGCATACCAACATGGAGAAGAGGATTATTGGCCCTGGAGCTTCGCTTCATACATCTTTCTGAATCAGACAGAGCTCTCTCATATCCTTTTGGTTAGTACGCACTTGAAGAAAACACTGAGAGAGGAAAGTAATGCAAAATCCTAGGAAAAGGAGGTTTGGAAGATCCTGGCAATAGTGTTAGCAGAAACAATAGTAGGCAAAATAAGCACGGGCTTGATGCTGCATGAACAGAGGGCCGAGTGGGCAAGAGATTGCCAAGGACTATGAGCCTACATTGTGCCTTTGTGGCCAGGAGTAGAGAAAAGATTTAGCAATACTCTCACTTTTTTTACTAAGGAAATGGTAAACTATTTCAACCCTTTACATGGATCAGCTACAAGTTCATTAGCTTGCAGCTTACTGGAGCTATTTGATACCAAAAGCTCCTTCAACTGTGTAAACATGATTCAAGTACACTTGTATTGCCTCTCAGGACAAGGCCACCGATTTTAGTTAAGTTCTGAGCAAGTTCAAAAGCCCAGATGGGTGGATTCACTTTCAGAATCAGAGCTTACACATAAGAGTATCATATGATTGAGATCTGCATTCCCTATTTCTTGCAATCCATACAACTGCAAAAAGTTATTTCTATGGCCTGATATCCTACTATACAAGAAAGAGAAGGTGGTCTACTGAACAGGAGAGAAGACCAGGACTGGAATTATCTTCTTGGCTCAGCCACCCTTTGCGGAGCAAGCCAGTTCTTGAACTGGTCCCCATATGTAGAACAGGGGCTAGCAGAATGGACAGCAGGAGATAGAGGAAGGGATGCACAGAACTACGTAATACAGACAGGAACTTAAAAGTCTAGAAGGAGAAAAACTAACCTGTTTGTAGGATGCTATAAATGCCTTGTTTCATTTCTGACTGAGGAAAAGGTATGCATTAGCGTTCATTTCAGTTCCATCCACTCCAAACTTTACACAGGTCTTTTAATACCTCAGGTTAAGTATTAGGAATACCTCAGGAAAGGACCCGACCTTTCTAATTCTGTCTGAATAAGACATTCAGGTGACAGGATACACAGTCAGTGGCATTATCCTGCCAGTCAGCTGATCTAACAAAGTAGTTAATGCAATGTAACTGCTTAGGAGATATTTTTCCCTTGGCTTTCAGCCTTCCGGAGTCTCCTAATGTCTGAGATGAGATGATTAAATAATTTAGCAGCTTACACACAATCAAATGCAGAGTGTGATGCTTACCAGGGAGTTGAACAGAGCTGTCTGCTAAGTGCTTGTGAGTACTGACAACATGCAGCTGACTCAGCACCGCTCCCTGGGCAGCAGGACATGGCAAATATGCCCTTCAGGTCTTGGTTTTAGAGACAGCTAACAAAAACCTGTCCCTCCCTGTGCCCCTGACATCCCTGTTTTTTTACTGCAGAGTCCTGGTGCCTAGGAAGCTTGCACTGGGACACTCGTGCTGAGAGTCAGGCACTTACTTGCTCAACTGCTTTGCTGTCTCAGCGAAACTCAAGCCACCCCTAAAATGAAGGTGAATAGGGCCCGTTATCAGTAGTTCTGACTAACCACTAACCCACCCAGAAGGAATGGGAAGGTCTATGTGCTCAGCCCTTGTGAACACCCAGCCCCATTGTACTAATTACACAGGGGTGTAATGAGGAGAGTGAGTTCCAGGCACATGCTCCAGAGAAATACAGACCCTTGGGTCAAGTCGTGCCCCCCGCCCCGGCATAAGAAAGACACTGAGGAACTGAAGAGGGTTTGGTGGAGTACCACTGTGATGGTCAGGGGGCTGGAGCACTTGACCGACGAGGAGAGGCCGAGGGAACTGGCTTTGTTAGACCTAAAGAAAAGAAGGCTAAGGGGGATCTAGCTGAAGTGTCCCACTACATAAAGGCAACAGACAGCCAGGCTCTCCTCAAAGCTGCACAGAGAGAAGATGAGGCAACAGGCACAAGCTGCAACAGGGGAAATTCCAACTGGAAAGAAGGAAGAAGTCTCCCCAACAGCGATGCCGTACTGGAGCCGGTGCCCAGAGAGGCTGTTAGACCTCCATCCCTGGAGATGCTGAGAAATTTCCTCTAGAGCTGCCAGATGTAGCTTTGGAGTTAGCCATGCCACAAACACGTTGTTGGACTAGAGACCTCTAGACAGCCTTTCCAACCCCCCCAAATTCTGCCTTTCCACAGGGTCTAGCTCCACTTCCCCTGAATTCAGCTACGCAATCTGCCACCTTTTAAATGCTTCTGTTTCTGAGTGGTCTGGCTTTCTAGGAGGGGTTTACATGGCACAGTAAATTCCGAGGTGCTATCCTGTTGTCTGGAAAGCTGTGACCCCAGGGAGATTATCTAACATGCTGAAGGTGGATCAGAGCGATGTCTTGGACTAGATGCTGTATTTTGAAACTCTGGATCATGTTGAAGAGACAAGTTTTTAGCACCTAATTTTTAATGTTCATGTTTCTTTCTTCCTGCTAGGGACTTCCTCCATTGCTGGCAAACTGAATACTAACAAGCATTAGCAGCATGTTTCAAGCTCACTTTTATCATAGCACTATTTACAAGACTGGAAAAGCCCGTTCCTGGCAGTCTTTTCTACTGCAGCCTTGAACTATCAGCTTCATACTGCCACCAGAGAAGGCTCTTATCACTGGCTGGGCATTGCTAAGTATTGGACACAGTAGAAGCAGCACATGAAAAACCATCAAGAACTTTGGATGATGCAGCCAGGCAGCCAAGACACAGTGCTGTTGGTCTTTACAAGGCTTCCTGAGAGTCCAATGGGGATGGTGACCATGCCCCAGGATCAGGCTTTTCATGTCTGCTGATTCTGCAATCAGATTCTGTGAGTACCCTCTTGAGAGGCCCGTGCACATTTTTTGGGCTCTGATCTGTTCCAAAGAAATAATCAGAGCAATGCATTCTGGTTTGGAGAATTTCATGAAGGTCACTTTTATGGCTATGTGTGTATGCTTCAGAAAATACTTCATGCTATTGCAGTATTTCTGTAATATTATTATTATATTGCTGCTTTTATTAAAATATAATACAATTTTATTACTAAGGATTATGTTGCTTCATTTTAAGGTTTTATTCTCCCTACTTTTATGAAAACAACAGAATAAAAGGGAAAATGTCCACTCTGTGGAAATTTTGCTTTCTTGCTCAGTTCCTGGGCACATCCTTCTCCTGTAATTCCAGACTCTGGAGTCCTAGCTGTTCATTGTAAACTGGGGGAACACAGTAAAAAGTCTCTGCTTTTCCAGCTGGAAACACTGAGTGGAATGGTGAGGTAGGAGATAGTGAGAGCTCTGCGCTATCTCTACAGGCAGAAGGCAAAAAGAAGATACAGGTGTGTCGGGCCTTAGAGCAGTTCTCAGTTTGCACTGCAAATAATGCAAAACATCTGAATGAGTCATGCTGGGAGCTCCGTGTTTCAGGATTCCCCACCCCTCCAAGCAGGAGGCCCATTGTGTGATCCCACTGGGGAATGTGCTGCTGCTGGGATTTGCAACATGCAGGCACAAATGATTCTTTCAGGAATAAGGCAGGGGCTGGTGGGAACCATGCCTATCTCTTCTAGTTGATTAATGCTTATAGCATCCTTTGGCCATGCCAAAGCCTCCAGATGTTTCGCAGACAATCAAGACAGCCAGAAAAGTTGCAGATTGAGGAAGCAGCTCCAGCCCCTGCTGTCTGAGAGAGCATCTAAAGCTGAGCGCAGCTGGCTAGGGAGTGTCTCTTACGTTAACCGAGTAAAATTACTCCAAGCAATGTATAGCATGGCTAAAGTTTTCTTTCCCCTGTCCAGGACCTCAGGCTGGATGTCACGTGCTTGCTTTCTGGCCATTCTAGGGTTAGGTCTTTGTTTCCTCAGGGAGAAATCAAATCACTCGATCAAGATGTAGTGGAGTACACCAGGGTCCATAACCATTCAGCAACATACTTTCTAGGTTACTGGTCTGCTGTAGAATGTGACAAATTGATTTGAGCTTAATCAACATGTGTATCTTCAAACGCCTTCATTTGTGTCTTGCTTTGAAACTTCATTATGCCACAGAAGTCAGCTAAGTCCCATCTGAGAATCTAAAAAGTACAACAGCACAAAGCTCTGCAACAATGCGTAGTGTCTGTGGCTAGCACAAAATGGAATCCCCAAGTTTTAAGAAAGCCTGCAAGACCTGAAGACCCATCCATGTCTCTTGTCAGAAATACTTAAGCATCATAGAATCTTGCTCACAGTTTAACATATCACAGAGAAGGCTTTACCCATAGCAGTGTGGAAATTACTTACACATTGCTAGTTCACGTGAAAGAAAGGTAAAAATGCTGGCAGGTGTCACTATGTTTCCGTACCTTAGAATAAATATGCAGTCATATGACCTTGGAAAGGTTGGAGCTCAGTGTACCTAAAACTCCAGCTCTCTGGAGGAAGACAGCAGGTTGGATGGCCCAGGTCTTCGGAGTAGGATGATGACATTGCCTGGAGATTAAAAAGACGTGAATTTGAATGAGGAGGGGAAGGTGGGTTGATGGGAGAGAATTCATCTGAGAAGACCCAAGAAAGACAAGAGAAGCCTTCTGTAAGTAGCACTAGATGAAGGGGATTACACGGTCCAGAAGCTAGGGCTGTGTCAACCACTTTGTTCTACATGAGAAAGGACCAGTAGTCCAGTAAGGAATGTACCAGGCCAAAGTTGATCTTAATCCTATAACAGCAGTATGGTCACCTGCTCCAAATTAATTGCTTTTTCCTGCAGTATCATCTGAGGGTGAGTTACAGACCCTGCTGTGAAACCTCCAGCTTTGTTCCTGGCAGTCCAAGGCCCATCTCAGTGAGCTATTACCATGAAATAGTTTTTCTGCAGGCAAGGTAGAGGACAGTGCCTTTACTGCAGGACAGAGGGGTTATTCCTGGCACACCTATTCTTACTTTGAACTTCAGCTAATACTCATCTGTTTAGCCCCAAGCCAGAGAGCCCTGGATGAGGGTGGGGCGGTGGCCGAGGGAGAAAAGCAAGGGAGAAGTCAGAATATACAGCAGAACAACAAAAGACAAAATGATGAAGGAGGAAGAAAATGAGATCCCACCAGGCTCCTCAGTTTCATTTAACATGGGTCTTTGCAGCATTACCCAGTGCAGCTTCTCTCAGACAGGTAGTACGGTAGGTATGATTCCCTCCAGGCTGTGAGGAATGCCTTGGGGATTAATAACAGTAGGTCGGCACTAGCAAGCATATGAGATGCAACCTGATGAGTTTTGGACACACATCCTGGAAGCTGTTGGGCTCACTCCTGTTCCATCATCCTGTCTCAAAACACTATTGGCAAGTGTCCACCGGCTCCTCAGGGAGCAGTGGGTGCCTGCACAGGGATGTGCTGGTTTATGTCCCTTTTCAGCTCCCTATAGTATTTTATAATATCGTACAGTATTGACTCTCTGACTCTTACTCCCAAAACATGTGTTTTCATTTGTCGTCCCCTGTAATTATCTGGTTTTCTGTCCAACTCCTTGTTTGTTTGTTCCTCCTTCTCAGAAGGGTAATCAGTCTTCCTAGAAGTCCCAAAAGAGAAACGCAGCAACAATGGGTTCCTGAAGGTGAAATACTAAGGAAGAGAAGAACAAAGTGAGAAGATAGAATACTTCTCACCTGACAGGCTCCCAGGCTCCAGCTCTCTTCAGCTCTTCCTAGGCCAAACGTGGTTTCTGAGTATTCGGTAGCCCTTTCTGAAGCATAAGCAGCTACGATGCTGTTCTGGGAGTGGAAATGAAGCAGGATCTTGGAGACAGCTGAAAGCAGAGACAGCATTTTATGGAGGCTGTAACAATTCCAGCTGGAGTGTGGTCAGGGTCCCATGGCCCTGCCCCAGTACAAGTCAGGGTCGGGAGGGGGGAACCAGAGATGTGCCCATTTGCTCAGCAGCAATCCTAGTCTGTTAGGCAAGAACTTTGCAGTGGTGATGATCCTGTAATGTGTAGGACTATCTCTAAGGGAGCAAGAGGGCACCTGATAAAGCAGAAATGATGAACAAGGCAGTGTGAGGGATGGTGCCACACTCCTAGTAGAACCTGGACTACTAGTGAAGTGAGCGCTGGGGATAGTGCTTGGCATTACCAAGTCATTCAGCTGCACAGAGGTGCCTGGATTAACTGAAGTGCACATACTCATTTTTATGAATGAGCCAGAGTTCATGATTCTTCATGGAAGGCTCAGCCCTTTCCCAGTGAAGGCAGGAGGACAAACTTTCTCTGGTCCATTTGGAAGCTTGCCAGTTCCAAGTCAGCTTAGTGAAGCTTTTTACACCAGTTTTAGCTGCCAAAGTGAATTTGCAATCTCCTGTATCCCTGCTGTGCTCCTCCTCGCGCGTAAGGGCCTAGAGGTGGGTCTATAGGTAGCCTATAGAGGTAACCACAGAAGAGAGCTGGTTTACTCTCATCTTCATCTGTCCCTCTGGACTGGTAAAAACATTATTCCAGCTTGTAGAATAGGATAGTTCTTAACTGTGATTTAATAACAAGATTATAGCACGGACACATCGACATCCTCCCTGCCCTGGAACTCGGGTGCACTCACCCACATGAGGAGACAGGCCCCCTGTAGGTAGGAAGATTACCTCACTCAATATTAGCCCCGCACCTCCAAAAGTCACATCAGTCCTTCAGCTGGCATGCTTAATAATAATAATAATGACAACAGCAGCATTAACAATGGTGTTTTAGCTATATCTGATGTGGCTTTGGAAGCCTGAAGGGAAACATGCCTATCACAAAGGCATATGAGAGATTTAGAAGCCAAAGGCAGCCTTCGAAATACTTGCCATGCTTTGGTGCCTACTCTTCTGCTCTGACCTCTGCTCTTGCAGCAACCCACTTTCTCCTTCCCCCGCAGAGGCTCTGCTCATCACTGCTGGTGTTGTCAGAACAAATGGTCTCTTCTGTGCCAAACCCCTCCACGTTTCTTCTGCGAACCAAATCTGATTTCCAACGCCGCGAGTATTTAATACATATGTGATTAAATAATGAAATTTCTGCTCATAGAAACACCAAAGGGTCAGCACCAGGGAGGGGAGAAAAAAAAATCTACTCGAGCTAGAGGACAATGTTGGGCACAAATACATCTCGGCTAAAACTCCTAAAAGGGCAAGTAGCAAGGGACTGGACTCCATGACCCTGAAGCCCCTTTCTGTCTTGGTTTCCAAGTACCAGCAGGCAGGAGAGGAAGCAGCAGGGGGGAGACGTGCCTTGAAAATCCCCCTTGTATTTGCAAGGGCCTGGAGCGTGTCTTTGCATTGTTTAATGGTAATCTGTTTCTTATTATTGCAATGTGATGTCCAAGGACGCTGTGTACTGACCTGGAGTAATGCTGTGTGCAGCTGTGGGAATGATGTCAGTGTCCTGCTCTTCAATGGGCATGTTCTGGGGGTTGTTGAGAGCCGGACTGCAGGAGCCATTTGCAGCGAGGAACAGCATCCCTCCAGCCAACACCCTCCTAAAGGGTGCCAGACACCCCTGTGCGCCAGGAAATGACAGCCATGCCTGGTTTTCCACACTGTACCGATAACCATCCCATCCCCGTTTATCCTGTTTCCTCCGTTATCAAGGACCGATCCTGTACCTCGCTCTGCTGCGGAGCTGGAGCTTCCACAGAGCGGGTTGTCTCTGTGTGATGGGTTGACCCTGGCTGGACGCCAGGTGCCCACCAAAGCCGGTCTATCACTCCCCCATCCTCAGCTGGACGGGGGTCGAGATAAGGACAGGAGAGATCATTCACTAGTTACTGTCACGGGCAAAACAGACTCAGCTTGGAGAAAATTAGCTCAATTTATTACAAATCAACCAGAGTAGGGTAATGAGAAATAAAATGAAATCTCAGAACACCTTTCCTCCACCCCTCCCTTCTTCCCGGGCACAACTTCACTCCCGGATTTCACCACCAAGCCCCCCCAGCGGCACAGGGGGACAGGGATGGGGTTTACGGTCATCACACGTTATTTTTCTGCCGCTTCACCTCCTCAGGGCGAGGGCTCATCACACTCTTCCCCTGCTCCAGCGTGGGGTCCCACCCATGGGAGACAGTCCTCCACAAACTTCTCCAACGTGGGCCATTCCCACGGGCTGCAGTTCTTCACGAACTGCTCCAGCATGGGTCCATTCCACGGTGTGCAGTCCTTCAGGAGCACACTGCTCCAGCGCGGGTCCCCCACGGGGTCACAAGTCCTGCCAGAAAACCTGCTCTGTGGGCTCCTCTCTCCACAGATCCGCAGGTCCTGCCTGGAACCTGCTCCAGTGTGGGCTTCCCACGGGCTCACAGCCTCCTTCGGGAACACACCTGCTCCAGCGTGGGGTCCTCCCTAGGCTGCAGGTGGAGATCTGCTCCACCGTGGACCTCCCTGGACTGCAGGGGGACAGCCTGCCTCACCAGGGTCTTCCCCACGGGCTGCAGGGGAATCTTCGCTCCGGTGCCTGGAGCATCTCCTCCCCCTCCTTCTTCACTGACCTTGGTGTCCACAGGGTTGTTTCTCTTACATGTTCTCACTCCTCACTCCAGCGGCTGTTTTCCCCTGTCCCAACTTTTTTTTCCTTCTTAAAAATATTATCCCAGAGGCGTTACCACTATCACTGATGGGCTCGGCCTTGGCCGGCGGCGGGTCCGTCTTAGAGCCGGCTGATATGGGCTCTCTCGGACACAGGGGAAGCTTCCAGCAGCTTCTTACAGAAGCCACCCCTGCAACCCGCCGCCCCCCCCCCCCCCGCTACCAAAACTTTGCCACACAAACCCAATACACTCTGTATCCCAGCCCCCGGGCTGATAAAGCACGTCTGTTGTCATACGACTGGATGCGTCCTGAGGGTCCAATTGCCAAAAGGTCATGCAGGTGGCTGCGTGCAGATACACGCAGGATGACGAAGGAGCTACCCCCAGCCCGTGGGCAGGATGGTTCTCAGCAGCCCCCTGGGCCTGGTGAAGGTGTGCTTACAGTAAGAGGGCATACAGCTTGAACGTGCAAAAAGCACCCAAAACATTACACACCCAGTCATGGGAGCAGGCCTGGCAAAAGCTCATGTTTGTGCCAGATTTGCTGGGAAATCTTTTGCATCCTGTCATTAATTGCAGCTGCAGTCCTTAGGTGCGAGAACGGGGAGGTGGGCACACTCGTGGAAAGGAAGGCTCGGGGCAGCAGCTGTACAACTATTCGGATGCGCCTGTGCCTTGCTCATCGCTGCAAACCGTGGGATGTTGGACCAAGTGAGACTGGGGTTTTCGGGTAGCACCATAGGCCCCTGCTCTGGCTGTTCCCCACAGTCTCGGGAGGAAACACCAGCCCAGATATCATAAACCCCCGTTTCCCACAGCTCAGGCAATGGGGCCTGAGGTATATTTGCCACAGTCTCCTTGAGGGGTTAGGTTTTTCCCAGGCGCATATAAAGGAAGGCGACACTGAGAATAGCACAGTCACTATCTCCATAAGGGATAGGCTGTAAACATAAGTGGTACTCAAGAGTATATAAGCAGCAGTGAAATGTTCCCTATATACACAATCTACAAAGCAAGTAAAAAAATCGTAGGCTGAAAAAGTAATGTTACTACATAACAGTCATCCTCCAGGGAGTTATTCTTTACAGAGACACCTAATGCATCTGAGTTTGAATTAATAATAATGGCAATTCAAAGAATACGTTGTAACAAATAATATGAATTGGTATCTGAGAGTGGAAAAAGTGCAGTTGAAAAGAATCTCTATAGCAGAAGAGCTAAATTCCAATAGCTAAATTGCATGGATTAGCTAAACAGTCCACTGAATTTAATCTGCTTTAGATTGAGAAGAAGCAACCTGGGATGTTTTCTGAATGCAGTGCATGTTTCTTTGCATTTACTCATTGCATTTATTCTCCTATCGTATAATGTCACTATTTGTCATGTTTCAATAGGTATCTTCAATTCAACGTTTGTCAGCAAATGCCATTGTCTCAACTGCTTTTCAAAAAAACGTTACTTTTTCTAGTAGCTCTCCAACAATTTCACTGAGAAGGACAACGGTGTTGTACAGGCCAATCCCAAAAGTTGGAAGACAGAGATCCTTTTTTCACCTCTGCTTTTCTTCTTGTTTTGTGAAGTATGTTGAGTCAGCACTTCTGTGTCCACTTTGGTCAGTTACAAGTCATGAATGGGGACGATGATAGGCATGCAATCGAATGTTGCAATCAATCATCTTGAACAACTTCAGCATTTACATCAGATATTTGGTAGTATTTCTGAAGTACCTGTTGTCTGAACACTTTATCTGCCTTGATCTGCTGGGTGACACTGTCAACAACTTCAAAGTTAAAAGTGAAAAGGATAAAGACAGTTTAATAGGATAGTGCCAGGTTGTCTCTCCAGAAATCAGAAAAGATAGATGTCACGTCAACCCTCTTTGTCAACTTTTAATTCCCTCACCCACATAGTACAAAATAATGACAAAACCAGATGCTCATTTTTGAGACCTTTATTTATATAAATAATATCCACCATATCAAACAAATATACAACACCATGCTTGCAAATTAATGCTTTGCAAAGAACTCTCATTGCTATTCCTGGTCAAAATTCCTCAAGCTGAGAGTATCTCAGGAGCCTGAAGTTGTAGGAAGCTTGTGATGCACCCAGTTGTGACCGCTCCTAGCAGGAGGAGGCACTGTGGGAGCAGGGCTCTCTGCTGTCCTCCTGCATTTGGCCTAGCACCAGAGGAGGTGTTTTGAGGAGCGATGCAGGAGCCTTCAGCCTTACCCGGAAAGAGGAACGGGATGGAGCAGAGAACTCCCAGCCATCATGAAGGAAATGACAGAGCACCCCCAGAATGTGGGACACACTTAGCCTTGGCAAAGCCTCAAGAGGTTCGACTGCAGAGGACAATCCATTTGTAATTTAGATAGTGGGAAGGTGGTGGTGAGTAGGTGTGTACTATGAACCCATGTCTTCAACTTGGTAAAGACTGTGTCCACAAGATCAGGTGCTAATTTGCCCCCTACAGAAGATATCTATCTACAGGCTGTATAACTTTGCTCATGCTTGATGTTTTTTCCTGGTCAGCTCTCAGTCCAGTCACCAACTAGCCATATCTGGCCATATTACGGGCAGTAAGAGGCCTGAAAAAAACAGAAGACTGTGGGACTGTTGAGATGCCTCCAGCAGAGGGCGGCTGGCTGGGGACGGAGCATATTGCAGGTCTGATCTGGGAGGAGATGCTCGGTGGATGAAAAGTATTCCAGTAGTGAGAGCTGTGGTGCTCCTCCCTGAGGTGTGCAAAGAAACAGATGGTGACCGATGTAGATGCCAGTACGCCATCTAAAATGCCACAGCCTCAACCTACATGAATGAGAAATTATGTCTGAGGGACAATACGGTGTGGAAATGAAGTGTGATTTCCAGTAGCTGTATGCTGGAAAAACATTGCAGAGGTGAAGTGCCTTGGAGGCTCCTTTCCTGGCTGGGTGGGATGTCCACACACTGATCAGTACTGACTCCGAGCTGCCACGGCTCTCAAAATAGTTAATAGGAGTTGAGTGGACTTCCTATTTCTGCATGGGGAATGTCTTGCTGCACACTCAGAATTGCAGCTCGCACTTGGAAATGTTGGCCAGCGAGTCTTCTGGTTTCATTTTAGGCTTTTATTGTCTAGTTTCAACCTCCCCTAGGGCACAAAACCTGGCCCCACAGCTACTGAAGCTCCCTCCTTTCTGGGCAGGAGGCACTACAGGGCCTGGGCCTGCACACGATCCCTTAGAAGACCTGCTGGCTTCAAGTGAGGTTTCCAAGCTAAGCTACCTGGACTGTCCACAACTCACTTCAATACTCTCAGTCAAGCTTTCCAATAACTGGCCAATTCTGCTGTTAGGACATAGGCTTTACCACTTAAATGGTGATGGTTTTCAAGTTTCTACCCACATCTGGAAGGACAAATAAACCGTTTCACAGGGGAGGACACAGAGCAGCTCAGTGTAGTGCAGCTCTAAGAGCCAAGAGACTTGCTCGCCGAAGCCCTCATGAAATGTGCAGATCATTGCGGTGCCAGTGAGAACACAGTTGCACGACCAGCTTTGTAGGCTGTCTGCTCCCACCTGAGCAAGGCTAAACGCAGGTCTCCATTTAGTGGATCACCTAAATTAGCTCTGCAGGGACTAAGGGAGGGCAAATCGCTCTTTGGCAATGTCACTGCAGTCCTGGCTCTTCCCAGCTAGCAATGGATGAGGTGTGAGTCTGGGGAATGTGTCTTCAGAAGATCAGCCTAATTCTCCTTGGAAATGAAAAAGTAAGGATAGTCTTATCTCTAGACACAGGGCTGGAAGGAAGAGAGATGTAGAGGGAAGAGGAGAGAGATCTGTTGTAAGGGAGAGAGTTGGAAAACAACAAGTGTTGGTGAAGTCTTCTGATTGCTGATGACTTTCACTTCAAAGTCCCAGAGTTTTAAAGGCGTCTCGTAAATCATCTACTTCGTACAGCGGCTGCAGGACAAAATACAAATGGTAGGTCAGTTGTCAAGTGAGCAGGAACCTATGAAGGTGGGGAAGGAGGAAGGAATGGCAGGAAATGGGATGAGAGGTGGAAGAAGGGGAAGCGAATGAGGAGAGGAGACATCAAGGAAGTTGGGGGACAGAGGCACGAGGGGCATAGAAGGTGAAGACACAGGAGTGAATGAAATGGCAGATGGCAGAGATGGGCAGCAAGAGCAGAAAGGAACTATAGTGAGGAAGAGAGGAAGAAGCTGAGGGTAGGAGGCACTGGAAGTGAAGTAGAATTGGCCCTCACCAGGAGGATCCGTCGAAGTTTCCTGGACAGATGGACAGCGTTTTCATGCAGCCCTTCCCAGGCTTTGAATGTCTTTTCCCTGTTCTCCACAAACGTGTTCCAGCAGTAGAAGTAATCTGTGCGAGGCGCAAGGGAGTTACAGAGTGCTCAGGACTGCCCCAGAGAGGACACTGACCTCTCCTAGGATCACCACATCATCGCATCCCGCCACCCTCTGCTCTGGCTCCTTGTCCTAGCTCCTCCCGCCCTCCTGGGTCTCCCTAACCCCCCGTAACTTTCCATCACCTCTCTCCCGCCTGCACATCTCACCTTTGAAGGTCATGATGGCAATCTGGGCCCCGGCCCTGTGCAGGCGCCTCAGCCCCTCCGGCTCTGCCTTGCGGTCCTCACAGAAGTAGAGGCGGGCGGTGAAGATGCGGAGGGTCAGGTTGGGGTAGGCGCGCAGAAAGTCGGCCACGTGCCGGGCGCAGTCGTAGCAGGGGCTCCAGGAGGTGAACCAGGTGATACGGTAGCAGCGGCCCGGGTCCAGGTCCCAGGCTGAGATGTAGCGCAGGAAGAGCACCTCCACGTGACAGCCCATCTTGGTGAAAGAGGGAGAGGGGCAAGGTGTGAGGTGGGGCGTAGGGAGCGGGGCGTACGAGGGGCGAGGAGGGAGGTGTGGGCTGGATGGGGTGTGAGGGGAGGAGAAACAAGATGGGGGTAGGTCCCAGGGTCAGCGCGTTGAGGGAGAAGGCGCAGCGGTACGGAAGCAGAAGACTGGCTAGGAAAGCACAGGAGCACACCGATGCGTGGGGACGTACAAGAGGAACGGGTGGGAGCTGGGCGGAAAAGTAGGTAGACTGGTAAAGCAGCAGAGAGTATGGGTGTCTTGCTGGTAACACACTTGCGGGTAGCATAAAGTACAGGTTTACCTGGAGGCCGCACCCCCCAACCAGTATGCCCCAGTGCAGCGTCCATGCTCGTGGACACGTGTGCCAGTGCCTGCGCTGCTGCCGCAGCCCTCTTTTCCCTGCTGCCCAAGGCGATCTGAAGCTGCAGGCACCTCAGCATGGATGTAAGAACAGGATGCCAAGGCGTTCCCGTACCTTATTGCGCAGGTATCCGAAGTCCAGGGAGCACGATGTAGCGCTGTCACGGCGCTTTACAACATAGCAGAGGTAGGTTTCACGCCGGCCCTTGGCCCAGCGCAGGTTCTTGAAGTTGTAGAGGAAGAGTTTCCTCTTCATCAGGAGGCTGCAGGAGAAGACAAGAGAGAGTTTACATTAGCCCCACCCTGGAGCCAGCATTTGGCCATGTCTTTGTTGAGGTCTTAGCACCAAAAATATCCTCCTTGTGTCCAGGCCTCTCAGTACAAGACGAGCATCGGTAATTTGCATGCAATGTGTTAGGGAAAGGGTGCAGACTTGACTGTGGGGATGAGGCAAGTGACCTTGTGAGTGGAAACAGTAAATGAATTAGTAGTGATTAGTCAAACAGCAACTATGGCTGGGTAGAGTGTGAAAATATCTGCAGATATCCAAAAGATGGACACCAGTGAGGGAGAAGGATGAAGGCATCTGAGAAGAACTGGGAAGATGAGAGCGTCTGAAGTTCAGTCATCAAGAAATATTATTTTTGCTGTATGAAACCCTGAAAAGCCACTGGGGCAAGGGATGGATCAAATTAGAGCCTCTTTAGAGAAGACTGGACAGAGTTTCTTCCCAGCATTGCCCAAAAGAAGAGCATGGTTGAAAGTGTGCGGGGCTGGGGGTTCGGGTAAGGTGCCATACGCTAGCTGACCCAATACGTAATGGGGTAGACATGCCGACAGCTCTGCAAGCACAAGTGCCATTCCCACATTAGACCAGCCTGCTCCCATGCCCAGAGATCCTGCTGGGGAGGCAGCAGGAGCACGGGGAGGGTAAGGTAGTCATGAGTCGTATCTAACAGCCTCGCTGCCAAGTGGAGGTACACGGGCAGCTGAGAACAGCTGTGTTCATTGAGGTGAGATACTCACCTCCCCCACAGCAATGCAAAACAGAAGCGAATGGGTTAAAAATAATCACATCCTTTGTCATCTTTTCCCTCTGACAGGCTGATGTTCAGCAGGGAGATGGGGACAGTTTTAAGTGATATTGAGCTGGGTTTTTTGGGGGGTCTCCAGTGAGGTGTAGGAAAGAGGAATTGGGTTTGTTAGGAATTTAAATCCGTTTTAAATCTGAGAGTCCGAGAAAGGAAAAGGTTTTTTTATACAAACACCCTTCAGCTGTTTGCTAATGTCACCATAAAGCCTGAGCACTGCAGAGCACTTAATCTCCAGCCTCTGCTCCTCCAGGAGTCCTTCGTGCACCCTCACTCATGGCTGCTGCACCACAGGTGCTCAGGACTCATTCATACAGCCATGCACATCCTCTTGCCTTCTGCTACCCAGCGCACGTGCTTTGCTCTCCTGTAGCACTCCCTATTGCACCTCACGCTGCATCATTGCCAGAGAGGCACGCTCTTCCCTCAAGCACCCGTGCTACTCTGATCGTCCTACAGATAGGCAAGCCACCGGCACACATCCTCTTTCCTGCTGTGTCACCCTCAGCCTGCGGTGCAAAAAAATACCTGTCCTGCTCGCACAGAAAGAGTGAGCACACACAGACTCAGTTATGCCGTGCTTTATACAGTCATACTCCTAGAGAAGTAGATCCCATGGGAGTTACGGCACGTCTCCTGCTAGGAGAAGGTCCGTAGAGAAGACGGGGCTCTGCAGAGTCCTGCACACACTCAGAGGGCAAAGCATTCCTACCGAGCATTTTATTCAGCCCAGCAACAGCCTCAGGCAGTTCTTGGAGGCCTGTCCTGGAAGCGCTGCCGCAGTCCCGCACCGCTGGGCTTGCAGGTTGTGTCAGGAGAAGAGCACAAACTGGTCCCGCTGCATTTCATCTCCCCTTTCTCTGGCAGTTCCTGCTGGGTGCGTGTTTCCCATACCCACTGTAGGTTCTTCAACCTCAGTTTTGATTTATTTCTCACACTTCGAGCCGCCCCACTTCCTACCACCTTAGATTCACCCTATTTCCCCGCCTTTGTACAAACATATATATTCCCTAACACACACATATGTTGGTCCCTTCACAAAACTGTCATCCAGGGGTTCACCTCAGGCTTCCCCCTGTTAGATGTGTGCTATTGCAGGGATGGGGGGAAGACTCTCCCCCCTAACAGAGGTGCTGGAGAGTGGACACCCCTTCTATGTGTGACACATCCTCAGGTTGTCCAGAGAGGATAGCCCAGACGATCGCATGGGAAATGAGCAGGTATGATAGGCCAGAGGCTTGGAAAGCTCTTACCTGGACTGTGCCACAACAGCAGAAAACAGAGCAGAGGAATTGGGAAAAATGCAGACGCTTGTTGAAGGACCATATAAGCCAGGTGAAAAACAGTGACAATTATTTTGATGTTGCATCAAAGCCCACATGGAAAAATGCTTTTCAGCACATCAGAAACTTTAGGGAAAACAGACTTTCCCTTTTCTTTTTTTTTGTGAATTTTGGGGCAAAAATGCTTGCTTTCAGAACGTTTCTGATTCTTCTTCTAACTGTCCCTTTTCTCACTTCTTCCCATTTTTCGCTATTAAATGGTTTTGCCCCTGTGGAGCAGCACATGGATGCACATAAGGGTGAAGAACAAGGAATGACCCCAAAACCCAGAAAAATAAAATTATGATCACTGGGGTTATTTTTCAGAACAAAGTGAAGACAATTTTGAATCACAGTTCCTGTTTTCCCTTCTCTCTGGAGTTCACCGTCCCAGGGTTTTTTTTTGCGAGGGAGGATTTCAGCATGTGGCTGGTAAAAGAAGAATAATGAATAAACAGATGTTGTGGGGAGCAACTGAGCAGATGTGCAGTTAGGTACAAACTGCTGGATACATCCGCAACTCCTATAGCTATAGCATAGCTCAAGGGAAAGCAGGAATGCCACAGGAGCTGTGATTATACCCGGGCACTGAAGAAGTGGATTGAACAGAGACCACCTCCTCAAATAAAGATTCATGAAGCCAATCCTCAAGTCAGAGTGAAGGCCCCTGAGTGTGTGAATGATATGCAGTTGTGAGGAGTGATTAGTGATAATTAGCTCGCAGAGTAATTGCAGTGCAAGTAGAGGAATCCAATGCTGGAACAGTCTGCGCTTAGGAGCACAAGGGTGTGAGCAGCAGAAACACAGTAAGACGGAAATCTGGTGCAACAGAAAGAGTAAGTGGATGAGGAGAGAAGAGTGGGCAGGGATTGAGGTGCTTAAGCGGCGGATAGCATCTGAATGTTCATCTTTCTGTTATGTTTTTTTGTTTCTAGAAAAGAAAAACTATGAAAAGGAACAGAGAATAGTCACGAGAAGGAGAAATGACAGAAAGGGAAAAGAGTACAGGGTGGCAGATAGTCAAAGAGAAAGAATGACGGAGACACAGAGATGCAAGGTGCAAGAGCAGGACGGGGTGGGGAGTTAGATGACTGAGTCAGATGGAGAAAGGGAAAGGGACGGTGAGCACCAAACAGAGAGCAGGTTAATTCTAAGAGAAAGGCCCTTGTTTCTTAGACGAGCAAGAAGCCGGAGGCACTCATTTTACCTGTCCATGACTGCCAGGGTGTCTCTCAGGTGATGGGATTGCAGGGAGGTTGTCTTGCAGGCTCCGTCTGTGCAGCCCTCTGACTTGATGTGCAGAAAGGTGGACTGCCCCGTGCGTCCCCTCCCCATTCACCCCTATCTACCCCGGCTGGCTTTCGTCGGGGTGTGGTTGAGGGAGGAGTTAGAAAGGTCTCAGGAGCTGGAGAGCAAAGGGTTGAGATGCGAAGGGGCATCAGTTCTGAAAGATGCTCAGCACCCATTGGTCGCCTCCCCCCGCCGCAGTCCCCATTGGGCCCTCCCCGCCTGCAAAATTATTCTGAATTAATATCAATAACATAATGAGGCAGGAAGCATTGTCTAGTGGTTAGAGGGAGGCCTGAGAGCTTGTGTACCACTAACGTGAATGTGGGCAAAACCACACTATCCCTCCGGGCCTCGGGTCACGCAGCTGTGCCGTGAAGATGGTGACCGTGCCTTGCCCCGGCGCAGAAGGAGCTCGGGAAACACCGAATTGTTGGCAGGCTTCCCCCCCGCTCCTCCGCGTCCCCCTTCTGGGCAGCACGGGGCAACACCGAAGCCGAAGAGGAGAGTGAGAGGGACCCAGCTCCGGAGAGAGCCCGGGGTTTGACGGGGAGCACCTGGCCCCGCTTTGGCACCTGAACACGGCCGCGGGCGCCCGAGCCGCGTCGACACGCCGGGAGCGGTGGCAGACCTGCGTTTGCAAAGCTGTACACAAAGCACGGGTGGGGAATGGCTCAGGGCCAGATCCTGCCATTCCGGGCGGCACCGGTGCCGCGATCCGCCGGCGGCAGGGTGGCTGCCGGGACCCCTCTGCCCGACGGCTGCGCCCAGCCGGCGTGCCGTTGCATGCCGTCATGCCCGGGTTCACGCTCAGGATGCGCAGTCTCCGCTCGGCCAGCACGGCTCCCTGCCTCCCGGGCTCTGCTCCACCGCGGCCCCGCAGCACCTGCCCAGGCACCCGTCCCCTCCGCAGGGCTCGAGGGCACGGCACGGGGCAGCCGCTTCGGCCGGGCAGGGTACTGAGGAGGCGGCCGGGGGATATTCTGCTCCGTTTCTTCCTCAAGCGGGGCACGGTCAGCGCGACGGCTGAGAAAAAGGGCTTTTGTTTACCTCACGCTAGGGTAGTTCTTCGTTTTTTCTCCGCTTGATTTACTTTCCTTATTAATTTTACTGGCTTTCAGCACGCTAGGGCTGTGTGAAACCAGTATATGCAAAACCATGAAAAGGAGAGATGAGTTGCCAGAACAGAGCAGACGACTCTCTAGCCCAGCACTTTGAGAGTTTTTGTCTTTGAGAGCGGCTGGCATGGCACGCTTCAGGAAAAGGAGAAGCATTCCTGGGGCGTCCAGGGCTGGGCTGTCCTGCTCCCTGGGGAAACGTCTGGGTAGGGCGCACACTCAACCAGCCCACATTTGGGCAGCTGCATTGGTCTCGAGAGTTGTGGCAATTACCCTCTTTGAGGATCTGGCTCCTAGCTTTTGACCAAAGCTAGAAGAGGCTGCAATCCTTGCCAATCCCTGTCCTACCCAACAGAGTCAAAGAGGAGACTCCTGCTGATGACACAGCTGTCCCCTTTCAGCCTTTGCCCTAGCAGCACCTTGTGACAAATCTCCTAGGTCAGACCAAGAGGCGTTTTGTCCCCCTTTCATACTAGATTTTTCTTTTAACAATGCAAGGAGGATGTTTGTTACACAGGACATAAAAAAAAGAAAAAAATAGCAACACGCCCCGGGAAATCTGCCTCTTAGAGATCACAACTGTTTGTGTTTCATCAGATAATTAAGGTAGTTTCAGCTTTATTCTTGTTCTGGCTCCTAATTTCCATAGCCAAAAGCTTGCAGAAAATTTTACATAACATTTTCTGCTCTGAAAGGAGTCAAGAAATACCTTCATGGCCAGCCTGTTCTTCCCCATAAATTAAATTTGTGTGTAATCATTTTCACAATGGTTTAACATGTCAAGGCTCATAAAATGTTTAACTAGATCCTTTCTCTGGTCCTGCCTGTAAGTGGAATTCATTCCTCCATGTTTAAAACGTCAGCTCTTTTCCTTAAATGTTGAAAGCCTCTTTGCTCTCCGCAGAGATAAAAAAGAAAGAAAGAATGAACGAACAGATGAACTATATTTATGTGACTCTTTGGCAGGGCTTTCAGGTCTAAATACCGATGTAGGCTTTCTAACACCCTTCATTTACACCGGTAACTTCCCTCACACTGCAGGTGCGACTGCACAAAGTCAGTGGCAGTGATTCTCTGCCTCTACCTCTAATCCCCAGAGCAGAAGCGTCTTGGTGTGGATGTGTGTTTAGTGTCTGATAGCAAGTCTAGGGTGACATCTCGAGAGGGACCCTCAGCTCCTCTGCAGTTCTGCCTAAAGCAGGAGCTGCAGTCTCTTTGCCAAGGCAAGATCTTGCTCCTTAGCAGATGTCACCTCTGCTCTGGTTAAAAAGAAAATAGTCTGGAAAACCATGGAAAGGTGGTTGATGCCTGATCTAGCTGCTAGTCCAGCTTCCTCCCTGGCTGTAAATTGCCAAATCTTTAACGTATGGTGGGGACCCTTTTGGCTGGGAGCTAATACACCTGAGGAGAGATGCTGAACACTCTGGCTTTCCTTCCTTTCTTCTCAATGCAAACTTACTTGGAGAAGGGACTGGGGAGGGGAGAGAAAAACAATTTTACTGAAGATGACTCCATCTGTTTCTGATCAAAGCCCGGGTCAAAGTTACAGGCTCATGGGGAAGGCTAGGAAGGGTCCCTGTGCTGGTGGTTTTGGAGTGTTAGCTAGCAAGAGACACTGCTCCAGCTTATCAGGATCACAGAAGGATGTTCTAGCGTCCCTTCAGGTTTCTTGTGCGTGGGGCTCTATTCCATGTCTTGAAGTGAGAACAACAAATAACAGCAGGCTGAAGAGCCGTGCAGGGGAGGAAGAGGAATATCACCGTTACTGTTACTGAAGATTCAGAAAGCAAGCTGATAAGAAATCAGAGAGCAAAAATGTGGTGAATAATTAAAAGTAATTACCTAGCCCCAAAGCAGAGGAGAGGTTGCTTGTTTAGTCAACAGGAAGTCATGTGTTGGTGTGTACTGATATAAATACATATTTATTTTTTCCATTCACCCTTTGCTCAGAAATCGCATTTTGAAACAAGCGCCGACATCACCAGTTGGTTGATTCTCGTGCTGAACACAAGAAACGCAGACACCTGCTTCCCCTCGCCTCAAGCAAAAACCTCAAGCAGAAGAACTTTCTCTGCTCAACAAGTGCTGATGTACCACAGACACTGACTTGCACAGAGACCTCGAGCAGGGGAACGGTAGAGCTCCTTGCAGTTAGACACAGGCAAATAAATAAGCCGATGCGCTTATTTATTATAAGCACATATAATGTGATATGCTTATTTAATATAAACATATATTAAGCATAAGCATATATTAAAGCATTTATTTATTATAAGCACGTTACATTATATTCTGTGTTCATTCCACAAAGATTCATCACCCTGTTTTGAATGACAGACCCAACACATAGGTAACGCACTCGCTCAGGCACCTCTGCCAGGCAGACCACTCTCATTACTCCAGTCCTGGGCGTAAGAAAAATCCACACTAGATGTAGAGGCAGCTTGCTGTCTAGGACATGGGGCAAAGGACCTTGTCCCCAGAGCTGTCAACTCATCTTGTGACACAGCTGTGGATGCCATGCCGGGGGACAAGGTTTCAGCAGTTGCATGACAAAGCACTGCCTCCGTGGTGCGGAATACGGAGCACCGCGGAGATGTACGAAGGCTGTGAGGATGTCTATGAGGTCTGCCTGGGGTGGACATCACCAGGAGGGAGGTGGGGGGGGGGGGGGGGGGGGGGGGTGGGTCGCTAACGCAAATCTAAAACACTGTGGGGTGGGTGTCACTGAGGCTGCATCTAACGATGGACGGGAACAGGGATCCCAGGTCATGAGAGGGAAGTGGGAAGGAGAGAAGGCAGGGGTTCAGGATGCGTGGGAGTGCCGCTGGGAGCGTGGGTTTATGAATCCTGGATGCCTGCGCTGTGCTGCCTGGACTGCTGCACGCTGCAGAATTGTAGATGATGCCAGTGATGCATAACCAAGGGCATCTGGGTGCTGGGTGTGCACTAAGATTATACGTTATTATGCATTTTACTAGTAATTTGGCTTTCCAGTCTTGCACTGCAAAACCTTTACCTGGAGACTTGACTCATGGTTTATTTTATTCCACTGTTGAGCTTGTTTTGGTGCTGGAGGATGAGGCAAATGAGGGCGAAACTATTGAATTGAGTACACATTTTTCAACCGCAGTCCTGTGAGTGCCTCTCATTCCTGCCCCGCAGCTCTCTGCTAGCCCAGCCTGGGGCTCCTTATAGAAACTTATGACCCTTAATCCTGCCTCTGTGACCCCACAATTTTTTCTCTCCCTGCCTGTGTTAATTCCTCCCCACTATGTCTCCAGGCAGCAGCAGTTCCATCCCTTGCTACCAGTGACTGACACCTGCTGGGATCGCCAGCAGGAAGGGAGGAAAGGGGCTGGGTTGGGTTGAGAAGCTCGAGACCTAGTGAATGGCTTCCCCATCATGAACGCGGGTAAGAAATGTGACCAAAATCCAAGTACTTGCACTAAATGTCTTCAAGCCTCTTCTCTAGCCTGAGGCCGTGGCATGGTTGGCAGCTTATCTCATTCACACTAAGAAAAACACAGTCTTCGATCAAAGCAGAATGCCCTTCCCCATGCTGAGAGCTGGGGGTGGGGAAGCACCCACCAGAGCTGCTTGCACCTTGCTGCTTCCCACTGCAGCGCACGCAGCTCCAGCCTCCAGCACACCCTGCCCGTCCGACTTGGCTTCTGGCTCCGAGCTGCGCAGACCCGGAGAACACATTCATTTTGCACAGGGAGCTGCAGGCTGCGTTCCAGTGTTCCTCCATCCTCCTACAGCTCAGCCCGCTGGTCTGGGCACCCCAGACCCTGCTCCCAATCACATCTGCCCCCTCCTCAATGGAAGTCTCTAGCTCCGTATCTCTGCAATCATCTGCTAGTCGTGGGGAGAAACCCAGTTTTGCACCGCAGTTTTTCACAATGAAACTCACCTTCTAGCTGTGGTTATGGTTTCACAGACCAAAGTCGCCTGTTATTAGCTCCTGTTTGTGCAGTTGCTGCAGCTCGTGCTACTG
Organism: Astur gentilis; assembly: GCF_929443795.1. Lineage (NCBI taxonomy): Eukaryota > Metazoa > Chordata > Aves > Accipitriformes > Accipitridae > Astur > Astur gentilis. The sequence goes on along the minus strand of NC_064897.1, from coordinate 8,292,634 downwards.
AGTGCAAAAAGAACTTGCACCTGGGGCCTGGGTGGTAAATCCTGATTTTAATTTCCCTGTTGTCTTTGGAGACGTCCTTTGCTGGAGACCCTGGGACAGAACTGCTTGGGAGCTCGCTAAAGAGCAGCATGTTGCATGGTCCTTGGCTTGCAGTCATGTGTTGAGTTCCCAGCAGTTGTACAAGCTTTCCATGGCTGGAGGTCCTCATGAGCAGTGTTCTTGCATCTTACAAAGTTTTCTTATGAACAAAGCAAGCATTTTCAGAAGATTCAAGATAGCCTTGCTACTTCTTGTCTTCCTCGCCCCCCCGAGTTCAGAGCTGCTCCTATGCTCTCATCACTGGGCACATCCAGAGGGTTTGTGGGATGCCACCACTAACCTCTAACTCCCTAACACCAAAGTGTTGGACAGTAGAATTAGGGTCTGCCCCCCACACCCTGATCCTCTTCCAGGGGGCCCAGTGCTCTTGGCAGTGGGGGTGGAATGGGGACCCATCCTGAGGCCAATTCAGTGAGGGAGAAGGGGGTGAAAAGTGATTCTTATTGCATGATGAGGATCATCTCCTTTGCTGTGGTATCTCTGCTGTCTTCCTTCCTTGCTAGTGCACTGCCATGCCTGGCTGTGCTAACTGTTAGCATCAGTTATTTCTTTGGCCATGACAGCATGGGAGGCTCCCAAGTTTCTGCTGTAAGGAGCAAAGTCAGAGTTGTGACACACTTGATCTAGCTGCCTGGGCAGGGGATGGTATCCAAGAGTCTGAGGAGGACTTCCCAGCTAATGTCATGGAGTTTAAAAATAGCCTTTCATGTTCCAGCCAAAAGCATGGGTTCTGCTTGGATGAAAAGGCAGGTAGAAGCTCCTGGAAAGCAGAGGAGAGAAAGAAGAGGAAGAATCTGAAGGGGAAACAAAGACCCTGGGAAACTACTGATTATGAATTACTATTATCAGAAATTTTAATTCACTGGTGCCCGCTGGTTTTAGACAATGCTTGTAGCATTGCTTCTGCTTCCCACTCAGATGTGTCCCCCAAACAAATATATCTCACTAAAACACACAGCTCTTGCATTCACACGCACAACCAGTTAATTTCCCTTTGCCTGGTCTGTACTCAATGAGGGCACACCCTGTCCACTCATCTCTTCTATCATTTCCGTGCAGGTACAGGTAGGGTAGGGCACAGGCACATTTACTTGCAGGTGGCTAGCTTGCTCCCATCCCAGTTTGGCAAACTGATAATGAGACCAAAAAGCTCACAGATTGGAGAGGCAAAAATCTACCCTGAAGCAGTGCCCCTGGGGACTCTCAGGGAACAGCAATGGCAAAGGGGCTTGCAGAGACTATGAAGAGTTCAGACACCTTTCCTAAATTAAAGCAAAGGGAAACTACAAAGATACCAGCTGAGGGACAAGGGAGCCAAGAGAAATGGTGTAATGATGGTGCTGTGCTCAAGCAGAGCTGATGAGAAAATTCTTTGCGACCATGGTGTGGAGAGTCTCTGACTACATTCACACTGCACCAGGCAGAAAAGCAACTCTTTTGAACCCTTCCTCCACAGCAAGGACCAGGCTGGAGGCTAAGCCTAGGCTGTGGAAGAAAACAGGTTTCATTTGCTAATCCATAATAATGGCCAACGCAGCTTGCTCTGGCTGGTCTGTGCTACTTGGGACCCAGGCAAGAGACATAGTGAGGTGTAAGCATTTTCCAGTGGGTGCCTTCTAACACCAGCTGACTTTGGTGCTACAAGGGAAGAGCCAGAGCAGTAAGCCCCACAGGAATGCCTTCAGCATGGAAAGGCTTTGTAGGTACAAGGCACCCCGTACAAGAGGTGGCATGCTGACACATGCATCAGTGTGAAACCAAAACCTTGGCCAAGACATCACGTTGGCAGGCTGTCCTGGCCGTCATGTTTGAAGCAATTGCTGCTGCTGCACGTGCGACTGCTGCTCCAGCTTCTAAGGCATAGGCTAAGACACCAGAGAAGGTGGTGGGAGGATCCAAATCCTGCAAGTTCCCAGCCTCCAGGAGGGCTGATTATGAGGGCGATGACTGTCTCCAAGAAGCACAGAAGAACTTTCTCTCACCACTGGAGTCTACGCGGTACAGAAGGACAACAGCTGCACCAGGCTGGGGCTCAGGAGCCTGGGCAAGGGCAGCACAAGAGGGCTTGGTACTTCTAGCTCCTTTAAACTCAACAACAAGCCAAGAGGAAGGTGCCAAGAAGGCAGCAAAGGCCAAGAACCACCTGGCCCTTGACTGGCACTGCCAAGAAGCCCAGATTATATGTGTCTGTGAAGGAAATCCCAAGGAAAGCCAAGAAACTGGCAGCCACCATGGCCAAGAAAGCAATCAAGAGCTTAGAGAATATGAGAGCTGACAGACCAAAAAAGGCAAAGATCCAGCTAAGGGTAAAACTGTGAAACCCAAGGCTACCAAACCCGAGGCAGAGAAAGCGAAAGTGGCCTCAGGCTGAGAAGGTAGTGCACAAGTAGATGCTGCATGAGCACAGGCAAAGTCTCCTGCTTCGGGGACATGGAGTGCAAATCCTTTAATTGAATCATTGATTTTCATCATGTTTTGCATTTTTTAACAGTTTCCCCAAAGGAAGATAATTAATTGTAATAATTAAAATTCCTTGGTTTGCAATAAAACTCAGGCTTTGTATGAATTAAATGTTTCTTCTCGCTATTTTCTTCAATCGCCTGCAACAGTATTGTAGGGGAGATGGAGACAGAGTCTGCTCAGAGGTGCACAGCAAAAAAGAATAGAGGCAACAGACGAAAGCTGCAACAAAGGAATTTCTGATCTGACATCAGGAAAATATTCTCCATCTTCAGCGTGGTGCAGCACTGGAACAGGTTGTGGGTTCTCCATCCTTGCCAGTTTTTTCAAAATTCAGCTGGACAAGGCTCTGAGCAATCTGATGAGCTTTGAAGTTAGCTCTGCTTGCTAACTTTCGACATAATTTTATCTATGATCGTAACTGGGAAGGTATACTATCTCAGTAAGGACATTTATTTTTAAAAATGCACAGCTTCATGCACATTTATTCTTAGATTTAAGCAGGTGAGTTCTCACATTACTTATTATTTAGACACACTGAATTACATATGTTTATTTATTACATTTTTTTTGTTAATGTCTACTTTGTGACAAGCTGTATTTGTATGGAAATTGCAATCTTAGTAAAATGCCCCAAACAGCATTCTGAAAGATAATTTATTCATTAAATGGAGCTTTGCTCTACTGACGACTTTCACCAATTCAGTTTTTTCCTATACTTCAACATAGTAGCAACAAGTACATACAGCTTGCATTTTAACTGACATAATTTATATTATTGAAAACATTTTTGTTTGAAAAAAATAATTTACACTAATAACAAAAGTAGACAATCAAATTCACTCATGATGTTTCACACACTTTTTTAATAGCTTTTTTTTTAATGGACTAAACTCCAGCTTTTTATTTTGTGGGAGTTTATGCCAGCTTGCTACATTACAAGGGCTAAGAATGGCAGGGAACAGACAGAAACAAAGCAATATGCTGAAGATCAAAGACCAGGAGGTGAAGAGGAGATCCAGAAATAGAATTCAGATTTTGTGTGCCCCAGTCAAGGGGCTGTTCACAACTGGACAAATGCACCCTGTCAAACAATGTCAGACCATGTGGTGCCAAGAGTAAATGTGATGGGATCGTGCATCTTTAAAACCTTTTTTTTAAAAAAAACCCCAACTTTTTAAAAATGTTAAACTAAAATCCCTCTTGGTTTCAACCCAGCTATTCTTTATGTGATAGAGGTGCTCTTTCTGGATGGGTTGCAGGCACCGGTCCCCCCTGCGAAGGACAAGCCCCCACCCCACCAGCAGCACGCTCTTTGAGGGACCCCTCCAAGCCGAGAGGCCCGATGACAGCACGTTTTGTTCAGGCTGTGGGTTCTCGTGGACAAGATCCAGGCAACACGGAGCTGCCAGGCGACTTGGCAGCTGCTTCCACCAACCTCCCCCTGCTTTCCTGCAGCATTCCCCATCCTCCTCGCCTTGCTGCTGCAACCAGGGGCTGCCACCTCAAGACACGCGGTTGCTGTCCCCACAGCGCACGAGTCGACCTGAGGTGCCGTTCTCCCCTCCCTGCTCTGACCGGCACGTCCTTCCCTTCAGAAAATCCCGAGCTTGGCAGCTGAGGGAGCCACAGCGCGTGAGAACTGGAGGGCAAGAGAAAAGGAGAGCTGGCGTGGGCCGAGCACGGCCCCCAGCCCCAATTGGCAGTGCCACATCGGGCACCCTTCCTGCCGCCCCACCGTCCTCCTCGCCGTGTTTCTTGCTGCAAGGTGAACCAATGAACAGAGAAGAAAGAGGAGAGATGAGGAAAACAGAGGCAGAGAACAAAGAGGAGAAGGAGAGGTGGGAAGGTGGAACAACCCTTGCTTTCCAGGCGCGGCAGAAAGCCCTCGGTGTGGCCACCTTCCCTCGCAGGGAGCTCCAGCTCCGTACGCCCAGCAAAGTGAGGTACCACTTCAAACTGGGGACCAGGCATCGGAGCACCGGCCTTGAAACAGCAGCCTTCAGACTGGCAACACTGACCAGTACTCTGGAGCCGCGACAGCAAAACGAGCGAGAAGAACCACTGTGTGGGAAGTGACTGCAGGCCATCTAACTCCCGCTCCAGGTCAGAAGAGTCTATGAGAATCGGCCACAAACTGTAGATCATGCTTTTAAAATGGGACCCTGGCTAGTCCAACTTCATGAGAAACAGACCTAGCTGGAGCTGTATTTAAAACCATTTCCCCAGCTTCCAAGAGAAGGCAACGTCCAGAGACCAGCAACGCAGCACCGTGACAATTCAGGTTGGAATGGCAGGGGAAATAAATCTGTGTATGGGATAAGAGACCAGCAACTCAGCACCATGACAGTTCAGGTTGGAATGGCAGGGGAAATAAATCTGTGTATGGGATAAGTGCTATTGAAGATGGGGAAGCCTGTCTGTGGACTCCGGTACTGTAAGGAAAGGGAAGAACAAACCGAATTGCAAAAAGTCGATGGCATATGTCGTAATCTGCTCACACAGTCGGTGGAACGTGCTGATAGATCGAGACTGCAAAGGCCAAGAGCTCATCAGTCAGAGCAGGGTCAGGCCTGTGTAGATAGGAGCAACATCGACAGTCCCGGGGGCTGAGGCCGTTTTCATTGTAAGGGTGCGAGACAGGGACACCGCAGCATTAGCCAGGAAGGAGCATCGATTCCAGGGGATAGTGTTGTGCAATAACCTGCATTGTGTGGTTTAGTCCTGAAGAACGATGGGGCACTGTCAGAGGCAGTTCAATGGGTCATTTGGGCCACAGCCACTTTTGTTCTACAAATACCATCTAAAGGCAGACTTGACTGCTTGCACATGAAGCTGCTGCCCGGAGTCTCCCATGCTCTGAGTGCTCCATCTTTTCAACCAAAACATGATGTACAGTCAGTGCCTGATGAATCTATGCAAAAGTCAGAAATTCAATGAAAAAGAAATTTTCCTAATCTTTTTTACCTAGATGTGTAATTTTTAATGTATTTAATTTCAGTTATTCCCATTACCGAGTTAAATGGCTCTAGCAAACAAATTCTTCTTTGCTTATGAGATGATTTATCACAGTTCTTAAGTCAGCCATCTTACTATTTTACTTGGAGATGGTAATTCTCCACCAGCAAGTCATGGCACATGCACAGTGAGAAGATGTGTTCTCAGCAGAAATCTCACGGGCTGGGAAGAGTTATCCCTGTGCTCAGCAGCTATCAACTGTCAGGAAAATCTAGCCCAGCTATCCATGGAAAAAAAATGCTGAAGATAATTTTCTGTATCTCTAGAAAAAATAATGACCTCCCAGGAAGACCTGCGATTCACGAGTGACAGGAGGGTGGCAGGGGAGGACTGGGCTAGCAGGCAATAAAGAGCTCCAAATGACAGATTTGGGCTGGAGTCAAGGCTGCCCACAAATCTGGAGGAAATACAGCTAGAGACAAATAAACCCAAACACATGAGAATTGCCAAGAATAACAGGAAATAAATTTTCTTTTAATATTTTTGTGTGCATTATATGGACTCTAGCATTAAAACAGTGTTCTCCTGGAAAGGAGCACCTCTTCCCGTCCCTGCTGAAAGCAAGCAACAGAAAGGCTTCTAACCATTCCCCAAACTGTATGAATGTTAAATTTCTATATACTGTACAGTAGCAATGTTATACAGTTATATATCTATATCTATATCAGCTTACATTCAACTCTAAATACAGAGCGGAGACTTGGCCTAGTCCGATTTCCAAGAGCTCCCTCTAACACCTCATCTCCATCCTACCTTCCTCCACACAGGCAAACTCCACAGGTGTCCCAGCATAGAAGTCAGTGGCTGCCAGTGGCTTGAATGTCTTTGAGATCAAGCTCTCACTGCCCTCCTCTCTACACAAATGTGCATATTCTCACTGCCCTCCTCTCTACACAAATGTGCATATTCTCAGTACAGAGAAATTCCTCCTCCATCCCTAGTCTCATGAGCCTCGAGTACTCAAGAGGAGCATCATCCTCTGTGTAGGGGTGTGATGCCCCTATGTATAGGGTGAAATTCCAGTCACCGCATAACTTGGAATTCTTTCTCCTGTATAGTGGGTTAATACAGAGAGATTTAGCCCATCGATGGCCAATTTTGACCTTATATGGAACAAATCTGTGTCTCCACAGGGTGTCTTCCCCTATACAGAGAATGTCACCAGCTTCTTGCTGCATACAGCAGAAATCTGAGTCCCGGGGAGAGGCTCTTACCTTAATTGTTTTGCTCTTTTTTTCAGAAATGTCTGCCTCTGTGCAGCAAACTGTCCCTTATACTGTGTGACCCTGGCCCTGTGCAGCACACCAGTGCTCCTGCAAGGCTGAACGGTACTCAGTTCAGCAGCTGAGTACATTATGCGATGGGGGTGAAAACTAGCAAACTGGCTATCTGTTAGTTGGAAACAACACTTAGAGATCCTAGAGACAGGGTCTTGCTGATCTGCTGCAGTGAGCTAAGCTGCTCAGCTCCAGTGCCCCACAGAATCATGCCACTGAGAGTCACATAGAGTGATTAATACACTTCAGACAGCTCTTCCCCACTTACCCTACGCCGTCTCATAGTGAAAACTGCCCATATACCTGGAAATGTTCTCTATATATCTGGAAAACAAAGTTCTCGAGCAGACTGCAGACATCCCGTGCTACCAGAGTGAAATCTTTTCCCCAGGTTGGCCTGCCTCTATAAGTGCTTATACCTGCAGATACGTTTACCTCCCCACCAGCACCTGGCTCTGTGCAGGTCAGCACAGCCAGAGAACCTGCAGGAAAACCCAGGGATCCCAGAGAACAATTCTTCTCCCACCATTCCAACTGTGACTCCTTTCTGCTTTGTGCTGGAGCTCCCAGGTCAGGAGGTAGGAACTCAAGTGGAGCTATTGAAACCAGGCTCAGCAACTGGAGAGTGTGGAGGTAGCCAGACCAAAACAAGTCACCAGGACAAGCTAATTCATTGCAAGTTCCCAGTACTGCGAGGACACAGAGGTTCTTCATGGGCTCTCTTGGGCTTAGGAGCTGAGGCAGCCCTACTTACTGCTCCCTGGAACTTGCCTGGAACGGGCATCAAGAGATTTCTTCAACGGAAAAGGAGGGACAGAATGGGGGAGAGGAGAGGAGGGAGAGGAAGAGGCAGCACTCTAAGCCAACGTAATCTTCTTGAAAAAAAGATAATGCCATACAAAATCCAGAATTCTTCCTTTTGGTAGCAGTTGTGTGTGAGGGAGGCAATGGACTTGAGACAAAGAACTTCCCAGAGGTAGTTATAAATGATCTGCTGCCATACAGGGACAATGAGGTTTGCCTTGGGTTGAGAACAGCTCATCTCCCAGTTCTGTCACTTCTCTGAGGCCAGCAGACACAGGAGGCTGTGCTACCACACAGCAAACTCAGTGGCTCAGGAGGACCAGAGAGGCTCAGGCTGACTAACCATATCTGAACTCACACTGCTGCCATGTAAGAAACCCAGGCCAGGAGTCCTAGGTTTGCACTCCTCCACGTGAGACACAGCTTAGGGCATCTGTACCGTTGGAGAGGACTACATCCTGTCCCCACGTCTGTCTCTTTGCAGGTGCAAAGCAAAAGAAGATGCAGCACATTTATAAGGACCTCTGGGAAATAAGCAGTTCATGGCCTGCCAAACAGAGTTTGAGAGAAAAGAGGGGACAGCATCCCACATCCTCAGCAACAGATTTAGAAGATGACGACAGCCACCGTGAACAGACTAGCAGAGAGGGGACTCTGTGTACTGCAGCACCTGAAGAAGAGGATGTGGGGGAAGGCAGAGAAGCAAGGAAATGGCAGGGAAATCACAAACAAGAAGGACTTGTCTTGGGTTGTAGGTAGTGGATGACGATTTCTCTTCTCTCCCTTCCTTTTTCTCTCCTACTGTTGGCAGCTCACAGAGCATCAGGCCTTCTGCGCTGCTGCTGCTCCAGGAGTTGTCTGCAAGGGAGATGCAGGGGTTGCCCAGATCGGCGGAGACGTCGAGAAGGAAGACCAGCCAGCTGGCGACAGATCTCATCTGAAGACATAGCAGACACACACAGGTTGACAGATAATCAAAGTTTCCTTCAAATTCTTCACCACAAAAATAGTTAAGAGGTACATCCTTCACTTCGTCTACAGAAACTGTTGGAACTGCTGAATCCTCTTATACGTGAAGCAAGTGAACAAGTCCTTAGGCTTTTATTAATTTCCTTCTGGCTTTATTCATGTACAATATATATTAAAATAACTCGTATTTTGCTACAACAAAGACTGCAAAAGAAATCTAGACTGGATCCTTTTTCTATTTGTGAATAGAAATACTGAGAGTTACTCTTTAACCTCAAAGGAATGCAACTTTGAGTAAGGGTGTTTCTGGGGCTAGCACAGCATGATCAAGACTGAGGAAGGCAGAGCTCTCATACTTGGTAGTATGATATCTACTTCCCAGTGTTTTTCATGGCATGCATACTGGATGCAAGGCTGCATTGCATTACAGGTCCCCCAAACCACGTCCAGGGAAACTACTACATATGGGTTGGGTAATTAGGTAGCTAGGAGACTCTATCAGATGGCTACAGCTATTCTTCTAGGTTAGCTTGTGCTATGACTCACCTTGCATGACCTCATTCTCCTTGCAGACAATGCGAGAGCACACCTCCTTGTTTATTATGTACATGCGACGCACACTGAGGGATCACCAGGAACACGCCAAGAACAGTAGTGAAAGGCACAGGGACCCAAAGAAATAAAAAAAGGATACAGACAATAAACATGTATAGTTACTGATAAGGAGGCAAATCCTAAATTTTTAGGATTAGTTAGTCTAGAACAAGGCTGTTGTCAATAGGAAAGTAATCTTTGTCAAGACTTCAAAAAACGGCCAAATACCTTAAGTATGGATTATGATATAGGGCACATTACAGCTCCTTAGTGCTGCACAAGTAATAGTTATTGTGCTGTTTTAATTAATCACCCTAAAAGGACACTCTGAGGATAGGATGCATCTCACCAACTGGTTCCCTGAGGGAACCTCTAGTCTTCAAAGGAAACAACTGCAGAACTGGACATGCCATTTCTGGAGAGTTTTTAGGGCTTTTCTTAGAGACTGCTGGTTTCTTACCTTGTAACACAGAGGTAGCTGATACACTGCTTTACTGGTTTGTGAACAGAGTACAGGCGCGTGCAAGGGAACTTTTCTTCACGACAATCTGGGAACACACGCAGAGAGAGGTGCAATCTAGCATCACTGGCAGAGGCACCCATTCTGGCACACTTATGACTTCACTGCTAGGTACTGTTCTCCAGGCTTCTAGGGAAGGCCCCTAGCCACTATTTTGCACTCTCTTGTGAGAGATGGGGATGGTATAGAGAAGAGGGAAATAAGGTAGACATTTCTGATCCCCTTGCCTCATAAGACAAAAGTAAGGGAAAGTTGAGTGAAATGCAAAATAAGCCCACTGGGAATCCTCAATACAGAAGGCACATGCTGTAAAGCGGACAGACACAAATAAACAAAATGTAAATTGTAGTCGCATGTTTAAGACACATGTTTCTAAAAGATCTGCAATCTCAGAACTCAGTACACAAATCTAGTTCCTTTCTTTTCTGGACAATCAACCCTGTAGCTAACTGTGATGGGTTTTCTTGTATTTCCTTCCGAAATGCAAGGTCTCAGCTACTGACAATGACAGAATATTGACCCAGTGTATCTGGTCTGGTGATCTGCCAGTTCCTCCCCTCCTCGGCATGCCACCCAGAGGAAGACTTCTGCTTCCACTACCATCGTTCTCCGGTACTTCTAAGTCAAGGAACAGGGTGAAGGGAATTTTCTAGGAGACAAAGCTCAGTGCTCAGCCAGCACCTGCCTGGAGAAGTAACAGCATGGGTGAAAGTGGGTCTGGGAGGGGGTGCAGGCAGCAAACTTAAACGTACCTGATGAAGCTGTCGTAGTTTCACTGTCAGACTGAACTGGAAGACAGAGGGTAGCAAAGTTAGTGTGATTTACCATGGTTCCTTCCTAGACATCAGCTTACTCAAAACAAATAACTGGAAAGCACTTTCAAGAGCCTTCTATTGTAACTTCTAATGTGGAAAAAGATTTCATTGTTACGGACATGAAACCAGAAACGAAGGTACAAATCCAATATGAATCTAGTGCCAGCCACCCAGCCAACAATGCTAAAAAAATCTGTCCAAGCTTTACCATAAAGCATCACCACTACTGTTCAAAATTACACTGTAAGGGTATCTTGACGTATAATTCAAAAGGTTGGGTAAATGTATTTAGTTGCTGTAATTGCCACCCACCTAGGCAAGAAGCGAAGGAGCCTGTGACTGCCTCTTACTAAGGCATAGTGACACCTTTAAGAAACAGCATCCCCAGAACGCTGGTTCTTTAATGTCCATGGCAAGGGGTCAAAAGGAGGTTGTTTTGTTGTTCCCTGTGATACAGCAACCTGCCTGTACCACAGTAAACCAGTACATTCTATTATTTACCCAGGGAGAAACTGGAAAGGAACTCAGAGGACTGACTGCCAGGCGCACGTTCTCATCAACAGTTACAGAGGACTTCTACTTCTCTTGTTCACATGCCATAGTGTCAGCCAGATGCACAGACAAAACAGATGGGCATAGAGAGAAGTCTTTTGGGCATCAGGGCTGCGGTTAGGGGCAGTCGGGGAAGGCAGGATTCTGGGTGTGCAAGGGAACGGGCAAGGAGAGGGAAGGGGGGGGGCCACAACATTTGGCTGTGGACTGAGAATAAACTCACCAGGACTAAGAAGCACAGGTGGTGTGACAGCTGCAGCTAGAAAAAGAGAAGATGTTCTGAAAGATCTTAATTTGAGCTTTTAGTCTCTTTCCCCCTCCCACAGTTCTGCCGATGGCTCACCACTCCTGACCAGTTGCCATCCCACATCTGGGTCATAGAGAACACTGATAGTGATGTTGTTATCTGACTTGTCAGAGTAACTGCAGGCTTTCCTTGTGAATATGCTGGGTGTCCTACAGATGATGGGATGCTGTAGGGCAGAGATGGGTCCCATGGCATGTCCTTTGTGAAGAATTTCTTCTTGATCCCACAACAATAAGCGCTTTGAAGCCAACATCTGCTGTAAAGGCTTCACGTTCAGTCTTTTCAGGCTTAGATGTAGGTTAGCCACTGCCAGTTTGGTCCGGGCACCAAGCCTTATCTACCCTCCTACAGACTGTCAGGTCTCACACACTGGACACGAGACTGACACAGGTTGCTTTCACCTCCCATACCCACCAGGAAGATCATGCACATCGCGTATACAGTACTGTGCTTCCACTTTTCTCCTCCAGTGCTGTCCCGTGACAGCTGGTCAGCTTGACCCACAATACTCTAGGCAGCTGATGAGCAGAGTCACAGGGCAGAGGAGAGACCATGGAACTGCTGTCCTGGAGAACAGGACACCAGTCTTGGATGAGCTCTCCTACACACACAGCACACTTCCCAGCAACAGCCAAGCGCTGCTGTCTCTCCTTTGTCTCTTGAACCATATCATCAACCAGATATGTTCTCCCTCTCCCTGTCCTGCCTGGTCCCCCCACCTCAGGGGGATGTGTTTGAGAGATTGACCCAGCAGAGAGAGAAACCATCGCCGAGGCCAGTGGTGCCGGATTTGAAACAGGACTCTTACGGAAAAAGTGGGGAGGCTCCTTCTTGAGCCCCTGGCCCTCTCCTCCATTGCCCATTGTGAGCCCGGCAGGATTAGTCTGTCTTGTAAATGCCAACACTCACATGAGGTCTGTGTCCTTCCCCTGGGGCTATCTCCACAGCAAGGCTTGGTTCTGTAAGGAGGCACGCTGCATGCTCCAAGTGTTCATCTTCTAAGCCTCCACCATCTACCCTGTCTTTCACATACATTTCACTGTCTCCCAGTGACATAGACACAGGCACGGCCGGGAAGACAGTACTAGAAGAACAGTATTTCCACCTCCCCATCCCACCACTGCTCAGAGTTTGCTTTATTACTATCTTGTCGGTTTTTTGCCACCTCTGCCTCCTGAGCACTCAAGCATGGCTGCCAGCTGTCAGCAAACACATACGCAACCTGTGTCCCATTGCTGCCCAGTTAACCGGTGAACCTGACCAATTTCTCTCCCTTGTCATTTAGTCTCTTCCTTCCTGCAACATTCTCTGGAAGCCCAGGCTACGTGAGCTTTGGATTTCACGGCTTCCTGCAGTGCAAGCAGCTTCCAAGAGCCCTGGTACACTGGGTGAGACTGGCATTTCCTTGGAGAACAGGCCATTAAGTCACCCTAAATTCATCTCCCTGCATGGAGCACAGAAAGGACTCCCAGACAGCCATAAACGCTGGAAGAACACTGCTAGATGTCAAAAATGGGGAAGAGGAGTTTCTGAGCATAACGGGTAATTTCTGGGTCTATGTAGGCAGGAATAAATGTGAAAAGGGGAAAAGAAGCCTGAAGTTGCCAAGAGATAGGCGCTTACCAGAGGTGCTGACAAGAGAGTCGGTACTAACGTCACCTGGAAAAGAGAGAATGTCCTTGAGAGAGCTTGTCTTTACTTTGTGGTCCCTGACATAGCTAGCCATAGCTAGCTTGAATTACCTTGGCTGCCAGGGTAGGCTCCTGAGACAGTGGGATCCAATCCAGTAAATACATAAATAAACACAGTACCCCCATCCCACCTGTATCCAACCCCCTTTTCAGTGACTGGCCTGGGACTGGATTTCTTAGTGCACATGTTGCATCAACCCTTACTGAACTCTGGATTCATATTCTGACTTCTCAGATATGGCCACTGTGGGCATCTCAATGGGAAAGAAAGATGTATGAAACAAAGGCGCTGATGGCTGCTGCAGCAGCTGAGGTACCCACTGCGGAGGAGGGAGGCAACTCCAGGACCTAGCCTTGACTGCAGAACTTCATTAGCAAATGAGTTTCTTTGAAAGGCAACTGATGGCAAAGCTGGGCTAGGTGTGGTGGAGGGATAAAGTGGGAAGGAGAGGGAGGCTTGGTGGACACATTTTGGACTGGCTTCTGAATAGTTTTCTGTGAAGTCCAAGGTATTACACATGACAGGATCACAGCTGGGAGATCTCTGATGGCTTAGTCAGGGGCTTCAGTTTGAAGAAAAGGCAGGCCCTTGTGGTTCTTCTGGGTGCTGAAGCATGATGCAAACATATGTTCATTTTATCTTACTGTGTCACAGAAATGGAAAAAGGTCCAGATGGATAAAGCAATTCACCCCCCAACAACACAGCCAGTATGAGGACCAGTCAATATCCTTTCTCAGTGGCCTCACTGCTAAAGCACCATGCCACTTGGGCACCCTTTCTCTTGGGGTTTTCCTAAGCAGTGGTAGAGTTCCCAAGCATCTCAGGACTGAAGGGTTATCAGCTCTCCTGGATCGCCCGCAACCCTTGACTGTGAACATAACTTCACTTGCTTCAGCTAAGTGTTCAGGACCCCAACACTAGTGAATTATTTGTAAAGAACACACAACACTTAGCAGGTTGTCTTGGAGGGCTTGTTTAATCTTCACTGAAAGGCAAGCTCACAATGTCACAGGCAAGGAAACAAAGAATAGCATTTGCAATTAAACAGGCTGTAACTACACAGGTCAACTGGGTCACATGAGCAGCCTTTAGCACCTAACATGCCTGTAATACTTACCAGTTGCACTTTCCAGTTCTTGCCCATTGACCATCCATGGAAACCAGTCTGCAAGAGAAGAAGAGAGAGGAGTGAAGAAAGGACAGAGAGAGGGATTTCTATAGTCTGCAGGCTTTGTGAAATTTTTGAGATGCCTCTCTGTCCGGGAGACACCACTGCCCTCTACTGAAAGGAGAAATGCTCTCCTCTGCCTCTGCCTCTGCTGCTGGCTGGATTTGTTCTTTAAAGACTTGTGGATACGGTGGATCCTCATCCTATCCCTGCTGCTTCCAGCAGGGTCAAAGGCTAGGTACAGGGACAAGATAGTAAATACCTCCGGATCTGCTACCAGGCTTTGCTTTCCTGAAATGCCATTTGATGCATTTTGAAGCCAAATTGCACCGTTGCCTCTGTGCTCTGGAGGCTGGTCAACATCCCTATCTCCATTTTAAAAAGAGGAAGCTGAGTCACGGAAATTATTTGCTTGGGGTCACAGATTGAGTCATTGGCACAGTAAGAAAAGGATTGCGGGTCTTGTAGCTCCTTAGGCAAATATTTATCTGGTCCATCATCCCTCCTGGGTATGGAGCACAGAGCAGAAGATCTTTCCCCTCTCAGCCCCTGGGCACACTGGAGAGGGAGAATGGTGAAGGCTTGGCTGTGCATGCTGGGTGGAAGAGGATAAATTGAAACTGAGCTAGACTGTTCATTTGTCCAAATATAAAGGGTGAGAGAGCTGCTTCCTACAGCAGCCAGGAATAGGAAAATATTTCCTGCTAGCCACAGAGGAGGGAAATGTCTGCATAACTGGGGTGGGATGAAGGAAGGAGTTGGCAGGAAAAACCCAGTGATCTGGGGCACTGCAGGGATGTGTGCAGGACCAGCCCAAAAACCAGTACACCATGCTACATCTGATGAACTCAGCCTTTACCTTTCTGTTAATGGGAGCACGGCCTGGGTAAAAACTATCAATCAGGTCTGGAGTTTTTGTCTTAGTTCTTCCTCATTCCAAGAGCAGTTATTTGCAGACTGCAGAGGGACTCTTGGGACCCCTACATAATCCTGCTCTGCAGCATTACAGGAGTCACTAGACCCTGCTATTCCCTTCCCCACCCAGCTGCCCACAAGGGCTCAGCTGCTGGCGACTGACCCAGACATGTTTAATAACTTTAGTGCACAACGTAGTACAGCCCAAAACTTTCCCTGTTCTGGCTAATCTCTTAACCATAAGAAGTAGAGGAGAAAAATTATATTGAACACTTTCTCACTTGCTTCTGATACAAAAGGAAGGACACAAATTCGGAAACCATTGCCAGGGCCAGTGGTGCCAGTTTGAAACAGGAGTCATAGGGAAAAAGGAGGGAGGCTCCCCTTCTTTTTTATAACAGTGAAAAGTCAGCTCTTACTAGCTTTCTAGCTTTTTTTTTTTTTTTCCCCTCCTCCCTAGGAGATAACTAGAAAACTGGTCCAAGTCTAAAACAACAGGGCACAAGTAAAGTGAAACCTCTGTATATGAGGAGAGGAGACAAAAGAGGAGACTTCCTTATCAGATTTTCAACCATTTCAATTTCTATCTGCTATGGTACCAGACTCATATGCTTTATAAGTGATTGGACTTTATTGTCCAAGTTCCAATAAATTCATCCTTGAAGTCTGAGAAAACTGCAACCCTAATTCACCAAATCTGTAGCTCACCCAAAACCAAAAGAGACAATGAGACCAGCTAGTGATTCCTGTTGTTTTCCAAGTTAAAACAAAAAAACCCCCCAGAAATGCTAAAACAAAATACACAAAAGTCAGAAATATTCTTTTCAGGCCTTCTTCATGCATCATTAAAACCACTGCCTTTTTTTTCTGTCTCTAACTTTGTAGGCCACTTATAAGCTCATCTCTTGAATGCCTCACCTCCCTGCTTTGCACTCACAAACATGACATCCTCCACTGTGCACCTTTACAGGAAAAAATGCTATTGGGAGCAGAATCAGGCTTCAGCATGAGGGTAGGACTGAGGAGAGTAGATTGGAATAACCTGACTTGAATGGGATAGGTAAAGTCATCTGTCTCCTACATACGGTCTTTCCTGGGCAAAGCTTTTTCTATTCACTGGAACTGATCTTCTTTTGCTGTCTGTCCTAAGTCTTCTGACTATAAAGTCTGATGCTGCCCTCTTGTTTAAATTTTTGTGCTGTTCCTTTTTTAACAAATTCAATCCCACCTGAATTTTTGCCAGAGTAACTCCAAGCAAACAAAGACATGGAGCAACAAAACATAACACCACCAACCACAAAAGCAGAGAGCGGTTTGAACTACGGAGGTTAGGTTTCTCAACACAGCTATACAAAAAACTACAAAACCTCCCCACAGCTGAGTGGCCTGGAATGGGGCCATTCCAGCAGGAACCGCTAGTGACAGCAAACTGTCACAGAACAAGTTTTGTGGAGCACTGGGAAACGCTCTGCAGATCATCCCAACACAGATGGTACAGCTGTCTATAGCAAGCACAAAACACAGCTAACCCTCTTCCTCAGCTCTGGACCTGGCTGTTTTGCTTACCCAAACATCCCTGCAGCGGAGGCTGTGGACCTCCGTCTCTTGCGCCTCCCAGTACTTACTGGAGAGTAGACATATATGGGAGCCATTCCCCAGTTCCTGTATTTTTCCTTACAACCCTATATCCACCTTGCCGTGTTTGGTCCTTCCCCCTTCACCATCCATCTACGTTTCTCTGTCTTTCTCCTTAGGTTACTGCACATTAGCCTGCATAGGAAACTCTGCGGGGCCGGGATGGAGAAGAAATCCTCCCCCCGGCGTAAGGACTCACCAGCTGGGGACAAGGAGAGAGCTAAGAGACACAACAGTATACAGGCTCCAGAGGTCTTCATCCCTGTGGAGTGGAGGAGAGAGGAGTCACAGGAAAGCTAAGGCAGCAACAGGGATACCCCCCCCCCCGATAGCCCAGGAACTCTTTGCTTGCTGCCTCCATTTCCCTCTCAAGACCACTTGGTCTTCCCAGCCTCTCTCTCACCTGTCTGTCTCCCTCCTAATCTGTCCAGTTTTCCAGCTGTTTCTGAAACATTCTGGACTGACTGCGTAGCTCCATCTGCTTGCTTTCTCTTTCCACCTCCTTTTTCCAGTCTCCATCTCTTTTCTCAACCAGGTGGCCAAGGCCCCCCTCCACACACACACACCACCACCCCCAGCATGCAAAGAAAAGTTTCCCCTTGTTATCTTCCTCCACTCTCTTCTGCTTTGAAATGATCTTGAGGAGCACTGAGAGGGTAGGTAGGGTCCCCATCACTTACTGCAGCCCTGGGTCTCCACTCCCTGCAGCAGCAGTCGCTCTCTCTCTCCCCTTCAGTGGTCCCCCCCACTTTGGCTATTGGATAAATCACATGCGGCCACACCCAGAACACGTTCTACTTTTGGTTGTCTTCAAAATACGAATTTGTGGGGAGAAAAAAAAAAAGAAGAAGAAAGAAAGAAAGAAAAAGGAGAAGCCAGCGAGATGGTGGGACGTGGTGTCATCATGCATCTGGAATGAGGGGGGGAGCGAGGAGCAGCAGCCCACACCCTCATTCCAGAGTTTATTATCCTCCGAAGGGAGCCCGCTCCTCCCATTCCCCCAGGAGGGCCCAGCACCAGGGACGGATTCTTGCCGCTGCCTTAGACCTCCGGGTCCCGTTGCGGTCTGTGCGCCCCCGTTCTTCCCCCCCCCCCCCCGCCCCTCTTCTCCTTCCGAGGCCGCCACATCTCGCCGGCTTTCCCCACTCCACCGCCGCCTCCTCCCCCTCCTTCGGTTCTCTTTTCGTGCCGTTCGCCTGCCCGCCCTCGGGCACCGGGACCCTCGGTAGAGCCCGCACCCCCTCCCCCCCCCTCCCCGTTTCCCGGGGTCTCCCCACGGTTCTCCCTCAGGCTCCGGACACCGGGCCGTGCTCCTGAAGCCGCCACGTCCGCGGGGTCTCTCCGCTCCGGGCGGCCCGGCCTGCGGCAGGAACCGAGGGTGGGCACCGGGGGGGGGGCAGCGGGGACATGGCGGGGGGGGCTGAGGGGCGGCGGGCAGCGGCGCCCCGCCGGCCGCGGGCAGATGGCGGGCTGGCAGGCAGCCAATCGGCTGGCAGGAACAGTGATGACATCATCCCGCTGCCCCGCGCCAGGGGCGGAGGGGACCAGCGCCTCCCGGCGGGACGGGGACGGGGACGGGGACGGGGATGGGAATGGGGATAGGAATGGGAATGGGGAGGGGATGGGGATGGAGATGGGGATGCGGTGGGATGGGATGAGGGTGGCGATGGGTTGGGATGGGGATGGGGGTGGGATGGGATGGGGATGGGGATGGACATGGGTTGGGGATGGGGGTGGGATGGGAATGGGGGTGGGATGGGGCTCCCCCCAGGACCAGGCTTGTGTGCGTTTGGGGGGACGGGGAACAGGCAGCAAGCAGGGCGCTGGGTCCATTCTGCAATGCCATGGCTGTTCTGGCCAGTGTTAGAAAGGTGGGGAATAGGGAAAACGTGTGCAAAAAAAAAAAAAAAAGTAAAGAAGTAGGAAAATGGGAGAGACATAAACTGAGAAAGGAAGAGGAAGAATGAGATCTGACCCTCCCTGCCATCCGTCAGACTCCCTTGTGCCTCCAAGCATGCTGCATTTTATGAGAGAGGGAGGGGCAAGCCCATGAGCCCCACTGGAATAGCCGTACGCCCCTAACCCTTCCTCCAACAGCCCCGGGATCCCCCGTCTTCTGTTGCTTTCTCAGAGATTTCTTTCCCCTTTGCTGCTTCTGGAATTACTCCTCTGGGCCTGAGGAGGCACTGGCTGGACAGTGCCCCTTGTACGAGCTTCAAGGCACAACCTCAGTCCCGAAGCCAAGCAGAAAGCTAGGAAATGACCAAGCTCCCTCCCTCGTGCAGCAATGAAAAAGAAACCTTGTAGGGGAAAGCTGTGTCCCCTACAGCTTATCCTGGTAGCCAGGTAACCCTCGTTTGCTCTCAACAAATTGCAGACTAGAAATAAAATCCTATAATGCCTTGTATGCAGTTACTGAGGGAATCCTCACTATGTCCTCGCTGCCCCAAGAGACCCAGAAGAGTGCTACTGCGTGTGACATATCTGAAGCCACCACTTCTTACCTAATAGTGGCTGAGCATCAGCTGTGGCAGTGCTCAAGAGAAAAGACAGAATGGACTGCTCCTTCTTATTTCTGCTCCTCCCAAGACTCGCAGGGAAGCAGCTGTGGTGGGCAGTACCAGAAGAGGCGTAGAGGGGATGGGGAAAGCTAGGCATTTCCCTGCTCACCAGGGCAGCCCTCCGGACCCAAGCACCATCACTGTTTTACCGGAATGAGACGCCGTCATTCCCGCTTTCAGGGATTGGCTAAAACTCAGCCCGCTGGGGACGCTCAAAAGGTGTGATTAAACAACCAAAAGAAAACGATGGAAGTTATAACAGCACCCCAGTTTGAGGAATCCTCTCAGATCCTCGGCTTCTTCTGGAAGTCCACATAGCGGTATGTTTGGGCTACACCTTTCCACACAGCTTGGTTTGGTTTTTGTTTTTCTCTGTGCCTCTGTGTTGTCATTCAAGCCTCTGTTACTGCTTAACTGGATAACTAAAATAGCTTGAAGACCTTGTGAGTTCTGAACACATTTATTTGAAACCTTCATTGGTGCCCGATGTTTTGATCTAGCAATCTGTTGATGTACCACCATCTCCCACAGAGCGCAGAGTTCACCTCTAGTCCTGCGCAAGGTTTCTTCTGATTGCTTTTGAGCCTTAAATGCTTTTTCCCAACTGGAAGACTGTGTCCTCCCCCGGCTGCTCCGTGCGGGTAGACCACTTGTGCTAGCAGCACCCCTCCGTCTGGAGACCCGGGGGGAGGGAGGGGGATGCTCCCGCTGATGGAATCGCTGGCTGGGAAGCAGTTCCGTATTTTATATGCCAGAGAAACCGCAGTGAAGTAACGGGAGGTCTCGTGGTGCTCTTGCTCGCCGTGGACACCGGAGGGAGCTGCAGCACACCGGCATGCGAAGCCCCATTTTTTCCCCTCTTGCAGTCCAAGCACATTCTGCAGATGTGGCTCTGTGTCTGCAGGCCCCGGTCTGGTATGAAGGCTTCTCCTCTTTGCTCTCCTGTTTGTCAGTCTGCTGGATCCACAACTGTTTAACCGTTTTGCTTTTGGGGACAGAAAAGAATCTCGTCATTTCTTCCCCCATCCTTGCCCCATGACATTGACAAAGATAGTTGGACAGCCCTCACGGCTGGGAGATATGAATAATTAACATCCTTCTGCACCTTCCCTTCTCATTCACGTTGCTGTCTTCTGCTTTGCATGCAGCCATCCTTCTTCAGCAGAGGGTATCTTGGGGACATCTGCAGCAGATGACTCAAGGTCAAGCACTCTTCCCTCTAAAAAGTCAGGTATCATCACTGTATGGTGGGAAGGAGAACTGCCGCAGTAAATAGCGTGGGTGACTCATAGAGGAAACACTTCCATAGAGATATTCCCTTAAGCTGCACTGACCCCAGTGCCCGATGGTGTTTACTTAAGATCAGAAGCAGTGACAGTGATTCAGCAAAAAGTTCTCTTCCTTCCAAGTTGGTACTGATCTCGTTATGTTAGCAGGGATGCTATAGCGATGGTAGTGTGGTATTTTGGATGAGACACAAAAAATCAGCCTTCCTGGAAATTAAAATCTCCTGGTGCATGTCATCTCAGAGATTACTGCATCTCAGCAGACAGGTGAGTGATCCTGGGGTGTACTATTTGTAAAGGTCTTGGAGAGGTATTTGAATGCCTGCTGATTTCTTTCCCTCTCTCTCTTTGTTTCCCTGGCCTTTGCATATCCTCATGGTAACTGGGCATTAAGTTACATCTGAGTGACAAGAAATTAATGAACTGTTGTAAGATGTTTGAATGTGTCACGTCAATAACTGGCAGCACTACTGGTCATGTGAATTGGGGCTGAAATGAATTTTCTTGGCACCCATGCTGCCGATGGGCTCCACTAATACTTGAGGTCTGACGCTATCCTGCAGTTGTTGCACTGGTGTTGCTGAGGTCATCAGTGGGAAGGGACATGAGATCAAGGCCTGATACATCTGTCCCCAGTTTTGGGAGGTTCACATCTGACTTTGTATCCAACCCATTGTAGAAGTGCAAACGCTACAAAGTCCAGGAGCCTGGACGCAATCCACCTCTTTTTGACTGATGGTCATGCTTTTTGTTGTCCCACCTACAAGAACAAGGAATTCTCCACCCCGTCATTTCCAAATCAACAAGCCAGTGTTTAGAGGGCAGGCAGTCTTGCGGCCACAAAATACCCTAAGGCAGTCCATGAAACTCTAATTAATACCTGCTCAGCTCCTTCAGATCAGTTCATTTGTGAAGAACTGAGCGCAAGAAGAGGCAGCCAGCAAGCTCTTTGCTGTTTGGGTAGTGATTTGGCCATGTAGCCAAGAAGGCTATGGTGAGAAGTTGCCAGGACCTTCCTTCTTCCCTCGCTGTGCTTTGGGGTTTCCTTCTCTGCTCTCTCTGTAGTTCTTACTATCATAAATTTCCTTCCTTTCTGGTCCTTTGTACTGTCTCAGGGCCAATTCCTCCTGGCTATTTCATATGTCCCTCGGTATTCCCCTTTCTCCAAGCAGCTGAGCTCAAATACAGCTTCTCTCAGGGCATTTTTTCCACAACTGCTCTCTCAGGGAGACAGGTAACACTTTAAGCTTAACAAATATATAAATCCCTCCTGTAACCCCATTTATGTGAATCCATATATTCTTTGGACCACATAGAAACACCACCTTTAATTCAACTGGCGCAAGTTTTCCATACGGACGAGGCTGCAGCCATGAGTTAAATGCCAGTAAAGACATGATGGATTCCTCCTCCCCTTCTCCCATCTCTTCTGGACATCACAAACCCCGGAGCAAAGTCAGGAGGATTAATCCTCCCACTGCAGCGTGGCAATCATGCACCGGAGCAGTAACCAGAGCTGGCTAAAGAAGTCACTGCTAGGGAGCCGAAGGGTGTCTTACACCTACGCAGAGAGGTTCACCAGAGCTGGGCCAGCGGAGATCAAGTCACAGCTCGGCTTTCCAAACAATATAGTATCTGTCTCACTTGAGGTCCAGCCTTTTATACCATTTTATTGTCTTTTAGTAGTCTGCCAAGGTGGAACAGGTTTTGGTAGCTCTGCTCTGATGTTCAACGTTGCAGCACTGAGGCGTACATCGCTGTGAGATCCTCACGCAACCTCATGAGTCCAGTAGTGGGGCTACAGAGAGTACTGGGTATTACAAGATGTGATGAAATTGGGACAGCTTGCAGTGCTTGAATGGGACGTGCCCTGTCAGTTAAAAGTGGCATAAGAGGGAGGTAGGTGTGCAGAAAGGATGTTTCATGTGCACATAGAGAGACTGGGAGCAGGAATAGCAATTAAAAATAACATAAAATAAAATAAAGTAAAATAATTTTAATATATTATAAAATTATACTATTATATTAAAAAATAGGATAGCCTATAAGCTTTTAAACATAATCAGGGAAGGAGGCAAAAGTGGCAACTTTTAAAAGTGATTTGCTTTATTTAAGTTCTGTAACATTTAGAAAAAGATCTGTTGTCAAAGCCTTTTTTTTAAACTGGCCACATCTGAAATGCACAAACTGTTGAAGTCCTTCTCAGTGTCAGCACTGACAGCGCATACCCTGCTTCTGAACGGATGTAAGAAAGGAGAACAACAACTGCACTGAGTAGAAGAAATGCAAACAATGCTACGTGTTAGCAGACAAATTGATAAGAGTTTATATTGCGGGGAAAATTAGGAAGCACCACCTTTCAGGTTTTTATCCCTCCATTTCCTATACCTTCACAGGGACTGTAAAGGCTGACTTATCTTTTAAATACTTGTTTATGTTTTATTCTACAGTTGACATTGGAGGAATCTGAACAAACAAAGATTTTGGGCATTACTGCAACTGCATTGATACAAAGCACTGTCTCTCCTGTAGGTACAGCTGACTTTAACCAGATCACTTAAATTTTCTTCCGACCTTCCCCATGTACAGTTGCTATTCTGACTCGATGGCAGACTGAAACCAAGGCAAGCGATGTAAATTAAAATCTCTATACATGTATACATGTGAAGGGCCTGCACTGATTTAGTTCACCTCAGTTTTAGAGATGAAACCAGCACCAAACATAGACCATTCTGCATCAACATAAAAAACACCTTTACAAGATGCCTGTAAAAGGGCAACAACACTGGTAGCTGAAAAAACTCACCTGATATTATTCTAATCATTTCTTGCCTCTGTCCATCAACGCAGCTGCCCTGATACGTATCTTTTTATGAAAAAAGACTTCAACTATTCACCCATTATTCCCTCATTTGTAATTGTTCTGAGAATAAAAACACACTGGAACTTCATTTGCATGCAGCTGTATAGAATATTTGCATTCAAATCAAAGCACGCTGGGTTTGCTTGTTAAAATATCTAAATGTTATTTCATCATATCAACCCAGCCTCTTTAGCAAGGCTCCTTTGGCTATGTATTGTGTCCTCCTCGAGTTCTCCTGGCCATGCCATCCATCTCGGGTTTCTCTCCGATTTAATTCTTGTGGTTTTTTTTGCTACATTTTCTTTTTCCTGCATCTAGTATTTTTTCTCCCCCTCTTTATTTCTGTATTTCTTCCTCTTTCTCTGTCCTCTTCTGTGCATGTCTTTTTTTTTCTTTCTTTTCGCCTCCCTCCCAGTGCTCTTTCTCCCGGTTTCTCTCTCTGCACAAGCTTTCCTGACTCTAGCTTTCTCTCTGTCTCCCTGGTTTCCTTTCAGTCACCTTCACTGGAATGTTGGCAGAAACATTTTTTCTTTGAAAACAAAGAGACTAACTAAGTAAATGAATAAATAAAATAGCTGGAAGCAGGCGGGAGGTTTCAATTCCAGAAGGGTCTGTATTCTGCGAGCTTTTCTCACTTCTTAGCAGAGGAGGAGATAGTTGAGCTCCCTGCCCACCCCCCACCCCCCCCACCCCCCCCACCAGCCTGACGGGGAGCCAGGCTTCCCCCCTCTCCCCTGGAGTGAGGACCTTGGCTGGGAGTGATGGATTGCACTGCAGTGAGGGCTGGGAGCACTGCGGGGAGAGAGGGGGAGGGATGGGGAAAGGAGGGATGGGGAAGGGAGGGAGGGGTGGGGAAGGGAGGAGACATGCTGGCAGCATCAGGACAGGAAGGATGTAGTGGGGCTGATGGGGGGGGGGGGGGGGGGGAGTGGAAAATGGGGAAGGGGAGGGCATGCGTTTCTGCGGGCTGTGCTGTTCCGAGCGGATTTGGGGAGCCCAGGTCTGCGGGAGGCAGAGGGTAGCGGGGGAGACAGGCGGGGAAAATGAAAAAGCAATAGGGAAAGGGAGGAAGGAGAGAAAGTCAGAGCGAGAGGAAGTACGGCTTCGGTTGTACGGCAACGACAAAAGAACACGACTCTGGCAACCCGAATTTCCTTGGAGCTGTAACAGAGGAGGCAACGTCGGAGATGTAGAAACACTCCAAAAGGTCACACAAGGCACACTGCAAACCGTATTGAAATGTGCTTTCATTGCACTCCGAAGGGTGATAACAGTGACCTTTGGACAGTAGCGAGGTACATCTGTACCGCTGAAGCTGCTGGTGATGGTAAGCATGTTGGCAGCGCCCGGTTGCAGCAGCTTTATTGCCTTGTGGATTTTGGCAAGGGGGATGCGTCCTTTTGCCTGGGCGCTGTGAGGAATGCAGATGACCTCCTCCCCACTGCAGCAATTACAAGTGCTGAAACATCAGTTGTCATTGTTTGGTGCCCTTCATGCTTCTCTTCTTCCTTTTTTTTTTTTAATATATATTTTCCATCTGTTCCTTATTCATTGTCCAGATTTTTCTCCATTTCTCTGTTTCCATCCAGCCTCCTTTCTCCATTATTAACATCTTTCTCTCAATCCACCTTCCAGCATTACCTTCCATCCTCCCTTCCCCTCCCTCTCCCCTTTTGAGGACCTCCCTCCTCCTGCCCACCCCCAGGCTTACTTCCCCGATGGCCAAATGCCATGCCACCACATCGCTCTGCACGCCCGAGGCCCAAGGCAGGCAGGGCAGAGTGGCGGGGAAGGGGCTCGGTGGTGGGTGCAGGGGGTGAGGAGCTGGAGGAGGATGGGGAGCTGGGGGTGGTGGCGCTGGCAGCCATGCAATCAGCCCCCCCCTGCCATCGCACTGCACCAGCTGCAGTTTCCAGCTACACTGACCTAGTTCTGGCCTCCCTGCAAGGCACCTCCATCCCCCTCCTCCCTTAGCACCTGGCCGCAGCAGGAGGAGGAGGAGGGAAGGGGAAGGGTCCCCTCGCACCGCAGGGAGCTACCCTGAACACTGCTCCCACAATGGTGCCAGACCTTTCGAGGGGAGACCCGAATCTGAGGTGCAGGCGCCCGCCCCTTAATCTCCTCCATCGGTTTAAGGCAGGCAAGCAGGCGCCGAGTGTAGAACCATGCTTGCTAGTGGCAAGAAGCAGCATCAGAGTTAGATGAAGAAACTGCTCCCCACGAACGAGAGAAGTCTTAAAATAAAAAACAAACCAGATTCCCTGCAACATCCTCTCATCAGCTCTGGGCAGAGAATTGCCGGACACAGGAGGAAAACAGCTGCATGACGGGGAGAAACTCAGGGACGTTTAACCTGCTGTCTGCGGCTCTGCAGCTCGCAGGGCAGATGTTTATCAATCTTAATGCAGCAAAGTGCCTACAAGGTATAACCACCCTGCAGTTGCATCAGATCCTTCCCAACAGGCACTGAAATCCTAAGTCATCACTGCAACAGCATTCATCAAAAGACAATGGAGAAAGAGACAGATAAAAAGGGCAGAACAGGAGTCAAAAAGAGGGAAAGGAACATGAAACAAAAGCAGGCAGACAGAAAAGAGAAAGGAACTTTCTCAAGATGGTAAAGGAACAATGCAGAGCGAGAAAAACTGCTGGAGAAGGAGCCAGGCAGACAAAAAGGAGAGGCAGAAAGGAGATACAGCGAGAAGGAAGCATTTTCCTTCCAAATTAGTTTCCATCAAAAGCACATTTTCCCTTTTCTCCAGCTCCTCAGTACCGTTCCCCGTTTCCCTGCAGCGTAACCGCAACTTAGCTGGGAGAAATGCACTCCCATCTTCTGTAACCAGGAGCTGCCGGTTATCCCCCAGCCTTTGAAGCCTGCCAGCTGCTATTCACCCACCCCTTTGTTTCTGT
Organism: Astur gentilis; assembly: GCF_929443795.1. Taxonomy (NCBI): domain Eukaryota; kingdom Metazoa; phylum Chordata; class Aves; order Accipitriformes; family Accipitridae; genus Astur; species Astur gentilis. The sequence continues at coordinate 8,266,188 of NC_064897.1, read as the reverse complement.
GTGTAACTCTGCCCGCCTGAGCTTCTTTGTGTCCCTCAGTTCTCAAACGGTGCCCAGAATAAGGACAGCAGAAGCCTCTGACCTTCTCCAAAGTTACCTAGTCAAAGAGATGCGTGCCCTCCTCCCCTACGTCCCCGAACGCTTGCTGTCTGGCAGGAAAAGCCCTGCAAAGGCCCTGCGAGCCCCCTCCTCCTGACAGGATTGTGCCCTGAGCCTCCGCAGTCCTGTTTCAAATGCCAGGAACAAGGGAGTTCCCACTCCTTCTATTCCACCACCGGCACAGACCTGTCTTCTTTTATTTTATCTCGGTATTTACACCGAAAGGATTATTTTCCGCCCTAGCATCCTGCTCGCTCCCTTCCCTCCGCCCGGTATGGGAAAGGGACGGTCCTGCCCCCCCCCCCAAACGTCACCCACTGCCAGCACCTCCGCAGCAGGACGGCTCCCCGCCCCGAGGCGGGGGGTGCAGGCCTCCTAGAACCCACCTAAACCAGCAGCACCCCCTCCAGCTCCTCTCCCCCCACCCCGGGTCCCCGGCTGCGGCGGGCGGCACGGCCTGCAGAGACCTCGCTGCTGCCGCCGCCGGTTCCAGCCGGCTGGGCGCCGGCCGCCGCCTCAGGCAGGGCTGAAGCGCCAAGGCCGCGCGCGCTGCCCGCAGCGCCCGCCCGCGCCCAGGCGAGGATGCGCATGCGCGCCCCCGACCCGGGTGCGGGGCTGCCGGTGCCCGGGCGGCGGGGGCGAGGCCGGGGCTGCGCCCGGCCCGTCTGCACCCCCCCCCCCCCCCCCCCCCCTCAGCCTTCCCGCCCTCCGCCGTCCCTCGGTCCGTCCGTACCGGCAGCAGCGGGCGGGCCCCGCCGGCCGGAGACCGCCTGAAGGGGCGCGGGCAGCGGAGCAGCTCGCCAGCTGGTGCCGGCTCCAGCGGGGGCCTGGAGCTGTACGGGGTGGTCCCATCCATGGGGAGGCCTTGGCGGGTGGGCAACGGACGGGGGTTTATTCCGAGCGGGTTGGGTGTGACGAAGCGCTGGGAGCCGGGCGGGTTGCAGTGTTCTGGAGAGGGGACATCTGGTGAGGAGTCCGTTATGGTCTCCGAGCGACGAGCCCAGAGCAGCTGGCCGGTGAGATTGGAGACGTGCGTGGTGCTGGGCCGAAATACTTTTGGGGTTGAGTCAGTGAAACCTGGAACTTCCCGCAGACCCCCTTAGCTGGGAGTCCTTTGTGTTGGCAGTGACTTCTCCATGTTCTCCTATCTCACGGTGGGTTATTCAGAACAGGAATTAGTGTAACATCAGTCAGAACCAACGAGAAACGGGGGTTGTACGAAATTAGAGATGATTTTGCACCATTTTGCATAGTCCTCATTTTACATAGTGTGAAACAAGAATGATAAAGCCATTTTCTCGTTGAAACACAATCCAGAAATTGTTTCCCTCCACGGGACCATCTGTGTTCATATGTGAACCCAAGCATTCATGTGTGAACACAGGCATCTACCTTGCCTTGTATTTTTTATTTATTATTCAGTCATCCAAGTGGGAAGCAGAAACATCGCTATGAGACTTAGCTGACCAAATGAGTAGCTACTGCAGTCTCAGGCAGCACACCGGCAAACTGGGAAAAACGATTAGGCTTAGCACCATTTGCAGACTGGGCTTTCCACCATTTTTCCACCACGAGCTCATACACCCAGCCAGAGACAGTATATGAAACTTCCTGATGTGAATAATAGAATGATGTCCTGCAGACTTTGGCTTCAGGACTAAACGGGCTGGTTTGCGTTTTTAGCAAACTTGGTGACAAAAGACGTTTCATGGAATCAACCGTGAAATCAGATTTTGCATACATTAAGGCCTTGGACCAGTCCTTACATGATGCATTTCAGAGTGCATGGGAAAAATCTCAAAAGAAAGGTGCCAGGAATGTTTATAGTGTTCAGAGGCATCCGTTCTGTGCTGATGCTATGATTGCATTTCTTTCCTAAAGGGTAGGTACTTTGGACCATTGACACTGAGGGCAATAGCTGATATTCTCCTTGAGCTATCAAATAGTGAGAACTTTGTCCTGAGAATAGATTTATAGATGACAGGAGAGACCTCACCTTCACTGGCAAAAAAAGAACAGAAAAAGGAAAAAAAAGTCTTGCCTAATTCTAGGGAAGTCTAACGTCTACATCCAACTCAGCAGCAGTGACAGCTCTTTAAAAGGAACTCCAAAGATTCTGCAGCAGTGGGCATGACCTTAGCAACAAATGGACACTTTCTCCTGCTCCACCTGTCTAAGAAATAGCAAAAGACTTTCAGGACTCTCTTCAAACTGACTTAAGTTTCTAGATGGTGGGGAGATTGTTCTAGAGACATGGGTTATCCAACCCGCTTTTTCAACTGACTCCCATCATTACTCTCACTTCAATACTCAAACTTTGTTTGTGCCGAGATTCAACATACTGCAACTCCAGCAGCTCAACAAACAGTAGTAAAAGGGATGCAAGTCTATGCTTTGCACGTGAGAGGGCTGGGAAAGCAAATGGTAGTTGGTGGAATAAACTGTTACTGATAATCATAAGACCCCACTGAAATATCCCAAACGGTTTGAGATACAGATCGGATGTCTTACTGTCACCATGCTAAGTCTCTTTGCTGTACTTGTAGAATGACTTCCTCTCAGATGTCTTATAACCCCACGTGTATTTGTATGGCCAAAAATCTACATTACCGAATTTCCCAGCTGTGCAGTTCTCTTCTTTCCATGAACTGCTAACCATGTTCGGGAGGTAGAGGCACCTGCCTTACAGTTTGTCTGCTTATGGAAATATAAAGGAAAAAAAATCTGCTATTACTATATATCACTGTAGTTATAGCTATATAAATCCCAACATGGACATTTTCTTTCCTCTTTGCTTTATACTACCTTAAAAACAGCATACATGAATCCAGAAGAATTCTTACGCTGAAACACGTGCGCATGCTAGATGACGTGCAGCCGTTGCCCACATCCACAGCAGAGCAGTAATACCACAGGAGCTTTCTGTTAGTAAATTCCCCGTGTAAACAAACCCGGGCACCTCACAACCTGAAATGACAACTTTTGGAAGCGTGAACTTGGTGCAGGTGGGAAGTCTATTCCGGAAGGCTTAGAACCTGGTCATTCTGTTGAAGAAGGTATTACTTTGTCACTGTCATAGTAACAAAAAATACTGTCCAGCCCTGCTGGGACTTGCCTCCTGCTCTCAGGTTGTAATTCCTGTTGGCATTTGAGCGAGAGATAGCATAGTTTTCCTTATACTGTTGTATAGAGTCAGGCGGATGGCAACCTGGAATCCAGAAGCGGTCTCTGGCTTGCAGCCATGAGAAGCCAGAAGACTTGGCGAGCAACCCGAGCAGGCAGGAGAACATCAGATGATGTCTGGGTGAACGGGGATTTTGGCCGCTGGCATCATCTGTGAGGTAGCCTTGCCTCATGAGGCAAACAGTTTTCAGGAGAGCTGACTGAATCACACCTGAGGTTTGGGGAGTAGGACCCCAATGTTTGCAGACCCTTCAGTAAAGTCAGTCGGTCTTAGAAATGCTCAGTGACGTTTGCATTACAAGTATTTTAGCTGTCAGCTATAATTTTGCAGAAGGTGGAGCATATGATACTATGGTACATTGTTCTGCAGTATGAATGAATAAACATTGCAGCGGATTTTAGGGCATTCTCTCTTGTAAGACATAGGTTACTACTGTGGAAACCAGTCCTGTCGTGCCAGTTAAATATTGGGGGTGCCGCATGAAAGGTTTGGGTGGCACATCTTTATCCTGCAACTGCAGGTTTTAGAGCCTGTCTGAGATGGCTCTGGACGTGTCACATGTAGATGAGCTAACACTGGGGAGGCAAGGGGGATGTACGGTGTCTGTCGTTGATGGAACCACCACATGCTTAAGAGGCGAAAGAAAGCAGGTTGAAGGGTTACATTTCTGACAGGACGGGTGTTTGGGGGGTATCGGACATGACCAAGCGGGTGCGTCCCGTATTCGCAAAGCCGTCGGTGGGACACAGGTTGTTGAGGAACGTACACGTTGTTCCCCTGGGGCACAGACTGTGCGCTGCATCTAGCTTCTATGAAGGTTGGTGAAGGTGAAATGCACGGAGGACATTATGGAATGCAGAGCTAATGCGATATAGCGAATAAAAAGGGCATGCCACAGGGGAAACCGAGTAGGTGCACGTCAGAAACCAGTAAACAAGGTGTGTTGGTTAATGCAGGGGATGCGTCATATGGATGTGTCATACTTGTTTGTTGCAAACAGTTTCATTTCAGAGAAACGATAGCAGCGTGGGATGGGGCAGCCCCAGCTGCGCACCAGGTGTGTCGGACGCGCGACAGCGCAGGGCAGGTTGTGCGCGGGACACGTCGCACCTTTACCTGTCGCACGAAGGACGAAGGTTCTGGCTTTGTGCGCCACGTTACCAGCAGCGGCAACGACGACCGCCAACAGGCGTCATACGTCTTGACGTCCCACTTCACGGCGCGGCTGCCAGCTACCCGTGCCACCCTGTAGCCCGTCACCCGTGGCAGCGGGCCGGTGGGCTGCGGGTGAAGCCGGGCGGGCACGCCGGGCCCCGGCCGCTGCCGTTTGAGGCGTCTCTCGCCTCGGGGCCCGGGCTGAAGGGGGGGCTTGACCGAACCCCCGGCTGGGGCGGGTGGGCAGGAGGGCAGGAGCGGGCAGGAGGCCTCAGCCCGCGTCTGGTGCCGGGGGTCCGGCGGGGCCCGGGCAGCGGTTCGGTGTCGTGCGGTTCGGTTGGGCCGGGCCGGGCCGCCAGGCGGGAACGCGCCGCCAGGCGGGAACGCGCCGCCGCCCCCGCGCGCTTCCCCGCGCCCACCCCCGGAGCCGGGCGCCCCGCCTCGCCGCCCCCTCCCCCCCGCGGGTGCCAGCCCCGCTCGGCCGTTAGCGCCGTCGCCGCTTCAGTCAGGCGGCGGGAGCGAGCGCGGGAGGAGGCGGCGGCGGTCGGCGCCCGCGCTGTGGCTGGAGCGGCGGCCGCGGGGGGCGGGGGTCTCGGTGCAGGGAACAGCCGGCCTCCTCGCCCCAGCCGCGGGGAGGAGGGACGCCGAGGAGGGGGAAGGGGCGAGCGGAGCGCCGCGCCGCGTCGCCCGCTCCCCTTTAGGACCGCGCCGCCGAGCGACCACCGCCGCCGCTGCCGCCGCCGGCGGGGAGGAAGGGGCGAGTCTCCCCCGAGCCTTCATTCGCCCCGCGGCTTCCCTTCCTAGGCCCGGTGCCGGAGGGAGGGGGGTGTGGGGGGGGGGGCGCGCGGACCCCCGTAGATCCCCTCAGGCTCGGGCTCGGCGGTGCCCGGGGCGGGTGAGATGTCGGGCTGAGCGGGTGCGAGCCCGGGGGTGGGGTCCGCCGTGCCCGGGGTAGGGGGGGGGGTGGGTGGGTGTTGGGACCGTCCCCTCAGCCGTCCCGCCCCGCCGCCGCGCTGCGCCCATGGTGATTGTGCATCCTCGGGCGCCGAGCGGGGCAGCAGCGCTCCGAGCTGCCGGCGCCTTCCCGCCGCGCCCGCGCGGGCCGGCCAGCCGGGGCGCCCAGGTGGGTGGCGGCCGCTTCGGGGGAGGGGAGGCGAGGCGAGGCGGCGGCCGCTCGTTGTGCGCGGAGGGGAGGCGGTGGTTGCGGTGCTGCCGGGGGGGGGGGGGGGGTGTGTTGGTCGGTGGCTCCGCGCCGCTTAGTGCCGGGCGGCGGGCGGCCGCGTTGCCGCCTCGCCCAGCGCGTTCGTGCGCCACGGTGGTGGCGTCGGCTTGGGGGGGGGGGGGGGGGGGTGTGCCTGCCGCCTGGCACAGGCACACGTACGCGCACACACACACACACAGACCCCCGGGCTTGCACGCCGTGTGCCCGCTCACACGCGTTGGTGTGTGCCAGCAGCCGCCGAAACGGGGTGAAAAACGGCTCCCGTGCGCCTGAATGTGGCAGCCCGCGCTGGTCGGGGGCAGTTTTTCACGTGATGTAGGGGTGTGCGTGTGCCTGTCGTGGAGTCTTGCGACGAAATCTTTCCAACTAGGTTTCTTCTCCTCTTTTGTTTTCTGATGTTTAAAGAGCTAATTGCGCGTTGGTGACTTAACTGCCTAGGATCTTACCAGGGGCTCCGTTTTCGAAGTGTGCGACCGTTAATCTTGAATTAAACTCCATGGTTTAAGCAAGCATCCTCTAGACGTGCTATTTTGGGGTTTGTTTTTTTTTTTTTTTTTTTTTTTTGGTCGCCGTTTATAAACGACTGTTTATTTTCTGTGGCAGAGCGGGGGGGTCTAATGCATAGGAATATATGCTGCTGACCTGAAACATACTTTTCTCCGGTCTCCTCATCTGAATTCTAAATGTTATTCTGGGGGAGGGGTTTAAAGGCTCACACAAATAAATAGGAATAGTTTTCGTAGGTTTTAAAACTTAATTTCTTCACGTGTAGGTACAGATTTATCTTTCATTTGAATGCACGTTCTTCAGTAAAGGAACAAACCGCTTAACCTTCTGGTTTTCTTTTCCCCTTAAAATGGGCTTCTGTGGTAGTATATTTCCGTAAATTATTTAGAGTTGCACGTTTCCCCTAGTTGTGTTCATCCCATCTTTTGCTTTTGGCTTCGCTTACTGTGTTGTACGGTACCTTTTCTTACGCTGGGATTTAGTTTATGAGGTACCCTTATATGTTTGTTCACGTCTAATAGGGATGTTTCTCCTTTTTTTTTCTCCCTAGGTGTTGGTGACTTCAGAGTCATTTAGGGGTTTAGCTCTGAGGAAGTAGAGGCACGAGGATTGAGTCTATTTTACGTAGAAAGCTACAGCTCTTCACCAGTACTCTTCTTCCTCCTTCCCATCCCTCCTCCCCCGTAGGGGAGGACAATTTGGGAATTAACTTTAACAGTCATTTACTCCCCCTTTCCCCCCTCAGAAATCTACCTTGGTCCCCGAGGCATCTGCTAGACATTGCCCGTTGTAGGACCAGGAAAACGTTATCACCACCATCCCTTGCTTGCTTTGGGGGCTTCAGTAGCACCCTTCCCTCCTTCGGAGCGCAGTGCAGAGAGGCATCCAGCACGCTTCCTTGCCCCCCTTTTTGGGTGGGTAGTGGAGGATCCAGGAAAAGGGGAACCCAGCGAGGCACGTGACCTCCTTACGGGAGCCAGAACTGAAGCAGCACTTGGCACGCCGAAGGAAGCACCCATCTTTGGTGTCTTTTTCGTCTTCCACTCTGTCCTCACCAAATTTGTGGTAAGTCTCTTCAGCCCATTCATTCAGACAGTGGATGTTTCCCTTCCCCCCACTCCGGGCGCTGGGAGAGGCATGCACAGAGACGGGGAGGGGGTGGGGGAAGGGAGGAGGGAGAACCGGCTGTGTAGGCACGGATCGGGGGAGAGGGGGGTATTGTGCCCCATTGCGGGGGACCCCGGGCAGAGGTGGAAGAGCCTCTCTCTTCAGAAAAGCGGCTGATGCGGGAGGAAACGCGTGTTTTATTTGCACGGGCGTGCATGCGTGCACACCCAGGCAGAGTGGAGGGGGGCGGAAAAGCTGAGAGCCTGTTGTAGGGGAAAAAAATAATAATACCGAGACCGAAGTAGAAGCGTAGCTGATGCTGACCAGTATCGGGCTAGTGTTGCCGAGAGGGAAGAGAATGGATTGTTCGCTGGAGATCAGGAACCAGGGTGTGTGAATGAGGAATGTTATCGCCTACTTGCAAGCATGAACAGAGGAGGAAAGACGGGGTGGGGGGGCCTGGATGTGTGCCTTTTAGAGGCAGTTGTGCCTGGAAGGATTGCTGCTAGCATCTTTAACATCACTGGGTGCAAAGGTGGGGACAAGCAGATGAAAGCCATCGCAGGGAGTGCAGTTGTCCGTCTGCGAGGGTGGGGGGTTGTACTGGGAATGAATGGGAACGATTAGTATATTCCCATATCCTTTGACTGTTGCAGTCTACAAATCTCACAGGGAAAAAGAGGTGAATACCGTGATATGCTTTCAAAGAGATGTGCTTGGGGTTCACCTGCCTGCAGTGACTTTAAATTCTGTGATGCATGTGTAGAGGGCGGATGATAATGCAGCAACACTGGACAGATTGTGCTGCAGCTGCTCAACATATTATATAAAATGCATTTAAATAAATATTTTAATTTTTTTTGATTCTTCTGTTTTTAAAAATGTGTTCTTTCCAAAGATTCTCAAACAGTTATGTGACAGTCTTAGGAACTAGTCTCTGGTAGGTAAGAGAGGAATTTTTCTTGAGTATGTCCTTAAGCGTCACCATGAAGCAGCAGTGTCAGGAATGAGTTGATATATCTTGGATTTATTTTTCTAAAGCAATTTTAACAAGTGGTTCAAGATGTCAGTTTTTATCTCTGTACGTATCACCGTGGGTTATATTCATCATCCGTACGTATTTCCTTAAGGTTTTCTTTAGATCATCGACATTCTGATATCTTTGTGTGGAAAAAAATTAATTGTGCTTTACACTTGAAACAGCTGTAAACTGTTTTCAGACCTGCTCTCCCTATGACATAGAAAGTCATATTTCTGGGATGTTTCAAATACTGCTCTCTCCTCATTAAGAGGAGATGGAGACTTCCATGACAGCGTATGATGGATCATATGCTGGGTCATATGCCAGATGACCCCTTCGTTAGCTGTTTAACCAGTCTGCTACCTAAGATTGACTTTATAATTCACGTCTGCCTTGAGGTATCTCCTAAAGGATATGACTTACGAGCATCTGCCAACTGTTTTTAGCTCTTCAGTGCCTTGAGGTGTGGCCTCCAAAATGGCATTCTAGAAGCTGCTGTAATGGTAGAGACAATTGGTTTATTGGAAGTGTGCATTCAGTTTCAAGCCTCAGATAATTTATAATAAAAAGGAAGGCAAAATACCTTTTCCAACTTGAATAACGCTGTTCTGGAAACAAGTATAAAGGGAGATCCATTAATGATAAATGTGAAAGTGCAGTGTTGTTCATAGTGAGGTGAATGCTTGGAGCTATTTTCTTCCTAGTTCTCCATTTCCCATGGCAGTCATGGCTGTCAGTCTCTTTGCTCTTTCTTTCTCACTTCCATGAGATTTTTATTATCATTATCTGAGCTGTAGGGATTAAACATGCCTAGAGGTACGCTAAAACTAAGATTAGGTTTTACCTCTCTATTAACTGCTGAAATCCATGGAGTTGTGTTAGCTGCACAGTGCTGTAACGGAGGCTGAAAGTCTCAGCCAAGGTCTAAAACAGGCGATTCTGGGAGGGGCCGGTGGTAATAATTGTTCCACTAACTTGTTTCCCAGATGGTGCTGTAGTCAATGGAAGTTTGCTACAACATCAGATCACAAGTCGAGCAGCTGAGATAGCTAGATCACATTGATTCCTAATGCTACAAAACACCTGGGATTCCATTTGTCATTCCCATAGGGAAGAAACAACATAGTCTTTTTAATCTACAAAGGCATTGAGTAGTTTCATTCTGAATAGAAAGGACACAGAACGATTGTTTTGCATGCTAGAGATCTTTTATGTTACACATTTATCAATAATACATAAACGAATTAGTGTCTCCTAATAACTGGTTTCTTGTTTCAGCTTAGGGGAAAATACATCATGGTGAAAAAGAGACTAGTCCATTTTTCTCATGCTTTTGGGTGTTGAAGACAGGACAAGGAGTAAATGGACAATGGAGACCAATCTCCCATTCCTGGAGGCAGGTCTCTAAGGCTCTCTGTGAAGAGAGGACCCCTTCAACAGAAAAAGAGTGGTCTTCAGAGAAGATTTCCAGATCTCTCTAGACAGCTGATCTGATTGGCTGAATTCCCTGTTATGTCAATAAAACACATTTGCCTATGATGTAAAGTAGAAAAGTAGCACAGTGAATGCTTTTGTTAGAACAGCTACTGAAGGTGTATTACAGATTCAAGGAATGCAGGAGGAAATACATTTGTGTGTGATGGGGAGGAAGCCGCTGTGTGAATGCCAGAATAAAGCCTAGCTTAAGCAATACAGGGATGCCACAGCCCAAAGTTGAGGTGAGCGTTCCGTTCCCTTTATAAATTGCTAAGAATCTGTTTCACGCAGTGTCTTTCTGAAGCAGATGCAGCAGTGTCTGCTTGGCTGGCGTGACACACAGTTTGATTTTTATCATAGAGCTTTTACTTTGATGCCACCCTTTTACCTCTCCTGGTCTGTTTTACGCAGTTAAATTATGATGCTTTTTTTCCTTTTTGTTTCATAAATCTATTAAATAGTTATTGAAAGGTTGTACTTGCACTGACCATAGTGGCTTTGAGTGAAAACCACATTTTAGCTGGTCATCTTGAAGACATTTAAACATCTGCTCTCCTCCTTATATATACTATACTTATTTTGCAATAGATGCTCTCATGGATTAGGAAGCATTCCATGCACACCCAGCATTGTCTGAGGCTGTGTCTTTTAGATTGAAATGGGTGGAGTTGGTTTTCAGGGAGAAATTCTGGAAATCGTATCCAACTTGAGAGCTTAATGCTCTTGTGCGTCTGACTGCAAGGCAAGCTTTCCTCCTACAGACCATTTTCTTGCAAATGTGGGAGGGTTTGTTAAGATGTTTGGGTTAATAGGGTAAATTGCAGGTTTTGTGTTCTGTGAGTCTTCTTACACAATCAAAATAGAGATTATAAGGAGAGGCTGAAACTGATAAGTAGATTCTGTTTTTAGGAGCAGAATGTTAGTTTGAAAATGGTATTTCTCCAGGTGGAAGAAAGATGTGGTATTGGGTTGGAGGTCAGGGAATCGATAGTTACGATTACGAGTTTCTGCCTCCGCTGCTGGCTTGTAGCTTGACCTAAAGTGAGTTTCTTAATCTTTACCTCCAGATTTGAAGTTGTTACCTGCCTGCCTCATGATGAGATGCAAGCCTTTGTATATACATTTATAAAACTTTGAAGATTGAGAGGAAATGAGACGTAGTATTAGGAGGGAGATGAATACCCATACCCAAGGCATTTTTATATGCCTGCTGGTTTAATGTGCTAATTGTGAAATAGCTGGATGGCTCTTCTTGATGATGCTATAGCTCCTTTCAAAAGTAGAAGAAAGATGGAGGAAAGAAAAGGCTATACTTTTTTTTTTTCCTTCTTCAACCCTTTGCTGATTCTTAAGAAAGAAAGTGCTGAAATGGCAATCAGAGAGAGATGATGGCACGTCTCTGCAGGTTTAAGGGGGTGGAGGTGGGGCCACTTAGAAAAGAGATTTGAGAAAAATGGGAGCAGATCCCTGTTGGCAAAGAAATCAAGGGTTAGTAGCAAGCAAAAATGGGGAAAAGGCTGCCAGAGAGAAAATACTTTCTTCTCTGCACCAGTGTTAGAACCAGTACTGAGGGGGAGAAAAGCCAACCCAACCCAAAAAACCCAAACAGGCTGAAAATCTGTAATGGGTTCTGATTTTTTTGTTTGTTTGTTTTAATTATGATCAAGTCTGTCCAGTATATTTTTTTATGTAGTCAATTTTGTATAGTTTTTTTTTAAAATGAGATGCGCTAGCCTGCTAGGTAGAGCTGCTTTTCAAAAGAGCGGCGGTAGGTGGGGCTGTTTGGTCTCCCCAGTCATTCATGCAAATTGCAGAAATAAAGGTAGATTGACAATAAGCCTTTTGAATTGTGCCATAGCTGTGCCGTTTCTGAAGAATATAGCTTGTCCCAATTCTTAGCCGAGGATGTTGTCCCAGGAAGTTTTCTGTAAACTACCGTGTAGAGAAATCCATTGTTGAGAGCGCCAAAAGTGGGGCAGGATCTGACAGTTGTCAGCCATTGTAAGGCCAAGCCTAGTCCTGCCCTTTTCACTTTCAGCTGCTTTAAAAAAAAAAAAAAAAAAAAAAAGAGGTTCTCTGAGCTATCAAAAGATACTCTTTACAACCTCCCATACCCATTTTCCTGCAGGGAGCAAACACTTTTCCTGCTTTACCTTGATTGAGCATCTCGACTGCTGTCTGTGATTGCCTTTCCCTAGTTTCTGCTTTCTCTCAATCTTTTGGTATGAAGAACTTTAGTCCTTGGCTTTGTTGTTGCTCCTCATTTACCAAAGCAATGGAATAAAAGTCACAGTCTTTGCTTGTTGTCGTTATGGTTCTCAGTACCAGGAATAAAAATGGCCACTTAAATTTTTACCTTCTTGTTAAGAAAAAGCTGTACTAATAGAAAAAACTTGGTTTTTAATTACAAAAAAAATCAACTTGTTCTTATAGTTGTAGCAAAACAATCCTTTTGTCCCAAGAGTTGCTGCAGAAACTAAAATTCTCTGCAATATTAAATGAAAGCAGTTGTATACCTATGGTCTTTCTGCATTTGTGTTTTCTGCTGACACCATGTGCTGTCATTAGGACTACCAGGCAAAACTCCTGTTTCTATCCCAGAGTTCAGTTCTGTTTGAAACTCCTGTGAGCTGTATTGGTGAAAACAATGATTTCTGCCTCTTTCATATTAAAGTTTAAAACTTGTTGCAGAAAACTGCTGTTTTTCTCCAGAATTCTTTCTCCCTACACCATTCTGCTGCTTGTTTTTCTTGAGTGTAAATGAGTAGTCCATTAATGTACCTGTAATTGTTTTACCACTTTTAAAATATTTTAGTGTGTAGTCAAAAATAGTTCAAGTCTGTATTCAAAGCCAAAAGAGCAGTACCTTGCTGTTACCACTTATAACACCATTGAAATTCTTCAATTCGAAGTGTGGTGTGTTTTTTGTGTGTGGGTTTTTTTTTTTTTTGGTGCTGAATTCATTAGTGTTGTTTCTGTGTAGAGGCTAATTTAAAAAAAAAATTGGAGCAAGGAAGGGCTAGCACTGAGAGTGAAACCTTGATTTTGCTTTAGGTTACATGTATTAATGTTTGGTATTCTTAACATTTTGTTTATGCTTCTTGTTCCATTGGTTTTTCCATTAATATGTTCTGGGTAATACTAAATATATTTTACAGTAGATGTGAAGTATTTGTAAGAGCAAATCAATCTTGAAATACTAAGTGGGAAATTCTGTTCTAGTGGATTTCTTCCTTTCTTCTGGACTGCTTTTTTAATGTAAAGAATTTGGCACACTGTTGTCTTCCATATATGGTGGAAAGGGATACATCAAGTCTGTCACTGGTGTTTTAGCTGTACCTAGGAGAGGGGCTGAGTTATTTTCAATTGTAGGGAATTATCCCAGTTGTGAAGTTGAAATTATGGCCTTCAGAGATGGCCATTCAAAACGTTTCCTTGGCATGCTTCTTAGTACTGTCAAGAAAAGGGGGATGCTACTACCACTATCAGTAGTTATGTCAAGTGTGTACTTCTTGTGGATGAATTAAGATGAAGACCAAGACCTGGTTTTTAGCATTTACATTCCATTGAATGTAAGTGGATTTGTTTCTGTTGTTGTTGCGTCTGTTGCAGATTGGGTGTAGACATTATTTTCCCGCTTGAAGGTTGGAAGTTGCACTCCATTGAAAAGGACTGACTTGTGCAGAGGGAGTAGGACTTGGTACAGTGGGGAATGTGAAGATAGGAGCGTATGTACTCTAACCGAGTCTCATCTTCTCCACCATCTAGAAGTTCCATTGAAAGGAAACCTTGAAGGCTGCAAGACAAGTCCAAGATGTGCAGTTCAGTTGCTCCCAGGCTGTGGTTCTTAACAGACCGTCGCATCAGAGAAGATTACCCTCAGCAGGAGATCCTGAGAGCGCTGAAGGCCAAGTGCTGTGAAGAGGAGCTAGATTTCCGGGCTTTGGTGATGGATGAAGTGGTGCTGACCATTGAGGATGGAAATCTTGGTGAGAATGAGCTAAAGCTGGGAATGTGCTGAAAGGGTACTTGGAAAACGATTGCAAAACGGAGCATCTGTACTCTTTAATAATGAATTCCATGTGTGCCAGACTGCCATACATCATCCAATTCATATCAATGTACATGATATCATGTTCTTTAGCATCTATTGTGATAATCAAATATAATTGTTAACTTTGCTAATTTGCATTAGAACTATTTTTGCCTTCCCTCTGCAGAACAGAGAGGAAGGTTGCTTTAGTTTGTTGATTCCGGGATAAGGACTATAGGACCTCTGAACAAAGAGCAAATTACAGAGTTTCATTTTTGCATAGGTACTTGAAGTTTATGGTTCACATTTAAGAGTTTAAGGGGGACTTTTTTCTTCTGTGTTCCAAGATAGCAAACACATTTGAAATAAACTAAAAGGAATTTTCAATGGACAGTACATATTGTCACGGAGCTAGAGGTAATAATGTGGCATAACTAAAGCACACTGCTGTACGGACATGTAGTTACGTATATGCCAAAAAAGAATGGGGCTGAAAAACAAAGTATGTGCCTCAGAATAATTTGAACTATTACTGCAAATTACGGTGTTTTAAACTAAATTGTAAGATTTCTGTTCTGTTTTCCTGTTAGCTTTTTTTTTCCTATGGCGATTAAAAAGGAAAAGCAAGATGTTAAGGTGTGTTAGAGAAGTTAAGTACGACGATTCTGTAGATAGTAAGCTCATGTTATAGAAAGAATATTAATACTGTCAAGGTGTGTAACACTTAATATTATGATTTTTTTTTCCAATTTTTTAATTTGGATTTCCTAAAGGAAGGAGACTGCAGTGTTGTTTTGTACCTTTACCTCTTCCATTTCTCCTCCCCATATATCAGTCAAAAAAAAAAGAAAATCACTGGAGATCCAGGGAAGAATTACATTTCTGAAAGGTGCATTAGAATAATTCTGTGTGGGAAGAAAATATAAAAGTACCCTCAGCCCTGTAGAAGAGCCTGCCATGTGATCTTATACCTTGTTCATTACTGGAGAATCTATCTAGGAGGGAAATCTTAAAACTGACTCTGGGGAAGAACAGTGGTCAGAATTTGAACCTTACTGCAGCATGAATCAATCAAGTGTAAAACAAATGCATAGGAAAACAGGATTTTTGATTGTGGTATTACTAAACTTTTATTTACATGTTTTGTCTTTTATTCTGAGTTCTCTATGGTTTTTATCTGAGATTTGAAATTCTGTAGGTCTTCAAATCAAGGCAACTTTTTGTCAAAGTCTGAACATCTTATTGCTCTGAGCATGCTGTCCTTTGGACAGCATGTTATGTGAAGGCAGCCATCCTGGACTGTAGCTGCACTGCAGCCTCCAAGATGTATAATTGGTCCATTAGCATTTCAGTATTGTTTTTATATCTTGGTGCTGTTTTCTTCTTCCCTATCTTCTACCTGTTTTTTGGGAGTTAAATACAGCAAGCATGAATTGTGGGCCTTTCTGCTGTCTTCCGTGTAATGTCTCCTAATGCTGCATCTATTGCGAGGAGATAAAGCATGCAAGTTGGAAAACTACTACTGAGGAATGTGTAGTACAAGAATGAGAAAAATTAAGGAAATAACTAGAAGGAGAATGCAAAAAAGTTATTTTCATACAGGGTGTTCATAATAAATATAAACATAATAAATATAAATAACAGACCTTTTGAAAAGGAGTGAGATAAAGATGCAGATAGGAATTTCCTTATAAATAATCTGGACTGGCTAATTGTGATTTTTCTAAAATTTTTTTTTAGGGGGGGGCTGGGGTGGGGTGGGGCATGGGGGAGTTGTCTTATATCAAACAATTCTTTCTCTTGGAGAGAGATGAAAAATCTTCCCTCTTAATTTTCCAGTTTTCTTTTTCCTAGTCCTTGCCTACATGTTTTGATACAGATTTCTGGTGGAGGACACAAGCAAAAGTTTTGTGTTTCATTTTCTTTGTTAAAGTCCTCAGTTGGCCTAGGAAAAGGTGTCCTGGAACAAAATCCAGGAGGTAATGCGTTCCGTACCCTTTCTGTTATCTATTGTTGTGTGAGGGGTCTGGGTTGAGTAAAATTTTGTACAACATAGAGGAGTTGATGAAAAGAATGTATCTTCAGTGGATAATAACCTGCTTTTGCTTCCAGTTCTCCTGTTAATTGTGTTGAAAGCTTAGCAATACAGGACTCAAACTGACATGGTATGGGAGGAAGTAATAGTTAGGTTTTCACATACTCACGCCTTTTTTTTTTTTTTTTTTTTTTTTGTCCTTTAAACCTAGGCAATTTCTTAATTAAATTGTTAAAAGAATGTGAACTTTACAAAATCAAGTTGGCAATTATGGGATGCTATTTAAAACTTTAAAAATGTGGTATTTCTATAGATGATATAATCAGTGATACTTCTTTGTGGACTTGCTGACTGTCGGGAACATGGCTGAAGACTTCAGAGACTGAAAATTTGGCATAGGACATTAAAAATGATTGAAATGATTTACCTCACAGAGTGGAAAAGGCACTTCTAAACTTAGGAAAATTGAGCAGAGCAATGGGATACATACCAAAATTGAAAATTGGCCAGAGCCAAAGATGCATGTGGAAAACTTCTGTGATGCTGAGACTCTTACAAAATCTGTGTATGTCAGAGAATGATAAGATTTGTTGTGTACCTGATGTGGTCAGAGGGAGAGGTAGGGTTGTTTCAGTCAGTGGACACAGCAGTGGTGACTCCTTGGGGCATTACTCCGCTGTACTGCGGGGCTAGATGGGAAGCGTGGCTGGGTTCCCAGGCAAGCCAACAGTGGAGCCTCAGCAGTTGTGCTGGTTCCTTTTCTCCCACAGCTGAAACTGGGAATGACCCAGCATCCCAAGCACCCCCCACAGCCCCAGTGTTACTGGCCACATGATGAAGCTGCATGCCACTCAAGATCCATGTTAGGTGCCTCAACACAGTGTCAGTCCAAAAATGATAGTAAATGCAAGTTAAGAGATGTGGAATTAAAGTTCTTCCTTTAAGTTTAGAAGGAAACTCTTAAACTGACTTATGCTTAAACTGTTTTGGAAATAGTTGAAGTTCAACAAGTAGTTCTTAAAAATAACTATGGTTTCTGTCTTGTTTAAGTAAGTGCCTTCTTACCTGAGCCATGCATTCCTGTTTGCTTTGCACACTGGCAGTAGTGCTCTGTAGATCTCCAAGGCAAAAGCTGAGTTAAAGTAAGTGGAAAAGTCCAGCTGCATAAAACAATGAAAATTTTTCCGCTTCTTTGGTGGGCTGAACTTGCTGAAATGGTTACTGAATCAGACATGCACAGCATTGGTGCACAGGAATGAACAGGAATGCATGTATGGAAAAAAGTGAAGGGTGATATTGCAGCTGTTCTGATTTAAACTGGCTCAAGCTATGGTGTGGCTGTAGGCTAAATTTCTTAAGAGCTAAATTCTTGAAGCTAAACCAGTCTAGTATGCTGACTGCAGAACGCCGCAGCCATGTTTCTCTTGCCTCTTTCCAGCCTTGCTGTTGCTGCTTGCCTTGTATACGCATGTCGTGTGTCTCTTGGCTTGCTTTCATGTTGTAGCTAAGCTAATCTAATTAAAAAAAAAAAAAAAGTTGACCAAATTCTCTGCTCGTTTGCAGGATCTGGCATTTGTGTGAGTTGAGTTGGCTAATCCAATGGAACACTTAACTCTGCCCAAATAATTAACAATTTTCTTTTGGAATAGCTTGCTACATCAACCCATTTTGTGGTCATACAGTTGCTAGCTCTAGTACATGAGGGCAGGGGAGAATGGGGTTGCTCTTCTAGGGAATGGCTCATATTTGTGTTTAGTTGTAGCTGCAAGGCATATTTTAAAATGGAGGAATTTTCTTATGGTTGGGGTGCTTGATAGTGTCAGCTTCAGGATTTTTTGTGTATTTCTTTGAAGCATCTGGTATTTACTGCTGTAAGAAAAGCTCTGGATTACAAAATTAAATGGCTAGCTGCCTAATCTAGTTTGGCAATTTCTATATTCATTTGAAATATATAGCAGGTAATATAACAGAACTCTGCATGACATTTTCAGACACGCATCTGAAGTCTTAACAGCGAGTCCTGTTAAAACGTGTAATTTTAAACTATTTGTCTAAGTTTGCTAGTGCAAGGATAGAACAGGCTTGGGGAATTTGAAACTAGACAAATGAAGTTTGTGAGCAGGCGTGTGCGTGGTGGCATGGGGCTGGAGGTAGAGGAAGCCTGTAAGGCATAAGCATGCTATGAGGTGTAGTGGACAAGAGACAAAATATAATTAATTGGTTGTGTCTTTTTTTCTGAATAGAGCACTCTTTTTCTTCTCACCTGTGTCTAGGACTTAGCAGTAACCTTCCCCACAGACTACACACCTTACCTGTAGGGAAACACAGTTCAAGAACTGTTTGTTGGTGAAGAATGTGCTAGGGAAATTTGGATCTTTCCTTTATTAAAATTTTATACAAGAATATCTTTATTAAAATTCTTTTCTACCAGAATAGCAGAAGTTGGAGGTACTGAGCCAGCAACTTACCAGTTCCTTTATTGTAGGTTTTTGGAATCTCCATGTTTTCTGATACTGTCCTGTGAAGGAAAATAGTTTCAAGGAAGGATACTTTGATGAACTTTCACCTATTAAAGATGCCGGAGTGAGTGGAATTGGAGGGTCCTAACACATAAAACAAAAGTGTGAACTTCTAAGACTTTCTTGGCTTTTTCTTTGGGAATGTAAAAGCAAGTGACCAGCCTAGGTGAGGAGTAAAAAGGACATAATAGTCATCTGTTATTAAACAGTAATACTTCGTGCATAGTAAGCTGGCTTAAGTCAGATGGATGACATCTGGGAACTGATCTCTTCATTTTTTCTGCAGAGGAAGTATTTAGAAGATAGATCTTTTAACTTGGTGTTCCTGGTGTGCTGGTTTAGCCATCTGGGTTTCCTGTGTGGGACTGAAATTTGCAATAATTAGTCACTATTTTAAGTCTTTAATCTCGCAAAATCTGATTTTGTTTCACATGATCTGTCCTTCATTTCAAATTTGGTCTGAACTAGTAACAAATAGTTGTGATCTTTTGATATTTTTTCCCCCTCACGCTGGGTTAGATAGCTTAGAAGAAAACATGGAGGAATTGGGATTGTTGAAAGATTTCTGTAAAGTGTAGAAAGCCAGGGAAGAAAGGTAAGGCTGGATAACAGATTCCTGTGTTTTTAGTGTAATGGTAAAAAAAGCACTCTTATCAGCTAGATCCATGATAAGAGGGCTTTTACATCTACAAAATGGTTGCTATATCAGAATACCAAAACTCTTAATATTTTTGAATCATCTTTAAGTCACCTAAAGACTGTCTTCTGTTGCACAATAGGGAACATAATCACCTCCTCTTCCTGCTGACTGTTTCAGCAGTTCCCCGGCACTTGTTAGTCCAGCAGTGCACCTTACTGTAAGAGCTTTTCCTGCGGTGTGCAGCAATGGCTCTGGGAGTGATGGAGCAGAGGCAAGTGGCCTTGGCAAGGTGCCTTGTTGAGCACTGCGGAGTTGGCCTGTTTCCTGCTACTAATAACAGCCAGAGCAGCCATTGCTTCCTCTGCAGAGTTGGGAAATTGGTTTGTAACTCAATAGCGAGAGCTGGAGGAGAAACCGCGTTGTATGCAAAGGACTGGAAGGTGGTTAGACATGAAGTGTATTTTGTGTTGTTGAAAGTGCTGGGCTCAGAACCACTTGAAACTGTTTCTGATGTTCTTTCACTGTGGAAACCAATCAGCTGTCAGTCTGATTGATGTTAAACCTCATTAAGCCATAAGCATTACTAGTAGGCAGTTATGGACTATATAGAAGGGGGTTCTGGAATGGTGGCTGTGTTTAGAGGTGGCTGACTATGTGGCCACCCCAACATGAGATACTTCAGACAAACGTATCTCTAGTAGAAAAAACAGCAATTCAAACATTTGCTTTATCATCATAGAAAGATATTTTAATAATGGTGCATTTCAACAGCTACCACATGTTTAGGAAGAATTGTTTTGCTTCAGAACCATGATGCCAAACACAACTTTCTTGTGATGCATATGGGAAGAAAGGATTGATACCATGTGACCCTGGGTGTCCTTGCAGTTTTCTTCCTTGCTATCAGGGATTTCTATTCTTACTTATCTCAAGCTGATGCTAAAAACCAAAGGCTAACAATGACTTTGATCTTGTCAAAATCGTTTTGTTTCTACAGGAAATGTCAGTATGTTTTCAGTGGTAGATATGGGCTAAGTCCAAAGCTACCTTTGCAAGGTGGAGAGGTAGGAATGTTTATTCATGGAAATATTTTATTATGGTCATTTCAGAGGGCTATGTTAAGGACTGAAGTTTTTCATTAGCACGTGTTCTAGAAAGTCAGCCAGGAAAATCAGAGTTGTAGGGCACATCATCTTGAACATACGTGCATGTCATCATATCTGAAAATGCCAGAAAGTGTTGCCAGGTTTTTAATTGTTGCAAGAATTCTCAGGAATGGCCATCTGGGGGAAAAACAATGTAAAAAGGACAAAAACAAGATGAAAGAGGTGTTTCCATACATCACAGTCAAGAAATGAAAATTAGCCTAACATTTTACAAGACAGTCTTTAACTGGCTGGGGGTTTCTGGGTCACTTTTCCAACAATCCTTGTTCCAGTGCTGTGTCACCTAAGCAAGTTGTGCTGGTACAATTGTCTGAGCAGTTGCATGGTGAACCAGGTCTGCATGCTTGGTGTAGTTTTAAACCAAATCAGCTTCTCCTTGGTGGAGGGTGTTTTTTAACGCTGTATCAGTCCTCTGAGGCAGGTAACAACATGACTGCAGTAGTGTGCTGCAGCACTTAAATCAGGAGGGCAAAGTGTGTGTGTCGGGGTGTGAGAGAGATACCACAAGTATTGATGTGAAAAACTTTTTGTATGAAACTGACAACTATGCTTGCTTTACTAGATTTGTGATCAGAGAGGTACTCTATTACCTGTTCTTTAAGCAATGACAGTAGCTTAGGTTTTCTCCAGCTTTTCTCCAAGTGTTGTTATCCATTTCTGATCATGGGCAGCTAGCTGATTGATTCTCAGTGACTGTGAATAAGAGAGAGACTGGTACTACTGAACTTTGTTCATTGTTGAGATGGGTCTTCCAGTGTGCAGACCTGTGTTTTAACTGATACGGACTTCTAGGAGTGCCAGTGGCTGTGGACAAGTCCCTTTATTTTCTTATCCTTATAAACTTTGTCTATAAAATGTGGTGAAATACAGTTTTCAAGAATTACACTTTTCTTTTATATCTGCCCTTTGCTGCATGAAAAGGAGAACAAAAAAAAAAGTGTTACTAATGAAACTATCACTCATTTTTTGTTTCCATGTATTGTAAATAATTAACATTTACAATGTCACAAAAATCTGTGATGGTGTCCTTTTAATGATTGTTCTTTGAATGGAAGAGCTTACATGATTTCTATATCTGTTAAAGGTCCAGTCCATTTTAGGACTAAAAGTGTGATACGGAGTTTTAAAATGCCTTTGTAATTGTCAAAAGTTTAAGCAAGCTTTGGTAAGCAGAATGTGATTTATGTGCTTTGACAGCATAAGAAGAATACCTGAGAACAAAGGTGTTCTGCTCCTATTGTCAGAGAAACCCTGCTAGAATTACACTAATTAACTGCTTAACTGCTTTAACTAATAGAAGGCTTTTCCTATCATACAGAAAGGTTTTCTTGCTCTGTACTTCCATACAGTGCAAGTATTGAACTGCGGACTGTTGCTGTGCTTGTTACTCATCTCGACACATCTGCAAGTAAAATGTAGATTTATTTATTTATTTATTACTTTTACTGAGAGGGCATGCTTCTGTGTGTGTGGTTTTTGTGTGGTGGTTTTTTTTTTTTTTTTTTTCTTTTAGTGAAGTTGTACTAGTGAAGAATTTGGCTTCCAGACCCTGGGAATATATTTTCATGAAAGAGAGGGGAGAGGAATGTGCTCCTTTCTAAGCTAAAGTAAAAAAATAATCCAATGGAATAATTGTACTGTGTACTTAACATGAAGAAAGTTCTCTGTTTCAGACACATGATGTTGCATGATGTAGGTAGAAATATTGGAGAATTGAACATGCCCATTACTAGCATAGTGGAAGAACATATCGGAAGAGACAAGAGTAGTGATTTGATCCATTTTGGCAAAGGGTGAGGTAAAAAAGACTAAATATGCCAGTATTTGTTCTCTCTTGGGTTTTTTTTAGGTGAGAAGTGGGGTG
Source organism: Astur gentilis (assembly GCF_929443795.1). Classification (NCBI taxonomy): domain Eukaryota; kingdom Metazoa; phylum Chordata; class Aves; order Accipitriformes; family Accipitridae; genus Astur; species Astur gentilis. Next base: position 8,244,160 of record NC_064897.1, on the reverse strand, counting down.
TGGGCTGCACTGACATGGTAAATAGGGTAGATGATTTTGTTTACAGTAATAGTTGTAATGTAACATCACTGAAACAATATGCTCAGAATCCATGCTATCAAATCCTGTTTCTTGGCAATTTCTGTCTAAAGAAGCATTAGATCTGGTAGGGAAATGTAGCAGTCAGAAGATCAATAAATATGTCCATTGAGTTCTAAGAACTTGATTTGAAAGTGTCCTCTAGTTATCGAGCCTCTTGTCTTGTGGTGGTGGTACAGTGCTGTGGAACTTGGGGGAGGTGTGTGGTGGTGGATTTCCTTCTAAGTGTTTGCAAGGACAGAAGAGGAAATGGTTTGTAAAAAGTAGTTTAAGTGTTCCCTTTAGTTGTTTGAATATAAAACTATTTATTGTTTGAGAGGTAGTTTAGGAATAGAAGTAAAGTAGCATAGACAGAGCTGTTGGATCATAACAAATGTGATTCTCATTACAGGTCTCTCTGATACGCTCACCATCACGACGCTGGGCATCCCCAGTCACTGGGAAGGCATAAGGGGGTTTAAGCCAGCTCAAGTCCATTGCTCTCCTCAAAGCCCTTTTGGGTACTTGTTTTTATACTCTAGGCTGGGCTGAGCCCTGTATACGCCCCCCCCCCCCCCCCCCCCCCCCCCCCCCGTGCTGGTCTAGTTTCTCAGGACATTCCCGCTCTTGCTGCTTTCCTGGACAAACATTTACACAGCCAGTTGATACACTCAATTGAGAGTCAGCCAATCCCCCTAACTGTTCTAAGACTTTATCTTAAAAGCCACCTTCCGGTCCCCTTTGTCATAGTATGAGGTCAGCTTGCTTTGCCACAGGTGTGGTCAGTCACTTCCCACATTCTTCCCAGAGCTTCACAAGCACATCACCCCTGCCTGTCTCCATTGAGCTGTCTCAGGAGTTTATTGATCCATCACATGGAGAGAACACCTGGCAGCGTATAGAATCTGGAGTTTGGAGCATTTGCCTGTAAGAGAATTCTCTTACGACTTCTGCCTTAGGTGGAGGAAGTAATGGAATACGAGTGTATTTCTTCCCAGGTTCATGCCCTGACCTTAGAAGTGTAATATTTTCATCTTTGACCTGGTAGATACTTGCTTTATGTAACACAAAACAGATTGATAGGAACAGAGAGAGACCAATTTAAGAAGACCATGTAGGCTAATGACTGTGTCAATATTTGGATTCCATATCCAAGTAACTGTCTGTGAATGATGAGGTAAAAAGAATATCTCCACCACCACCAAATGCTTTCTGTGAAAAGTGCCAAAATCCCTTTCTGAACCTAGTGTGAAAAGTCAAGCTGCTTCTTCCAAGTTTCTTTTTATGCTCTAAATAGTACTGTGAAGGTCTTGAATTAATGAATTGATTCCCTTGCTTTCCCCCACCCCCAATAAAATTACTGACTTCATTTTTCAATTAGCTGTTGAAGCTGCTTAGACCACCCAATTGAGAATCATCTGAGGATTTAATTTTTGGTAGAAACATTACTTAAATAGATTAGAATGAATTAAATTTGGTACTCAAGGGAATCATGGCCTTTAGTGTTTTTGTTAGTTTGTTTTTGCTATATTGGGACCATTTGTTCAAACAGTATTTTATGAAGTGACAGTACCATATATCATGATGGAGCATAAATGTATATGTTGCTTTAGTATAGAAGAGTCTGACCTATCAGTAGTGGATAGTTTTTGGAGATTGAGATCACAGATTTTTTCAGTTGTATAACTGTTTTACTTAGTAGCCCCCAAATAATATTAATCTGAAAATTTTAGGGCTTTTTGAAAACACAGATTAAATCCTCAGTAATATTCTTGTAGTACGAGTGCAACGGTTTGCTGTGTTTACCAATGCAGGAACAATATATAGGAAAGTTAAGAGATTTGTCTAAGGCAGCGCAGTAAGTAGAAGACTTGATTTATGCCTGCGACTAGACTGCTAGCTGCTTGCTTCTGTGTACGAAGACCAGTGTTTCTAACTCAATTTGCTCAGTTTATGCTTTGACATCTGAATGGGTGACCTAACTGCTGAAATTGCTGATGTACTGACATTATGTTTACTTCCTGTGAAAGTCAGGATTTATTTAAAAGTATAATTTCAGACACTCAAGATGGTAAATGGATGAGATGATCTAATCTGTAATGCTTTCTTCCCTGCTTTCCAGTAAGAAGAGCATATTGCTTTCTTTCTCTCTTAATGTCTGAAACAAAACAAAAACATGGTTTCATCTGTTGGCCAGGCAGGTGATGCTGGTACAAAACTGGTACTTTGCTTAGTTTGAGTGAGGAAATCTTGGGTTTTAATACTGATTCTGTTCTTAAGTGACATACTGTATCTGATGAAACATCGTTTGAGGTGTTTTTTGATTTTTGCGGATGGCTCTCATATCACCCATTTTAACATTACAATGGGCCAAAACTTTCCATTATACGTCTTTTTGCGGGAGTTTTGTAAATTTTCTGCCAAATGATTCAGTGGAGGGAGGGCACTTCAAGGAAAAAGTAATATGGTTTTCTATTTTCCCCTAAATTTGTAAGGATGTTTTTGGAAGAACTAGCTTGGAATTCACTTGTTATACCTGTGAAGGTAGACATAAATTTGTCCCTAATTATTACCCTTTCAAAAAATAGTCTGTTAAGCATCTTAGAGGCTTGTTTAAGCTTCACAGCTAAAACATTTGAAACATACCCCTGTATTATGCAAAAAAAGGACTTCTGGTGTTGTGGCCTTGTTTTCTGTGGGATGGGCTATGGTTTGGTCTGAGCACACAATTTTAAAATGGAGATTTTCTTTCATGTTGGTTATATCTCCTCTCACTGACACAAAGGCCTGAATGGAGTAAATCACTCAATTCAAATGTAGCGGGGACAAGAAGAGTGAAATTGTTTTGGGATTGGGAACTGTGATGTCAGTGGGGAAAAATCTGGTGTAAAGGCAGCGTGCTTTGCAAACGTGCTGGAGCAAGAAACGGTAACAGGAAGTGATGGCAGTGAATCTCCTGCTACGTAAGAAATTGCTTTCCTCAAGAAAGAAATTGGAGCTGGAAACCAGTGGGAACATGGGTTGTTGTTCTGGATTAACCCCAGGCAGCAACTAAGCATTGTGTAGCTGGTCGCTCACTTCTCCCCTCTCCCAGTGGGATGGGGAGGACAATTGAAAAAAGTAAAACCTGTGTGTTGAGATAAGAATGATATAATGACTAAAGTAAAATAAAATAGTAATGAAAAGTAATATAACAAAAAAAAAAAAAGGGGGGGAGAAAGAATCCCAGAAAAGACAAGTGATGCACAATGCAGTTGCTCACCACCCGCTGACTGATGCTGGAGCAGCAATCTGCCCATCCTCGTCAACTCCCCCGAGTTTATATACTGAGCGTGAAGTTCTATGGTATGGAATATCCCTTTGGCTAGTTCGAGTCAGCTGTCCTGGCCATGCTCCGCCCCCTCCCCCCCAGCTTCTTCAACACCTGCTTGCTGGCAGAGCATGGGAAAGTGAAAAATCCTTAACTTAGGATAAGCGCTACTTAGCAACAACTAAAACATCAGTGCGTTATCAACATTATTGTCACACTAAATCCAAAACACACTGTACCAGCTAGCTACTAGGAAGAAAATTTACTATTCCAGCTGAAACCAGGATAGTTGTGTGCTGCAGCTTCCTTGGGAAGAGGTGCAAACTGAACAAGGAGCCCCAGATGGAAAATGCATTTAGAGACAAGGCAGGAAACTGAGGGGTTAGGGTGGTATTCAAAATTGCAGGCAAAGGAGCTATTTGACAGTAGGAGAAATTTGTAGTTTGGAAGTTAACTGGAAAAATAAGGAGAATAGAATGAAGGTGGGACAGAAAGGAAGTGGAAGCACAGGTGTTGCATCTAGGGGGATGAATCCTATGGGGGGTGAGTAGGGAGTGAGAAATTGGGGCAAAGCAAGCTGCAAGCAGTAGTTGCTGACTTCTAATGCCTGAAGTGAAATCAAACTGTCCGGAGCTTTTCTCTCCTACAGAGAGACATTCCTCTGCCAGTTGGTTACACAAATATTTGCTGACAGTGGAGCTCATTCACCTTAAGTGCTGGTCTGCATAGAGGCTGCTGACACTTAGCTGTCAGCGCAAGTGTCAAAGGTCTGTATGGTAGATGAAACTGTTCTAACCCTTATGTGCTATTCCACCAGTGTCATGCATGCGTTACTTAGATGCCAAGTGATGAAGTTTGCTTTTGATTATCTGTAAATGTAAAGATGAAATACTAGTGTGAGCAGCAACAGCAAATACCCCAAAATTAGAAATTGGCAAAAACAAATTTTGCATTTTTGACTCCATTGTGGTGTATTTGTTTTCAGATACTACATTTTAAATTACTTGATCGCGTGCTACTCTTTCATCAGCCTCCTTAAAGTACAGGGTGTTCTCTGGAAACGTAACTTGTAGCATAGTGAAGGAGAGGACAATTTGTAGGATGCCTGCTTTGTGGTTACAGCAATTTGTGACAATTGAAGCAGAACATTGCTGGAAGAAAAGTGTTGGTCTGGTGATTTAAATAGGACTGTTCAGAAATTGCCTTTAATTGCAAGTTTTTGCATTTTCTGAGTGTCCAGACTTTGGATACTAGGATCAGCTTTGTGAAAGTGCTGAATACTTGCACCCACAAATAAAATCAATCAGAGCAGCATCAGAACTGAGAAATCATGGTCTCCCAAACGTGGCATCTAGAATTCCTTCTTTAACACTTACCACTGGGTTTTCCTTCACCATATGGGAAGTCAGTAGAATGCTCACTGGTTTCCTGTGGTGTTGAGAAAATAAATTAAGATCGTGAAGCACTTAGATGCTACTGTGATAAGCACGTTAAATAAAACTGAAGAAGAAATTAATAATGGTGTGTTTCAAGCAAGGATTTCAGTATACCAATCCATGGACTACACACTGAACAATATAAAAGAAAATACAGTGCTGAGTATCTGCTTGTTAAGTGAGTGCTGTACCTCCTTTGCACATTAGATAAATGCTGTGGGGAAAAATAATGTTTGTTCATGTAATTGAAGACAATATGTGGGTGGGGTAGCAGATCAATGCTACAGACATATCCTTAGTTGTGGCTTTTTCTAACCTTTATGTGCTTGACTTTGTGGCTTCAATAGTTTTCTCTTAATGTAGCTTTTTAATGTAATATTGTATACACACATTCTTTATAAATAATGTATGTGCAGTCACACAGGGACTGTGCTGGATGCATCAACACTGTTTACTAGCCAGGCTTTGGAATACGTGGATGTAGGGAAAAACAGGACTGATGCAATGATAACCAATTACTTGGGTAACCCAATACTCTGTCTTTGAGTAGTAGTCCGTGGATGCATTTACAGTCAAGATATGTACAGATGTATCTTGTCAGTGAGACTGAGGAATTATTTTACTTGTCTAAATACCTGGATAGGTTGCACTCGTGCCTTGTTCTCCCTTATAATTGTTTCATGGATACGTAAATTGGCATGTCCCCATTGTTACTGTACTTCTCAACTGTTTTGGAAAATGGTTTATTCCATTCCTGGAATTCTTTTTGTTTCAGTTCTTTTGACAGCACTGTTTTCAGTGTTTGTATTTCATATTTTATGAGGTGCCTTGCAGACTGTTTTTTATGATTAAGAACATCTTCATGTATATATGTGTGTATATATATAAAATAATGTATTACTTTTGGATACCAACACAAAGTACTGGACTTTTTGTTCCTGGACGAGGAACAGACCCACAGGGTGAGCTATGTTCCTAGTTCTGTGGCCAGGCAGGATGCTGTGCTTTGAGTTGAGTTTTTTTTCTTGATATGAAGCAGGAAGGGAGCACTAGTGAACCTGACTGAGCCTGCTATGGTAGAAGCAGTCAGTGGTTACGATCTTGAAATTATTTTTTAGGAGTTCCAGGATCTCCTGCACCAACCACATGTATCTTAGCTCACTGTTTTAGAAAGCAGAGCCATCCAAATCTCACCTCTTTGTGTTGTTGAGGGGTGGCTTTCATTCCTGTATCATGCCTTTTCCTTCTCACTGAAGAAGGTTTTTATTAGTAACAAAAAAGGCCATATCAGGTTCTCCTGCTAGTCTTACGATGTGTCCCTGTTTCCCTGACTCAGATGATATTTGTGAATATCCTGTAGACTAAAATGAAAGGTTTAGCTCTCCTTTGCCTAGGTTGCAATCCATCTCTGCTTATTCTCAGTGAGACAGAGTTTTGGCAGTTGGACCTTAAAAATTCTTTAAATGTTTACAGTAGTTCTTACTCGTTCCACAAAACTAGATTCAAACTCAACTCGGGACCTAAAGGGGACTACCCTTTGTGCCCCTGATAACTTCTGTGTCTGCATCTTTCTATGAAGGACTATATTGTTGGATGACTGCTTCCGCCAGGAGGACAGAATGGTGGTGAGCAAGACCTGTTTTCAGTTGTTTATTTATAGATTAACAATAAAAGCTCCCCCTGCTCCCCCCTTTCCCCCCGTTACTTTGCTTTCCAGACAGGGTTTGCCTTTACGATATACTGAATTTCTTTTTAAATCTCTTTCCAAGTTTCACAGTGGTCAAGGAATCAGGGTGTGGTTCCCCCCCCAGCTGTCAAACCTATAGGTGCACTTTCCACTTTCAGCATGAAAAATTTTATTTTTTTAATGACTGTAAAAACTTGTTAGATGATGATGGTGCAAAAGAAAGAAAGTACATTTCCCAGTGAACCCACAAATCCAGTTTGAGCTGTGAAATAGTGCATTCTGGAGCATGCATCCTACTGTTGCAGCCACATAAGAGGCCAGACACACTGCAGGAGAATGCCATAGAGAATCATGGAATAATTAAGATTGGAAGGGACCTTTAAGAGTCATGTGGACCAACCTTTTGCTCAAAGTGGCCAACTTCAAAGCTAGAGCCAGCTCTGAAGTTAGATCAGATTGCTTGAGGCATATCCAGTTGGGTTTTGAATATCTCCAGGGATGAAGCCTCCATAACCTCTCAGGGCAATCTGCCACAAGGTTTGACCACCCTCACGGAGGAGGGGAAGAAATCCAGATATATGGTCACAGCTGTGTTTGCAAGTTGTATCTGTTGCTAGTCTCTTGACTAACTCTGTGCGCTCCAAAGCAAAGCTACATGTATGTGATCCTCTCCTTTCTGTGGAGCACAAATGCTCCTCACTTTCACAACTTGTCCTTCTGAAAGAGCCTTTATCCATTCACCAGAGTACTCCAAGCACACGAACTGTCCAGCTGCCAATGAGGAGAGATTATGGGCTGGAGTCATGGTGCAAGTGTAGGTAGAAAGGTAGAGAAAAGTGACTTAATAATGATTGGAAGTTTTTGAGATGTGCATGTTCATATCCTGCTTCCTTTTGTTTTTCTGTCAATCTTCCCAGGATCATTCTGGCCTAAGACTGAAATGGTTCTTTGTGCACTCCTCCTTACATGCTTGGGACTAAAGGTGAGGCAGGATTCTGAAAGTGCATGCCCTTTGTGGATGCTTTGAGGTGAATAAGGTCTGTGGCTGCAGGCAGAAGGGATGCTGTACGTGTAAACTGCATGTCTTAATGCTTGTAATTGTTTGTCGTGCTTGAACAAGGCTGGCAGCTGGGTTTTTATAGCAATTTTGCTGCAAATTTTTCTTACCTGATGGAGTGGGAGCCACTGGAGAATGTATTATCTGCATAGGACAGGAGGGCAAGAGTTGGAGAAACAGAAATCAGTCTGACAGGCTTGTTTTTACAAAGGTGGAAGCTGGGCTAGCATAGTGACCGTAGAGTTGTAAATGCAGGAAGAAGAACACCCCACCTCACTATAGATGATTCTACAGTCTCAAAATGGCACTATCTTGACAATTTAAGCTGTTGAGATCACTGGTGTCATTGCTGTAATCCAGCCTTCTCTGTTGCAGTTGACACCTGGATTGATCAGATCCTAGAGTGAGCTGGTTCAGCTTGCGATACTGGCAGAAAACGAATTGCACAAAAGAACAGAATAGCTTTCTGCTGGTGTAGGAAGCTTACCTGCTTACTGGTGGGTCTGATGAGCACTAGTATGAGTGATAAGGAGTGGGTGTTACTACATGCCACTGTAGGGTTGCATGGTACTGGAGAGTAGGACTGTTGCAGCAACAGAGTGACTTCAGTTGTCTTTGAACCACAACCTTACGTGAGTGTTTTGTCCAACACGGGGATTTCTAAAGAGGTGCTCGTTTCTTCCCCTTTCTTGCTTGGGTCTTCCAAGGTGCATAGCATGCAGTTAAACCTTTTCCTCTAGAATTTTTAATCTTTTTAAATTCTTAGAGGCAGAGTCTAGGATTGAATATTGAATATAAATTACAATTCTGTTACTGAGAAGGGATCAAGAGTGGGATTTGGTAATGAGATTTCTGTGATTGTGTTGCTGTAAAGTGGAAGAGCTTGAAGAAAAATGTAATCTGCAAATGTTTAAAGGAGAGTCTTAGAGGAATCTGTGGAAGAGTGAGATGAATGAAGGAGACTTGTCATACCTGATGCTGGTAAAAAGGCTTCAGTTTCCCAACTCTGCCGTTGATTTGTTTGTGGCAAGATCAGTAGCCCCTTAGTGCTTTTTGTTTCTTTGTAAATTGGGCAGATGCTTGTTTCAGAAAAGACAAGACAAAGACAGTTTTAGAGCTTGCACTGCAGAGCAAATGCATATAAAGATAGTTACCAATTTGTAGGGAGTGGTAAACTCAGGGCTACATTTACAATTTAGAGATTAGTGGTAAGATAGCTAATCCCTTCAATGTGTTGCCTTCAAAGGTCAAAACAAGCTGACAGTGGGGGGATGTCCCTTCTGCTTGCTTTAGTCTGCTGTCTGTGAGTACAATACTACCACTGCATGATTTTTTTCATTTGACTGGTCTTGTTGGAAGGACTGTATCCTTGTGTAATTCTGAGGAGCATTTTCTTTTAAGATACTTACAGATTGTGTGGCGTGTCTTAATTAGGGAACATACTAAGCAAATGTCTTAATAAGTTAACATCTTTTTGGCACTAGGTGGAAGCTTCTGCATCCAGAACAGGTGAGAAATAATACTGTGGTGTTGTACTTGTATTTTCATTACAGTAAGGGCATGGAGCACATGTGCGGCTACTGCAGTGTAGTTTTCACCCTCTAAAGCTCGGAAGAGGAAACAAGTCCAGGGAGAGAGCTTACAGGGGTGTGGGATAAAGGGAATTCTTCCTTCTCTAGTTTTGCTTTGTGTATGGTTTTACATTAATGTCTGTCAAAACTAAGAAATTTTGGGTTATAGCTTTCGGTCTAGAACAATTATTTTATTTATATATTTATTGATCTATTTATTGAGTAGGAAAATGCTGTACTTGTGAAGAGACCTGAAACTGCTCTATAGTGTGTATCTGAGTAAATAAAGTTTTAATCTGACACACACACACCAAAAAAAAAAAAAAGAAAAAAGAGAGAGATACAGAACCTCCCTGGAGATGGGAATTGATGTTATCTCTGCAAGCTTTAGAGTCAGTTTTAACCCAGAATTTTCCTGAAACATCACAGTTAAATTCCTTCCTTTAAGACGGACACATTTTTCTCCAAAATAAGTGCCTCCAATTCATAAATTTAATGCAATTTTGACTAGAAAGTCCTTAGACTGCAATGACAGGTCAAAAGAGTAAGCTGAGGGGGTCCTTCCATTCCCCAGAATTCAGGCTCAGTTAAACATGTTTAGGAACACTTGGAAAGGACAGGTAGTTGGATATTATTTATTAGAAGTGTCTGACAATATAGAAGTGCTTCTAGATGTCTTTTCTGTTATGAGAGATAATGAAGGATACATGTCTGTTACAAATTGAAAACTCACCTGGGATGCTTCTCCATTCAGCAGTTTGCTTCAGTAATAGAAGTATGAATTACTGAGATGAAAGAAGGTATTGTTTGGTAGCAGAGAGAGATGAGGTACATAAGTTATGCATTTTAAAAGTATTTAGTAGATTTTTGGCATTGCAGGGAAAATTTTAGATTCATCTCAGATGGGAGGAGAACCCTCTGCTATTCTGGGTTGTTTGAATTCTTTCTCTGGTTTCTTTCTGCTTTTGGAAAGACCTTTCCAATTATCAACTTCTTTTTTCCAGGTGTGTCCTCAATTTTTTTCTTCACCTGCTATTTAAAATGAACAGAAATTGGACATTTAAACCATGGGAGAGAGTGACTGACTGCTAAGAGGGGAGTCACTTTGCAGTAATGTTAGTTTATATATGTTTAGTCTCTTGTCTTGTTCTGTAACATCTAAGACTTGCATTTTAGGATGGGATAGTTCAACACCTATGACTTTCTGCATTTGAGGGTGGGGGGATTCCAGAACTTGTTATTTCTAAGGCTCTCTGTTGGTGGGCTCTGGATAGATGATACACAAGGACAGCTGTCTGTCACGAATGGGTGTTCTGTCAATTGAGGATGATTTAGACTTTTAAAATACTGTAGAGCATGCTTATTTGACCCAGGAGTGTTTTGAGATCTCCTAGTGCGAGCCATTATGCAAAAATCCTGAAGAGATACAAGAGGTCTCACGTACAGTCACACAGAAACTAAAAGATCATGTCTGGATTATAAACAGATATTGTTTTTGCTTTTGAAGTGTGGTCTGTGCTGAGCGGTGGTTTTAGGTAAAGGTTTCATCATAAAGCCTTGCTAAATTTAAAGCTCCTGGCTTCAAAAATGGGGAGCCTTTGTCTCCCTCTGTCACCCCTGTTCCCAGTGATGCCATCATTTCTTCCTTGTGCAGGCACTTCCACTCATCTGCTAATCACAGGCTAATTAAGTTTGCTAAAAAACCTAACCTGTTTCCACCTGTCAATTTTCTGACATTCAGGTTGGTTGAAGTGGCCAGTGGTATAAGCATGTGAGTACCAAAGCTGGCCCTAAGTGCAAGAAGTAGGAAGATGAGTATAGGAGTATCTTCTTTTGATGACAGAGCATGTTCTTCTTGTTATGTTTGCTGTGTGTTTACTTTTCTCTTATCTTACTTCTGGCTACTGCTGAGTCTCTGTAACTGATGGGTGTTTGGTTGAGTTAGGACCCTGCTGCTTTTGTCAACTAAAGCAGGTCAGATAAGGAGGAGAGAGGTAAATAGTGGGGAGGATAGCTTTTATTTCAGATCTCAAGTTAATGATTCTTTTAAGTTTCTTTACTACATACTAAGTTTTGCAGGGTCTATTCCAGTCACATCTCTGTTTTATAGATATGTAACTTTCCCTTTCTTTCTCATCCCTGCTTTTTTCTTAGACCTGGTTCATGCTGCCTTTGACATATTAATATGATACTTGCTTTTTGTTTAAGAGTGCTAATCTGTGTTTTCAGCGTATTCAGATTGTTAAAACATTGAGTTTCTGGGACCATTACAATTGTGTACAAAGTATTTATCATAAATATTAACTTTGAAATAGTTTTGGTACCATTTTGAAATGGTCCAGTTTTCAGTGCGTGTTTAGGGTTTTTCCTGCTTGTCGGCACGAGACATGAGAGACATATCAACACATCTTTGTTCACACAATGTTCAGTTGTCAGGATAGCATATTAATTTGATATTCACATTCACTGCAGATTATCTGAATATCTTTTTAAACTGATGATGTTATTTAAAAACCATAATGTAAAAGACAAAACACAATCTAAAGGAAGTAGTACAGAGTCCTCTGTAAATAAATAAATAAAATCCTTAAATGTAGGGCTGTATTCCTGACCATTCTCACAGCTTTCTGTTATAGTTTCTGAAAAGTCTTGTTCAGTGATATCCTGCTCTGCACAATACGTATTCTCAGTAGATACAGACAGATCTCAATTGTCGCACTGGTTCCACACTTGGCTCAAACTTTTTTTATGGCTATGTGACAAATGAAACTTAGAAATTGCTCTGGGGTAAAAAAGAAGTGTTGCTGGTTTGGTATTAGTTCAGAGTAACTGCCTTATCTGATTCACTTTACAGCCGCTTGAACACTGCTGCTAGCACAAAAGAAGGAGCAGCGTGAGGAAATAGAGTGTGAGTACTAGGAGCAGAATAGGACCACTTTTTTGAATGCCAGTGCAAACTCAGGTCTTACAACTCTGCAGCTACAGTATTAAGTGAAAAACACAATAAAATGCTTCCTAACATAAAGGCAGGCTGTTGCTGAAAGAAATGGTCCTGCTGTCCCCTGACTGCTCGGTGAGCTGAGTTAGCTAGTTATCAAATGCAAAAATAATCACTGGTTTTCTTTTTCTGCTCCCCCCCGCCCTGCCCCGAGCAACAAGCTGATCTGACTTTCCTGTATGGTTGTGTGATCACTAGGTCTGATGCAAGGTGAGAATTGGGAGTATGGGGGTACAGGAGATGAGGTGACTGCTTTTCGCTGCACCATGCAGTTGAACCAGGTTAAATACACATGAAACTGTGTATTTTATTTGAACAGTTCTCTTTTCTGGAGTCTTATCCATGTTTTATGAGGTCTCCCTACATAGAAAGGTTTCTGTTCTCTTTAGAGAAGACCGACACCCTACAGCATGTTCTAGACATTTTCGGAGAAACTGCATTAAACCCCCCCCCCCCCCCCCCCAGTCCATCAGCATTTCTTTGTACTGTTTTTGAGCAGGTGAGGTTACTGAAGCTATGGCACAGCATTTCCACTCCCATGATCTACAGAGTCAGACTTTGTATGTTAGCACTGAAACAGTCTTGCTACTACTGATGTGCAAGCTTTTCCTGATTGTGGATACTACTGTAAACAGTCTGTGTTACTGTCAAACTTGGGAATTGTAATCAGGCATCAAAAAGGCATTCCTTGTTTTATGAAATGTATAGTCTTAATATAGGAATGACGCAAACCCTTTCTCTCAGCAAACTTTTGAGCTTAAAATTTGGAATTACTTCACAGCATTTAACACCATTGATCACTGGGGAGAGCAACACAAGAAGCTGATAAAGCAAATAGCAAAAGTGCTGTCTTAGAACCTCTTTTAAATTCCTTTTGAGAGCTTCCTTTCATATAGTTTCTTAAATGTTGCTTTTCCCCTGTTACCTTTTTGTATTTTGCATTTGTCGTTTTCTTTTCTTCCGGCCAAGATTTTTTTCCTTCCTTTTAGAGAAGAAGCTAATAGCTGAAAGGTAATAAAAGACACTAAATGCTTTCGGGTTTTTCTATATTTTTCTTGCTAAGGTTAGACTGTCCTGGTTTTTTTTGTTTTGGACTGAGATTCCTTCAAGAAAGTAAAAGTTACTTTAAGCATGCTGCAACAAGCTTGGTAGTAGCAGTGGCTGATAAACCTGTTGTTGCTAGTCCAAATAATAATCTATAAAATCCTGATCTGTTTCAGAAGTCATCTGAAGGACATTAAGATGACACTGACACTAAAAGAAGTAGAGGAAAGCCTTCACTGTTATCCTTACCTACATGTTTTTGCTTCTGTGCTGCCTTCTCTTTCCTGTGGATTCAGGTCATCGTGTAGGTGTGCAAATACTTTTGCAGGTAAAGTGGAGAGGCATCGAGGGATTTGGAAGCAGCAGCTGCAGTAGCAAAAGAGCAAGAGTGTTTCTTTCAGTGGTAGCGCTGATTTATAGTGTTTGTGTCTGAGGGTGGTAGTTTGTTAGGTGTTATAACTGATTGGACTTTCACTGCCCAAAAGGCAGTCTTACTCCTCACCTCTCCTTGTCTGTGCTTACCCACCCTTTGCTCTTGCAGGATGGTATCTGGTTAACTGAGGTCTTGCCTCACAAAACGTCTCAGGTAAGTAACTGAGCGCAAAAAACCCTGAATGGTGCTCTGCAAATGTAGCTATCTGACCTAACCCACTGAGAGGGTGAGACAAGTGCCAGGAATGGAGCAAAGGACAGTGGAACTGTGTGGTCAGAACAGGGCAGTAGGAATGCCTCCTTTGGGTTCAGTGGTAAGTTTGTTCTCTAGGCTATCTTGTGAAACCTCACTCCAAAGTTAGTTTCACTTTTTTTTTGGCTTATGCTGATTTAATATGTTTCTATTACTCAAAGTAGCAGTGTTGTTCTCCCTCTCATTGTGCCTTATTTGTTTTTTCACAATGTTGATACTAACAACTGCAAAGCTATGGTAAGCCGAAAACTTAACACTGCCCCTCCCTCCCCCAAATTGGCTTCCTCTTGGTCACCAACATCTGGACAAGGAGAGATGATGGGTGCACATTGCTGGTAGTGTGGTAAAAGACAAGATTGTCCTTACGTATGTCAGCTCTGGCTTAGATCAGATCAGCTTAAACTGATCGTGAAACCCAATTTTTTTTGTTTTTTATATGTAAAAACAAGAAAAAGTATTTGTAGTGTAGTTGCTAGAAATAAATTTTAAAGGCATATAGTGAGCGAGGGCAGGATATAGAAATCCTGTTATTGAGCCTGAGCTTTCTCTTCATATGAAGAGTCATTTATATTCCTTGAGAGCTTTGTTGGGAAATCTAATAGACAAAAGATAATCTAATCACTGCAGTGGCTATATATAGCATGTGTACATGCATATACTTGTATAAGAATTGGGGGACCTTTTTGCCACATTCAGGTCAAAACCATCTCCTTTGCACTCAGTCGTTAACTTGAGCTATGAGAGACTTCGATTTGTTATAATTCAAATAATTTAGAACTTTGATCAACAGCTACACTTCATTTTTAATTTCAGTGAATTTAAATGGATCTCAGCCTGAATATTTTATCTTTGAGTTTATGCTATGGAAAATATTTAAAATTCTTCTAACTTTGCCCAGCAGCAAATTAGAAAAGCAGATGTGTGAAGAGAACTTCGAATAAACTCAGTGGGAAAAGCAGAAATTGACTTTCAAGGTGTTTGAAATTACATCTTTTCCAACACTGTTTCATTTTGTTTAATGAATGTTTTGATTCTGCTTTTGTGGTGTTTTTCTTAACAGTTTTTTTTTCACAATGCTCCATTTAAAATGCATCTTAACAGTTAATATCACTAAAGCATCCATGTTTGGGAATAGGGCTAAAATACCGTATATTTCTTTCTATACTTGTTTGGATGCCTTTTAAGTAGTCTCTGGAAATGTATTTTTTTGTTAGTGATGCTTAGTTTCTTAATTGTGTGAGTGTTTATATAGATACAATAATGGTAGCTAAGGTTTTAACATTATTTCAGTATAGTTTCCATGTTTATGTACCTACCATAAAAGCAATTCTCAGAGCAAGATGGTGGTCTAGAATTAATTTGTGTTTGTTATGTACCTTTTACATAGTTTTTTATATTTGGGTCCATTCACATCACATTTATGCATGATTCTAAAGAAGTGCTTGTGATTTGGGATTATAAGGAAACAATGTATTGTGACTAGAAATGTAGCTCAGAGACATAGATCTAGCCATCATCAGTCTGCTTAGTATTGATTTAGTGAGGTACGCATTTAGGCATCTGGTCTGCTTCCCCCTTGTGCCCCAAAAGAACCCCTAATCCAGAACGGCCGTAATCGGTTTGAGCATCATCGTCCTTCCCAAGTTTTTGACCGTTTTCAGTAGCCCACGCATTTCTAAGAATGATGCCGTGTTCTTCCTGCGTGAGGAAAAAGATCCCCGGAGTCCAGGAAGGGACATGAAGTAGAGCTGGTTTAACTCGGGTACCTGCTTGCCTTCTGTTTGGAGCTGCAGCAGTGGTCTTTTGTGAAAGTTTTCACAATGCTTGCGTTAGGAATTTATGAATTGAAGCTGAAGCTGCTCCTCTTTATTTCTCTGCTTTCTGTTTCAGAATAGAATGGCGTAGTACTGTTCTAGAGAGATCAGTTTTGTCTCTGCTATGTGTGATTTCATTTGAACTGCTGAGCTATGGAAGTGTATCTTGGCGAGAAAGCCTTTTTGGTTAAGTTTGTGTGGAGAAGGAGATCGAGGTCATATTAAACCCATAGGGTTAAGTGCCAGAACTTTGTTAATTTGGTTTGAAAAATGAGTAAGGAGGATAGAAAGGGAGAGAATATGAACTTAAAACACCCAGCACAGAACTATTGTAGAAATCTGTTTCTGTGTAGAGTAAAAAATAGCTTGGTAATACTGGATATCAAAGGGGCTTTTGCATAGCAGTGAAATTTTGGAGAAACTGTGACAACTTAATGTTCAGACTAATAAACTGTGGCTGTGAGGTGGTAGAGTGATGCAGAGGAGAAAATGCCCGTGCAAATCCCAAGGGGGAAGTTTAGTTTGGTGTTAGTAAATTGGTGAATTTCTAAAAATTCAGCGCTTAGCTGCTCTTCAAAGGTTAAGTTCTAGTTTAAATAAATTTATGTTTAATGTGCTGTATTTTACTACCTATCACCCAATTTGTGGGCATTTATGTTGCTTACATTTGTTTTATAAGATCGATATGTAAGATTAAATCAACATTTTGCAGCAGGCTTTTGAGGTATACAATAGTATTTTGTTAATGTTAATTCTACTTTGTTAAGTATTCCTAAATTCTGCCACTCTCTTAGCAGAATGTACGTTCGAAGTATGCTGAGTTTGAAAAATTTTAGAGGTCTAGTTCTGTTTGAGTTTGGTGAGAGAGTGCATGTCTTGTTATTGCCAGTAATCTGCTGTTAAAGTTTGGGCATTTCCCTTTTGTGCTTTAAGCTTGCTTTTATGTGGCAATTAGGATGAAACACATTTAATTTTCTGCAAGTAAGCTGTAAGTAATTATTAAACACTTTAGAACTTTAACACAAATATTATGCAGTGTCTTGCGGCTGATGGATGTCAGGAGGATGAATGAACCAGAAATAAGACTGCACTACTTTGAGAACAGGTGTGAATCTAGGTTTGTAGAAAAAATCAGTGATTTTTGTTAGAACAACTGATAATTGGGAAAAGCAGGTAGCAGAATGTGATGTCCTCAAAATATGAGGAAAGGTTTGTTTGCTGAAAGGCTAGCCTGTTTTTCCCAGCTGAATTAAGTTGAATTCATTATAGTCTGCTTGCTGAGTGACTGTTCATTTGGGAAACGTTAGCAACTCCATGGATGGATGGATGAATAAATTGGTGTAACGAAGTTGAGAGAGCTGGAGACTTTCAGGGTAGCATACAGATCTCTGAGGAAAAATCTCAGTAATATTTTTGGAAATTCTCAGTCCATGTTAGCTCCTCTTGGGAATGTGATGGGAGCTGGTGTATGTTTGGTGGTTTTGAAAATTTGATTCAAATTTTATTTTTCAAATGCTGCATGCACAATGACCATGCATTATTCCATTCATTTGCTATGCCTGTTAGAAATGTATTCCACATACTGGAGCTGTCTGAATACTGAAACATTTTTTTCCTGCTTCATTTTACTTACATGTTTCAGAGCAGTTGGCATTTATTAGGGGTTTTGCCAAAGACAGAGGCAGTCACTGAAGTTAGATTCTTCTGGGAAGTGGCTGCTTATGGCAGCTGTGGCCGCAGAGGCAAGGATGCCTTTTGTAGCTATCCATGCTCCACAAGGAATAATTAAACTTTGTTGTCACGTTTGGGCCCTTCTCATAGTCACACAGTTCTCAGATAAATTCTGTAAAATGCATATGTTTGGAAGTCAGTTTGTAAGAAGGCAGCTTAATGACTAGAATGTTTCATGTTGCTGGATTCATGGCAGCACTGAACAGGGAACATCTGCAAACCCACCTTTTGTACATCATTCCCACTCTTTTGATCCATTTGATCAGAAATGTGATATGGTAGAAATGAACTTCCACGGGCAGCAAGACAATTACCAGTTGCCTTCAGGCATGGATTGAAAGGCTTGGTGTTTTTCATCATGGAAACCTGTTTACTGATTTAGGTTTTTCTAACATACATATAGAAGTAAAAGTAAATGTAGTTATTCTCCCTGAGAAAGTTTCTTCTTCATTACTCTTATGTCAATGTCCCTTCGGTTTCTTCCCCAGGCCATAGCTTCTGACATTTCCACCTACCTTAGTCTTTTCATCTATCACAGTCTATCAGTTAATACTGATAATTGAAATTGCATAAAAATAGAAGCTTGATGTCAGTAATTTGATTTACATGTATGCCTACCCAGGTCTCCTTCTGCTTGTGTATTAAATACTTCAAGCATTTAGCTCTGTGTCATACTATTTTATTGAAGAAGTTGGCTATGGTTCTTACGGTTACAGACTGTACTTGAAGACATCCTAAGTTCTTTGTGGTCTTGGTGACTCAGGTTGCTTTTTTTGACTGTTATCCAAAGTTATAATTTGGAAGGAAAAGACTTTTATCAATTTATTTGATATTGCTGGGATTTATTTTTTGTTAAAAATGCCTGATGTTTGCTATAATGAGAGCTATAAAAGCTCTGTAATTATTTTTGATGTCATTGCAAATCTTTGAGGTTTGAGATCCATCTCCTGAAACCATGTTCCTTCTGTGAAAACATTTGCATTGTTTCAGCTGAAAGGACAATTGTTCATAACATGTGAACTGGACATGAGATATTGCTTTGCAGTAGCTGTTACTATGCTGATGAACTGATTCTTGTAGAGATTGGAAGGGATTTGTGTAGCGTGCAAACTGGACAGAACGAGTTTAAAAAATGTCTAGCAATTTAAAATGCTGCTTGGGTGCTGTGGTTTAACCCCAGCTGGCAACTAAGCATTGCACAGCCACTTGCTCACTCCCCCACCGCCCCAGCAGGATGGGGGAAAGAATTGAAAAAAAAGTAAAACTTGTGGGTTGAGTTAAGAACAGTTTAATAGGACAGAAAGGAAGAAGATAATAAATAATAATAAAATGACAATAATAATAGCAAAAGAATTGTAAGATACAAAACCAGGGATGAACAACGCAGTTGCTCACCACTCACCAACCAATGCCCAGTTAATTCCTGAGCAGTGACCCCTCCCAGCCCCACTCCCCCCAGTTTATATACTGGTCACACAGTATGGAATGTCCCCCTGGCCAGTTTGGGTCAGGTGCCCTGGCTGTGTTCTCTCCCAACTTCTTGTGCCCCTCCAGCCTTCTTGCTAGGCAGGAGAAGCTGAAAAATCCTTGGCTTAGTCTAAACATTACTTATCAACAACTGAAAACATCAATGTGTTATCAACATTCTTCTCATACTGAACCCAAAACATAGCACTATACCAGCTACTAGAAAGAAAATTAACTCTATCCCAGCTGAAACCAGGACAGGTGTGAATTAAGATGTTCAGAAGCCACAGAATGCCATCAGTGCAGAAGTGCTTCTTAGTGTTTCTAAAGCACAAGAAAGTAGGATCACTGGGTAGATGAAGCACCAATGCTTATGGATTGTAATAGGTTTGAGGCCGCAGTTTAAGAATTTACGTGTTCTGGCTGTGGATGTGATTGACTTGCAGAAGCGTGTTTGGCTTGCAAGCTTTATGGGGTATTGTTACAATGCCTGTGTTTGGACACTTAGCTTGTCCCAGTTGTGTAGTGAGATCCATTATTGTAGAATACCTTTACTGATGCTTAAGGTTAAGCATTTTGCCTTGTATTTTGCTGTAGGGTGGGAACAAGCAAATAGTCAGCTTAGGAGTCTTACCTGACAGGCAGCAACTTGTTAAGTCACGGTAACTGTTTCATTTGTATGTCTGTATTTTGAGGCATTTCATTTGGAATGTGTGCCACCTAAATGATAACCCTCTTAAGAGTTAGGCTTTTTGTGATTGTGAGATAAATTTGTCATAGGGAAGAAGACAGAAGGTACTAGAAAATCCCCACATGTATGAATGAGGGCTGGGAAGTTCCAGAATTCTGTGTTGTTTCTGAAGTACGTGTATCCACCCTAAAATTGTACTGAATCAGGTTGTTGAGAGGCAACTGTCATCCTGAGTATGTTGCTATGCAAATAGGCTCTGCCATGCCATTACTGTCTCAAGAACTTTCTTAGGGTAGAGATACATGTCTTCTGATCTCACTGGTAGCAGCAGTAGAAGTTTCTGCCTCTTTCTTCCATCTTCACTAGTGTTTAATGCTGCATCTGTTTTCTGTGGACTTCACAGGTTCATGTGATGGCTTCTATCTGTTTAGATCAAAATAAGCCTTTTTAGCAGAGACCAGCTACTTTGTACTTCAAGCTCACCTGCTGTTTTTTTGGGAATGACAAGCAGCAGGACCAGTTGGGCCAGCTGATGAGGAATCGTGCATTTACCCACTCAGTCCTATCATGTGCTGCTTTGAGCTATCTTTGAGAGAAACTTGAGGCTTTTTGGCTTTGAGGGATGTGATGTAACTGGTCAAGTTCATTCCCAAATGATTACAGCTCACACTGGAAAAACTCCTTTTGCACTTTCATCTGAATACTGTGATGGCTGCTGTATAATGTTAAAAAGTCTACCATGTTCTTTTTGGAGAGTTTATCTTGCAGAGGAAGAAACAAAGAAAGCTAGTACTGAGTGAAAGAACAGGTTTCAAGTGCAGGATTTACACCTATTTTTATAGTGTGATATTCTAACTCAGGAGTCTATCTCATGGGGCCAAAGAATACCCAAAAGTTTTATGGTAACCTAAGAAATTGTTCCCCAGGCACTGGTAAAATGGTTGTTCTATGTTGGTAAATTTAGTACAGTATTAGAGAAGCATGAAATCTCTCTTTCCTGGCTGTTAGTATTGGTACTTCAGAGGACTGTATAGCTGTCTCTTTGCCGTGTGTGCAATGTCATGAGCATCTATTGAGAAAGCCAACAAATGGACCAACTTGTTGTAAAGGTAATTCTGTATGATTTGAACATCTGCCTTCTGCATGTTTGTGAGGTTGGTTCATTGTCCACAGGCAACTGACTGTACCTCACTACTACTGTTCTGGGACCAGGGTGGTACTGTTACTGTGGAAGAAAGAGAATTCATTCATCTTCATTTTCAAAAAAAGTTTAATTACCTCTTAACCATTCTTTAAGTAACATCTCTGTAACATCTCTTTTTTTCCTTCCTCCTTCTTTTCATTCATGAATTGGTTCTTTGGAAAAGAAATTAATTGTATGCATTAATATCTTCTGTGTTACTGCTTTCAGCACATCATAGTGAATAAATAATATTTTATCAGCCCACTCAGCAATAATGACCATTAACCTGATTGTTAACTGCTGGGTCTCAGATGGAATGCTGAATACAAGCTTGTTCCAAAATGGCAGAATCTGGCTCTCCTTTTTACTGTAATGAAGCTGCTTCTGTTTGCAGTGCTGTGTTGCTGGGAGACTGCAGCTAATTTTTATGGCGCATGTCAGTAGTAGTGATTCAAATTATACATTTCATTGAGTAGCTTTTCTCTTTGTTTGTAAACTGCCTTTTATGAGGGGAGAGAATTTTTTTTTGTTCTGGGGAGAACACCATCCAGACCAGAGAAAATGATTGAATCTGGAACAAAAGCTCAGATTATTCTGTTGATAACATCATTGTACTTCCAAAGTCACTCTAGGGGGGATGGTGGCCAGGCTGAATTCACACCAGTCTGATAGTCAAGTCTAATGCAGGTATTCAGGAGAATCCCAGGTGAGGCATATACATCTCCTCAAACTGCTGTTTTTCAGGCTCCATGGTGCAAAACTTCAGCATGTGTTGTGACTTTAAAGCAAAACAACAAAATAGACTCTGACAGATCATGAATTAGAGAACTATGTAGTTTTGGTTCACAACAAAGATACAGTGGCAATTTTGGGGGTCCGTAGAAAATGCAGTCCTTTTAAAAATGATTATTACACAGCTTGCATGTGGATCAGGACATACATGCAATTACAGTGGCAAAAAGTGGGTGTAGTTGAGTGTGCACCTAAATGAGAAAATACATGTGTAAGGTGGAATCTGACTAATAAGTTAAAAATCTTTTGCTCGCTGAATCTGTACTCCTTTTCCGGCTAAAGGAGATGGTAGTCCATTTCCTGATGTTCACATTTTGCTTAGGTTTTTTAGCAGTGTCTTGTTTTTAATCTTGCTTGAGATGCCTCTATAAAATTGTGTGTGTGTGTGTGTCTGAATCCTGCTTGCTTAAACACGCAAGTCATGTCAGCTGCAATGCGGCAGTGCTTGGTGCTAATGAGGTGAGCAGCCAGAGCACCCGTCTGCTTATGTTTTCTCATCTCTGTGCAATTATGGCAATGGGGATTGGAAAAAGGGTTTTGGATTGGATATGGCTCTGTTTTGGCCTTTCCAGAGTGTGGCTCTGTGTACTCCTGAGGACTGGGTGGCATATTTCTATTTCCCTTTTGGGAGTTAGGTGGTTGCTTCATTATATTTAAGGCAAGCTCTAAAATACATCCTGGCTGGGAGAAGAAAAGAAAAGGGGAAGTACGGAGAGGGGGACACCCTTCCTTCTTGCCCCCCCCCCCCCCCGCCTTTAATGCATCTTGAAATGAAATATATTGCTTGGTAGTATGTGTCTTCACGTTGAGTAGATGCAAGTCTGTATTTGAAAAGTAAAATCTTTGGAATAGAACTAATCGGGTAATTAATTTGGGCTAGTTCTGAATAGTTACAGCTGGCCTTTCATAGGCACAGAAATGCAGATGCACAGATGCACTGTGATTTCTCAGCTCACCTTCTTTCTTCTTTTTAACCCTTAAGGTGCTGACAACAGTGTGAGCTGTGTATTTTACACTGAAGTCGGAAAGCTTTACTTTGAACATAAGGCAAATAAAGTAAATATCAAACCCTGTTTGTCTTTTCCCATCCTCACATGCTAGGCTGTCTTCATCAGGCTTGATGCCTTCCCGTCCAATCCTATCGTATTCCCATTCCTGCAGCCTGTCTGACACTGAAGTGTTTCTTTTTCAGAGACATAGTCTGTAAAACTATAGGTCATGATTAATACTTTGGTCTTGGTGGCAAAGCTGGCATTCCTTCTAGTTCTGCCTTAATGTCATGGGGTGCTGCCCTGTTAGCTGATAAAGTTATTTCTGAGTACTTAATATAAATCAGATTGTTGAAATTATCTGTGTTAAAAATACTGCAGCTTTTTTTTTTAAGGGTCATATCTAATCTCTGTTACTTTGGCTGTATGTTGTGTAATGTGATACCACAGAGGAATCAATACAATTGGAATGGGGAAAGGTATGAACTGTTATCATGTAGGCAAGAACCAGCGGTGTGAGGCAGGAACCTCCTGAGCTATTGTTACTGCTGATGTGAATGTAGTGTGCAGCTAACACCCATAGAAAAGATGACGTGTCAACCTATAAAAAAATTCCTTCACCTTAGGAAGGAGGCCAAGATTCTGTGCCTTAATACAGTCTGTCCTTTGCCTAGTCCTAGTTTTAAGTGGGTTAAGAGTGACTTGTATGGAACAGCACAACTGATGAGATGCGTTTTAGGGAGAGTTGCGCTATTTTAATGCTCACTGTTGAAGTCTGGTATCTCTGTTGTGATCACATATTGTGCAGTATTTCTTTGCCTGTTTACCTTCTCCTGAAGACCTTATAGTTGATTGGGGTGTTTTTCTCTTCCTTTAGGTCTCCGGGTGAATGGGGAGCTCATTACTGCTTACCCACAAGTGGTGGTTGTGCGTGTACCAACACCTTGGGTCCAGAGTGACAGCGATATCACAGTCCTTCGCCACTTAGAGAAGATGGGCTGTCGATTGATGAATCGTCCCCAAGCCATCCTCAACTGTGTCAACAAGTTCTGGACATTTCAAGAACTTGCTGGTCATGGTGTGCCTCTTCCAGACACTTTTTCGTATGGTAAGGCTTTTGGATCAAACAGATAGCATAGTTACCTACCATAATGTATGCTTTTGCAGTGCAAAAGAGATGACTCAAGTTTTGGAAATCCACAGAATTAAATAGCATGAGGCTAGTTCCACAGATAAGTGTTCAGTAACCAGGAAAGGAAATTAAAGTCACAGCACTCAGTTTCTATTTTTGGTATTTTTGGCTTTATTTATTAGCTGTGATACTCTGGGAAGAGTACTTTAACTGTATCTCAGCCTCCCAAGCAACTAATTTTGGCTTAAACCACCTTGAACTATTTTTTTCCAATTGCCCACAACAACAGCCAACAACTCGGGCAACTAAATGTTGTAGGATACTATAAAGATCTAGACTTTGGTAAAACCTGAAAGTAGTTTAAACTTTTATGTGAATAAAAATATCTGCGAATATATTAGTTATGAAAGGACAAAAAAGTACAAGCCCTTGTGTTCAACTTTGAACAATTGTTTGTTTCCCACCAGAGAAGTTAGTTATTAAAGTTTCTTGTGCCTGCCTCTGGAGTCTGTGGTTCCTGACAAGAGTGCTAGATTAGAGGAACCATTTGCCTGAGCTACCCTGATGCTATTTCTGTTTTTAATTACAATATATTAAAGAATTGAAGATATCCTTCTTGGGAAGTACCAGTGCTTTCCTCCCCTTTGTGTGGTTGCAGCAATAGGCTTTTTGTAATGGGAACTTGACAAAAACACAAACAACTTGACAAAAACACAAACATAGGTTTCCATCAATTACTATGAATTACTGTTTCCCATCAATTACTTGGAAAACACATTTGAGAAGAAACATACCCTTTCTTTATAGATGTGGTTGTTCTAGCTCTTTGAGAAAGGAATGAGTTTTTAATTTTTTTGGGGGGAAGGGGAGACCACGAATGATGGGGTAATTGCAGAACATCTCTGTTCATAACTCCCTGCCACTTCTTTTAATGCCTGCCTCTGGAATTTGACAGAAGCATGACCTTTTTATTTTTTTAACACAAGTATCAAGTTATCAGTGAGAGCTGGCTTTGCCAAGAAAAACAGGATGTGCTGAATGACATGTTATTCCATGACACGCATTAAAATCCGTGGCAGGGTAGTTATGGCTGCTGCTGGCTTTGTGACCAGTGTCTTGGCTTGACTTCCGCGCTTTACTGCACATGCTGTTAGAGGAGCCTCATCCCTTTTGTCTGCTGACTTTCTCTTCTGTATTTCTTGTACTGTGGTCAGCCTTCTGTGAATTGAACTGAACTCAAGTAACGTCGACGTATCAACCATAATCATGTGAATGGTAGTTAAAAGCTACTCTCTGAGGTCCTTAC
The DNA here is from genome assembly GCF_929443795.1 of Astur gentilis. Taxonomy (NCBI): domain Eukaryota; kingdom Metazoa; phylum Chordata; class Aves; order Accipitriformes; family Accipitridae; genus Astur; species Astur gentilis. Next base: position 8,219,210 of record NC_064897.1, on the reverse strand, counting down.
AGATGAAAGGAGACGAAAAGGTTGAAGTACTACTTCAGGAAGTAGGGAGAATGAGATGCAGGAGACTTAAGCCTTGGAAATGGGGGAGGTGGAGTGACAAGATTTGGGTTGTTGCTGCTGTCTGGATTATGCCTTGTCTTTGTATTCCATGTCGCTTTCCTGGTTAGTAGTTTGGATGGAACTGTTACTGGTGTTATATCTGTGCTATTTTCCCGCTAGACCCTTGAAAAGGTGGGAGTTGATAAAGTAAAATGGATAAAATGGAATGAGATGGTAGAATCGGGACATTCAGATTTGGAAGATTGGATTGAGCCTTTTGGGGTTGCGATCAAGAGGCCTTTGTCAACTTGTGTCTTCCATTCCAAAGGAAGTAGGAGTTAGTATCCCACAGATCACAAACACCTCCAAACTCTGATCATGCTCCATGACCAAGTTCCTCTTAACCGATAGTTTTTTCTGCATTATCTAAGCTGTAAGGGTGGGAGGAATGTGTGGCAATTACATCCCCAATTTGGCCACACCAGAAGGGTGGCACATAATGTTGTTGGTTTTCTTTTTGCCAGGTGGTCATGAGAATTTTGCCAAAATGATTGATGAGGCGGAAGTGCTGGAGTTCCCTATGGTGGTGAAGAACACGCGGGGTCACCGAGGTGGGTGTGAGGTCAGGGGTGAGGGCAAGGAGTATTCTGAGCAGCACTCTTTAAAGATTTTGTCTTGTCAAGGGATGATAGTTAAGAAGGTCTTCTATTAGGTGTTGGACTTCTTTGTGGTACATCTGAATTCTACCATCCTTCGACTTCTGAATGTTGAGTAGGCTGCAACAATGGGAAGCAGTTTTAGTAGAACCTAGTCTTGCAATAGCAGGGGGGATAGGGGTTCAAAATTGTGGCGCATTGGTGACTTCTGTGAGGAAAGCTTTGAACTGGAATAATGGAAGGTCTGGCCTTAAGCAAGTAGAGAGAAGCCTACAAGGATTTTAGGGATGTTTCTAAATAGGCATACGAAATGAAATCTTAGTTCATTCAGTCTTAATTTGACTTTTTTTTCTACTTGACTTTGTCTGTAATTAGGATTCTGATTTAAATAAAATCTCATGTATTGTTTGTCAATTGATCTCTTTTTCAGAAAAAGATCTCTGACAGTGCTGGTGATAATACAGCAGGTTCAGATTAAATTGTTCTGTTATCAGTCTTCTGTTTTAAGTGTTGAATATGAAACCATACATCAATTCCGTTTAATGTTTGATAGTGATCTACTAAAGGAAACCAGGTTTAAAATCCATTTCAGAGGTTATTTGCACAGGAGGTTGCAGTGTTTTTAACTTACTTTAAAACCAATGTAATAAATATTAGAAGTAAAAAAAGACTGAAACCGAAGTTTAAGCACATAAACCAGCAGTTACCTTAAACAAAAGTGTAACAAAAAGATGTTGCTTCTTCCCTCTTACTGTCTGTCAGTTTGTTCCCCCTCTGTGCTGCTCTGGTGTATCTCTTCTGCTGGCATGAGTGCTTCTGTAGCCATGTAGTAAATGGATTCAGGAACTGATGTTGAATGAATCTAGATGGGTTATTTTTACTTGGTTTAATTACTTACATGAATTACCATTTACTTGCACAATGCTTGTGTTGATGTAATGGAAGAGTGAGAGCAAAAGGCTGGGGCAGAGGAAGGTTAGACCTGCTTCTGTTGGCAGTAATACCTTTTTATAGGGTTTTAAAGTGCTTGTGGAGCTATGAAGCCAAGCTGGAGTTTGACTTTGCAGCAAGCTGAATTTGACAACTGTGGAGTATCCGAGACAGTGGATTAGACTTGATACTGCCTCTTGTTAAGGTCTACTAAATAATTACAGAGTTTGGAGCTATTGACTTTCTTCTCCCTTTTTAGCCAGAATTCATGTAAATCTCCATTTACAAGTTTTACTTTAGAGCACTCTAAATTCCAGGTGTTTTAGTGCAAATTTCTGCACAGTACATACCCTTTCACATTAAGAGAGTTGGGGAAGCTTTCAAATTCATTGAAGAGCAGCCATTTGCAAATGGTATTTAAAAAAAACAACGGGCAAACATGGTCATAGGTACTGGCTGATGAATAAAAGTCATACACTTCTAGGCCCATTTTCTATGTAGTTTGCTGCTGCAGCAAATGTGTCAATCTTATTTTTTTGCCAAGATGTCATGATGCTGCATAATTACTAAGAACTAAGTAGTTCCCCTCCAAGGCATCATTCTTCCTATCCCGTTTTATGAATACAGTAGGATTATTAAGTGCCTGTAGGAGAGCTAAAGTTGGGAATGGGAGAAAGCACATGGAGGTTTTTGCTTTCTTGTCATGATTTTGAAGTCTACATTCTGATACTGTTTGTGATGAGAACTTCCACGTTCCTTAAGCAGTATTCTGTGTTACGGAGACCTTGAATCCTGATGAAGCAGAGGCTGCTCCAGTTGGGCTTTGTAGCACTTGGTAGAATTCTTCTTCACATGTTATTTCTCCTAGTTCTGCTACTGCTGCATTTCTGTTCCCTTAGTTAAGACAGGGAGCTTATCAATTGATTTTTGCACTCTGTTAGCATTGTAGCAAAACTGAGTGACAGTTCTGCCACAAAAAAAATTGTGCAGCCATATTGAAAAACAAATCTAATATGACACATAAAAGAGTCCTTAAGAAAGGGGAAGAGGAGTTGGGAAATGTAGGTAAAGACAGAAAGGGATGCCATCTTGTGAGACTAGAAATGAGGTGGAAATTGGTAGAGTCTGTTTCAGGAGTGGCTTTCATCAGTATTAGTCAAATTGGAAAAGAACAAAGAAGTCTTTGGTGTGCTCTAGAAATGAAGGGGAATTAAATGACTTGTTTTAGGTTAAAAAAACCCAGTCCTTGAGATGTTTGCTTGCAGAAAAGCTAGTGATTTCTAAAGAGTTTTTTCCAAAATTGTAGTACGTTCCATTCAGTTTTTGTCTTGTGGAATTTCTGCTAAATAATCTTGCATACTGTGGAGTCTAGTGTTTTCCTCTGAACGTAGTTGTTCCACTGCAAAGCCTCATTCTGGAGTTGTGAGCTCTTGTAAGTACTGGGAAGAGCAGCTCTCAGCAACTTCGCAGCAGCGAGGCGGTTGGTTCTGCAGTGGCACACTAGCGACTTCAGAGTTCTTAGCTGCCTGGTGTTTAACAGTTTCATGTCACTTGTTCCTGTGTGTGAAAGCTGTAGGCTGAGGGTCCAGTCCTCTTGTGGCTGAACAAAACGGTGTTATTAATTAAATATCTGCTGCTCTTTAAGTATTTCTTCCTTTTCCCCCCTCATTAAGGACTTGTACCAAAAGGCGTTGAAATTACAAGACCACTTCCTTTATCTAAAGCCGTTATCTTTTCTTTTTTTTTTTTTTTTTACCCACTCTTCATATGGCTCCTCAACTTTGTCAGTACTTGAACACTTAAATGCACTGAAGCAGTGGAACACTGATGTCCACGGAAGAATTTTTAAATGGGTATAAGCTACAGATGGGGCCTGTGAGAACAGGCAGCATACTGGTCAGAGGTTTTACTTTTATGTGCTGAATTATTAACACAGCTCAAATCCATAGCTTCTTCCAATCTTCTGATGTTCTTTTCTTCATACAGGTAAAGCTGTGTTCCTGGCACGAGACAAGCACCATTTGGCAGACCTAAGCCATTTGATTCGTCATGATGCCCCTTACTTATTTCAAAAATACGTTAAAGAGTCCCATGGCAAGGATGTACGTGTCATCGTAGTAGGAGGCCGTGTGGTGGGCACCATGCTCCGCTGCTCAACAGATGGGAGGATGCAGAGTAACTGCTCACTTGGTAGGAAAAGCATTGTTCATAGTTTTGATCAGAATTTTTCTATCAGTTGAAAAATCACAAACCCAACTGAAGTAAGCTGTAGGCTTTGTTTTGTATTAATTGTGCTCACTGTTGGAGGTTTACAGAGGAAACACGAGAGTGACGATTAAGTGAGATGTGTGTTGAGCAAACACGGAAGGAGAGACAATCTCCGCCCAAAATAGTAGCTGGATAGGACTGATGAAAAGGCGGGGAAAGTTCTAGGAACATGAACGGAGCAACTGATGTGGTAGTGGCAATGTCATGCTAATGCCATGTTATTCATTTTATCCTGTTAAGAGGAACAGAAAAAGAAGGAAGATGGAAGACAAGACTGAGGGAGGTGGAGGAGACAGCCAGTTGGCAAGAGGGTGAAAAGGGTGTTAAGGGAGGAAACTGTTGAAGGCAATGAAGAGATGGATTGCATTGTGCAGCTGCTGGGCTGCCTTATGTCTGTCAGGCTCCTGCCTGCAACCCTTTCCCTCAAAGACAGTGTCTGAGAGGAAGAGGAAGATTACTGCATTGATTGTAGAATACTCAGAACTGTGTTTCTGCATAGCTTTGGATGTAGGACAGGCGAGTTTCCGGGGGTAGAAGGAGGAGGGAGGGTTGAGGTTGCCTGGCTGAAGCTGTACGGAACCTGACCGGGGTGGGATAAAATGTATTCATGTACAGTACAGTTTTGGTTAGTCAAAATGCCTGAGAGGTTTTAGTTACTACTTGATGCTGAGGAAGTATAGCCTGAAAGATTTTTCTGCTAAATGTTTTTTGGTTTGTTATTGTTTGGGTTTTTTTAAACTTAAGTGTTGTGATAGGTGAAGTCTGAGTCGGTTAATACTTAGATGACAGACTGTGAACGGGACCAGTTGAGGTTCAGACACAAATGATCCCTAATTCTTGCTTAAGAGACAGCAACCTATGATAGCAAGCTGAGAGGGACAATGTCTCAGGCCCCGTCCCTCTCTATTATATTTGTTAGAGCTGTAGTCTTGTCAGGAACACTTGCTTTAATTTTGCTGAATGATTTCTTGTGATAATTTAGAAATATGTATGGAAAGCCTCTGCCTTAGAAGAAACAAGGGTGGTTTGTTAGGTCATCTTTTTAATATCCCAGGATCATAAAAATATATGATATCTTTCTGGACTAAAAAGTCAGCACTTAACTGTTTTTTAAACAAGTCATAATCTTGACCTGGCTTTGGCAGGTCAGAATCTTTTGAAATCCTGCTGTGGCTTCAAGTTCATCAGTAGTCACTGTGGAAAGGAGGTTGCTTTCTGAGTCAGCAGCAGTTTGCTTGCAAGCTTGCTTTGGAGCTTCTGAACCAAAAAGAACCAAGCAGTTGAGAAGGATGTCAGTCACCTGTGACCAGACTACAGACAGCAAGTTTTTTTTTTTTCCACTTTTTCCAGGTGGCGTAGGGATGATGTGCTCACTGAGTGAACAAGGCAAGCAGTTGGCAGTCCAAGTGTCAAACATCCTGGGGATGGACGTGTGTGGCATTGACCTGCTGATGAAGGACGACGGTTCATTCTACGTCTGCGAGGCCAATGCAAATGTAGGTTTCATTGCCTTTGACAAGGCTTGTAATCTAGATGTAGCTGGTATCATAGCGGACTATGCCGCTTCTCTCCTTACCCCCGGTCGCTTGACGCGGCGCATGTCCTTGCTCTCTGTGGTGTCCACGGCAAGCGAGACTAGCGAGCCAGAGCTGGGCCCTCCAGCTAGTGCCGCTGTCGACAATATGAGTGCTAGCTCCAGCTCTGTCGACAGCGACCCTGAGACCACGGAGAGAGAGTTGCTCACCAAGCTCCCGGGGGCTCTATTCAACATGAACCAGCTATTAGCCAATGAGATCAAACTTCTGGTGGAGTGATGCCACATGTAAATAGATGACCAACAGAACTCTCTCTTGTAAATTTTTTTTTTTAAACCAACTTGCAATGCTGTTTATCAGAGAAGCTCAGAGGAATGAGGAAAGGGGGGGTATGTGTCAATCGAGAGCAAGAGTGAAAGGCACACGTGCTGTGGTTGCTGCCCTTTTTTGCAGAACATAAAATTGTGTTCATTCTTCAGCATCAGTTTTCTAATGAAGATGCTCAGTTCACAACCTAAGTGGGAACTTTATTTGGATGCTGCTTTGGTCCCCAGACGTATTGCAGTTCATGTGTGTTCACAGGCAAGCATTGAAGCATGATTCACACTTGGAAGATTTTCGGAAAGCTGTCTGGCAGCTCTCTAGAAACTTCTGTGAATTACTGCACCAGTTAAGTCTTTTCTACCTCTGTAAGGCTTGATCCTGTAAACTGCCGAGTGCCTCAATTTCTCAACATGAGTTGGAGGTGTTAAATACCAGTTTTTTAAAGTTCTGGACACCTACTGTTCCTGCTGCTGTAGATGGGAGCTGTAAGTTCAGGATCCTTTGAGAGTCACCACTTTCTGACCTTGCAGGATTATGGCCTTTCAAATGATGAGGCTGAGAGAAGTGTCAGTTGACTTAACGTGAGCTTTCTGTACAGATCTGTAATTTGTGCCATCTTGGTATTAATTGGCAGCTTTGTGTCTCTATTTCTTTATAAAGTTTTTCTCATTTCAAATCCTAATTTTGGAAGGTATGTAGGGTCATTGGGGATTGGTCATATTCTATTTGTGGCAGAAGTGGCACGTTTTAACTATTTTTTGCATGACTGGAGGAGATAAACAGCACTGTAATGTTTGGTATACAAATGTTTAATCCAATGTGAAAAAGAATTACACTAGTTTAAAGCAAACGTGCATCGACTTGTATTTGTTAGTGTTTTAGTCTTTTTGAGAGAGATCTGCAATGTTAATGTTCCTTTTTCTTTAATACATGCTAGTCCAACACTCCCTTCTCTATGCCTGCATCTTTAACAGTGGCCAAAGTGAAAACACTGCAGACGTACTTGTTAAGAAAACACTGAGTTAAAGCCTGTACATTGGTGGGGTGGTGGGTTTTTCTGGTTTTTTTTTTTTTGTTTGTTTTTATTTTTTGCTTTTTTTGGGGGGGAAACGGGGTAAGGTATGGAGGATGGAAAAGTTGGTTAAAAGTGATTAAATATCTAGAGGTACTTTATGCTAAAGCTGCAGTTCATACAATACTTACCAGGCTTACTTTTTCCCCACTGAACATAAAAGTTGATGTTGGCAGAAATCCAAAGAGTATAACTGGGGAGAAATACTCAATTCTTAGCTTTGGGAAACATGCAGCAGATTTAAAGAAGAAAAATTAAAAAAAAAAAAAAAAAAAAGGGAAAAAAGAAGGAAAAAAAAAAAAAAGAGAGCTCAGCCAGAATTAAAAAAAAATAAAATATATAACCTAGGTCCACAAACAATTAAAAAATTAATCCTGGACCCTTATGTGTGTGTGGTGTGAGTGCACACACTTGTGTGTGTTTGTGTGTGCGCATTTGCTTTGCTTTATTTCTTTTTGAGTTTTGGCTGTTTAGCTCCTAATTTTTTTCCAGGCTGCCTGATTTTCCTTAGTCCTTCTGGCTGTGCATTTTCTCATTAGCCTTGAGCTGTTTTGGAAAACAGATAACCAAAACAGATACTGAGTCCATTTTTCAGTCCCTATCTTCCCCCTTCTTTTCCTCCTCCTCCTCCTCCTCCTTTTCCTCCCTCCCTTTTCATTCCTTTCTCATTCTCTGGGTTCATAAAGCCCTGGAATTATAGATATATATATATATAAAAAGATAAGCCTCTTTTTTTAAAAACAAAAAGTAAAACGTTTACAATTGAAAAATAATCTTGTGAAAATAGGGTTTGTTTGGAGGGGGGTTGTGTGTGTGCAATGCTGCTGTTTTCTGGATACTTTAATGGAGCATGTCCCATGTACCCTCTGAAGCTCTGCACTGCCCACCTCTGTGGCCCTTCCTCACCTCTCTGCTGCTCTGCTGTTTTATCTTCACTTGGACCTTAAACACAACTCACGGACACTATGCAGAGAGTCTTCAAGAGGCAATAAACAGAACAGTATTAACCTGCTTTATGGAGGTTTGATCATGCTTCTTTGTACAGTTTGGTTTTTTTATTTTAAAAGGAATGTAATAAAATGGCTTTTTTTTGTAGAATTAAATATTATTATTAAAATCAAGTGAAAGGTTGACTGTTGGTGTTAAGCAGGAGAGTGGACCACCTGGTCCAGCAACAAAAGGAGCTTCAGCAGTAAAGGTATTTTCAAATCTTTCGTCCTGAGCCATCAAGCGCACAGGTTATACCTGAAGAATATAAAGGTCTTTAACTTCCATGAAGAGTTGCAGAACCACAGAACATGAAATAAACCTAATTTGATAGTCACTGAGCAGTAAACTGTCTCGTCCAGAGGCTCTTCTCCCCTTGCTTGTTTAAGGGGAATTTGGGTGGTGGTATGGTTTGGGGTTTTATTTGGGTGGTGGTTTTTTTTTTTTCCTGTTTGTTTGTTTTTTCTTTTTTGTTTTTTTTTTTACTGGTAGGTGCCTGCACTCTTTGAGAGACTGATAGTGTCAATCCTTCCCTCTTCAGCTGTGGCACACATTGAGCACATGTGGAATAACAGCAGGGAGTAAACATGTGCTCATTGGTATAGTGGGACCTCTGTATTTCTATTACAGGAAATATCTTTTAGAGGAAAGAGCTAGTAACTGAAAATTCTGGACTGATTTTTGGCTCTCCATAGTACTTTGTGGCTCACAGGAACTTTACATTTCTATCACCCTTTCAGAATGTGCAGGTTACACCTCACAGCAGTAAAATTTGTGAAGTAAACATCAGATTTTTTGAAAGACAAACAGTGCATTGAGAGATATACAGTTTGGCTCCTTTGGCATAAGATGCTCCTCTGTGACTGGTGCTTCATTTGTAGTTTGGAGATAAGTCTATGCATGGTGTTCAGGGAGGGAGACAGGATTTGAAACATCATGTACATTTGTTTGGACACTGGGTATTGTTACTGCACGAAAACCTTGGTTGAGGGTTCATTGGTACAAATGGGCACACTTGTCTCATGTATTTAGTCCCTACTTATCCATTGCTCCTGAAATAGTGAAATGTATAGAATGGGCTGGGGGTGCGAGGGGAGTGTGTTGTTTTTACTTAAAGGAAAAAAAAGCCAACAAATCTAACCTGTGGCAACCGGGCAGTGTTTCTCATTGAAGGTGAACTTCACAGACATCAGCTTTATACACTGTATTTCCTTCAGTTCTATATGGTGAAAAACACATGCTAAACTTTCATACAGTTGCACTACCACTACCTCCGTATGTGGGTTTGGAAGCATGTGCGGAAAAAATGGTCAATGTAGTGCTGGATTACAATAGTACTAATACAGCTGATGGTGATAAAGCTATTTTTGTATATTTTAATGTTTGAACGAGCCAGTTAGAAACTCTTGTTTGCAAGAATAAGTCTCCTAAGCTACACCTGGTGAAATTTTGTTCTTTGTAACACAGCAGATTTTTTTTCTGTTCAACTTGCCATGTTTATGATGTTGATGTCTTGCTATATCAATGTACGGATTGTATCTCAAGCCTTGTATTTAATGCTTTAATGTATTTTATAAACTCTTTTCTTGAAACGTTACAACACCTCATCTGTAACACAATGTCAATGCTTGGTGCATATGTGGACTGTTAACATCTTTGTTCTGAGCTGATGGTCACTCTTGGAGCATTTTCTCCCACTTCGTGTGCTATCTTTCATGTGTGATACTTACTCAGGAAATAACCTCTGGAACATCTGTGTATGTCAGACACAAAGGAGTACTCCTTCAGATATTCTACTGGACTTCAAAAACCAACAAATGAAATGAGTGACGTTTGCTAAATCTTTTCTCCCCCTTGTTGCAAAAATCTGTCAGTTAAATACATAAGGGACCTTAAGGGCATAGAGAGACTTTGAAAACAAATCGCGTGTACAGTATCTTTCTCATGGCTGACTCTTTTTGAGAAGGTTTATGGGCTTTATGGCTGGTGTGAGACACACGACCCACTCCTGTTCTCTCTATGGAATAGTAGGTGCTCGGACAGGTAACTTCTGTTGTTACTGTCTTTTTTCATTTTTAATTTTTTCACTGTTCTAGGAATTGTTTTAAACTGAACACTGCAGGATTTATAACCAGATGTTTGCTGCCTTTTCCTTTGTTTTATTTCTTTAAATCTTTCTTAACCTTTGAGGGTGACTTTTGGAGCATTCTGATGGTGGATCTTGGCCTGCTGTTGGAAGCCTCCAAGCCTCTCATATTTCCAATTTGAGTTGCAAAGTTTTTTGTTTTGTTTATTTGTTTAAACCAATGACACAAATGGCGATGCGTGGATTTTGGGTGGGATTTGTTGTTGCTCTATTTTGTGTGACTTATTCTCCCTTTTTTTACAGAAATGTGTTCTAACAGTTCACACTTTGTTACTGTTCTTTGCAAAACTTTTCAGGAGCCAAAAAAGTCAAACAATCCAGAGAAAACCTTCCCTTCTCCCCTTTCCGATGGCGAGAGTGAGAACTTATGAAAAGTCCTTGAGAATGTTCCTTCCTAAACTTTTCCCCCCAGTAATGCAAGCGGGTAAAATGGTAAACGCAGCAGTTTGGTGACATCCAAAACCGACCTGTTGTCAGGTAAATTGACTCTTTTCTGCTTATACTGTAACCTTCATAAGTTTGCTAACTTGTTTGCCTTCCTTTCTTCCCATCAGTTCATTTTGGTGAGACTTCTCGAATTATTTCTTTAACAGTGGTATTTAGAGAAAAATCCAACTTTTCTTCTTTATTTCTCCTCCTTACACATGTTGACCTTTTAAGAAAACTGTCTTTGTCCTTTGCTTTACTCAGGTGAGACAAAAATGAGTCCCCTCATGTAAGTATATGAGGGATAGTTTTGTAACACATTAATTCCACCTCCTTATCACTTCAAGGTAGTTTGCCTTCAAATGTACTATTTTAGCTTAGGTTTTTGAAAGATATGATGCTTTCCAGTTGCCAAGTGAACATAAAATATAACTGCATCAATTAGGAGTTGATAGGTATGAAAAACTACTACTAAGAATATTAAATTAAATCTATTAAAATTCAATTGAGCGGGATCCTGTAAAGAGGACAGATGGGAAAATATGTGTGCTAAACAAAAAGACTGTGGGGCTGATTATTTCTGTCTGTGGAGGATGGGGTGACATGTTTTATGTTGCCCTTGTTGCTATATCTTAAGTACTTGTACACTTTATCCTTCTCTGGTAATTCCCTCCCTTAATCTCAAACCACTTAAAAGTGCTGGGAACTTAATATTTTTTTACTTTGTCTAAGGAGGAGAATCTGTATTTTAGTCAGAGGTAAATATCAGACAAGTGGAATACCACTCAAAGTGGAAGAATAGGAGCCTACAGACAGGCTTCCAAATTTTCTGATGCAGTATTTTATTTCCTGTGACACCTGTAAAGAATTAGCACTTGTTTCAGACTTTTTTCTGTGTACATTAGTAACTCTTCTATATCAGCATAAAATAGTCTACTGTTCGTATTCTCAATTTATATTTTCCTGAAACACAGCAAATTTATCAGCAATACCATAAATTGCAGCTTCAAATTAAGGTGGGAGGGGATAATTTTAGAGCCAAATTTTGCTCTCAATTACACTGAGATAAACCTGGAATCGCTCTGTGAAAGTCAGTGGAGTGATATCCAATTTGACTGGTATAATTGAGTGTATAATTTGTGTCTTTAATTTTACTTGCAAGATAATTTTACAGACCTGTTATACTTATGTTTCCAATGCTTTTTCCTTTCAGACACACCCACTTCTTGCGTCTCAGCACTGGGCAGGCCTATTCCTTTATTTGTGTATATTTTTGTGCATCAGCTGCTATAGGACACGGGTGTAACGCTTTCAGGCATGTGGTTGGGTGTCTTTTTGGGGGAAAGATTTGTGGGTTTGTAATAGTGTCTAAAAAAAAGAATTTCATTTCCTCAAATTTGTTGAACAAATTCATGTTGGCTCACAGTTTTGCATCTCTGACCTGATTTTTTTATATGTTACATGAAGATTTTCTTGAAAGAAAGACAATGCTAGTTCTTTGCAGTGTCTGCAGATTATCTTTGGTGGGGAGAGTTGATCAAAATTTACTGCATTCTGCAGAAGTTAATGTCTTTAAATATTTAATGTTGCTGGAAAGGTGGTTTTTTTACAGATCATGCTCCTTCCTCTTTACGGAATGGCTTTCAAATCCTTGTATTGATCTTAGTTGTGCCCAGTGCTTTGCCTAGCGTATGGGGAAATGTTGTAGAACTTGAATAAGCCATGACATCTTAGACAAAGGATGATGATTATGTGCGTGCTGAACAAGAACTTCTTCTGTATGCCCTTCTGCTGCAACAGAGTAATAAAACTGGTAGGTGGCAGCAGCAGCAGAAGAAACTCATGTGACTGTGACCTGACAAACCTCCAGTACTGGGAGAAATGGATTGCAAAATATTAACTGAAGTAAGGGGGACGGACGAGAGAGGCAGAGCCCCTGAACTGTCTCTTTGAATGGTGAGTCTAATTTACAGAATTCTAACCATCAAAAGACTAGCTGTAGTACAGTAGACACATTGATCTATCTGATTCGGTGTTTGCTTACCTGATGTCCTAATTCTGATCTTTGATTCAACATTCCAGTTTCCCCACTGCCTCTGTAAGACACAGTATATGCCTTAAAAATTAACCTTCACCAAAATTGCCGTATCTTAAGAGTACTGGAAAACAAGACTGGAAGGAATTTATCTAGTCCATCCATTTCTCTGCCCCACAGAAGATCAGTCAGTTATGCCATTGGTGACATGTTTGTTTTAACCTGGTTTAAAAGCCAAGGAATAAATGAGGAAGATTCTGCAGTCTTTACCTACGGAATTTTATTTTATGAAGGTAAAAAGCATCCTTACTGTCAGCCAGTGGTCAGCCTCATAGGCTGAGAGCCCATCTGCTTTTTTTTGCTACTTCCTTTTTTGCCCATTTGCTATTTAATCCTACTTTTGGGGTGATTCTCTTATGTACTTCTCGTACATACAGGTCTCTTCTTAAAATGTTCTTCAGTATTTTATTATAGTGCTACTTGGTGATAATCGTGAATTTAACATTTCACGTCAAATGTTGGTTCCTTTGAATCTAAAGCCTGGTACCACTTTCAGTGTGAAGAACTTCTAATATTGTCAGCATGCATTCTTTTTGTGCAGGGTGCATAGTTTACAAATACATCTAACAAGCAACCAGCTTCAAGCTGTAATGACACTTTCAGAACTCAGAATTTTCACATGGTACTTGGTTACTTGAGATTTAGGGACAACAGCAGGGATTCACCTATAACAAATAAATAGGTTTGCCATTAAGTCTAAATCGTATCCTTAAATCATCTAATTTTTTCTGGCAGGGCACAATGGTGCACACTTACTCAAATGAATCTAGATGAATTTTTAAAAAATCTGGTATGGAGTTTCCTATCTATAAAAAGCCTCTTTGAGACTTTCCTCTCTGTTTTCGAATCCTGGATTTTGTTTTTGATTAGTTTAAGTAGTCATATGAGTAAATCCAAACTGGTAAGTACAGAAGACAAATTGCTTCTTAGGTTCATACCAGTAATTAGCCCATTACAATATAATGAAAAGGATTTAAGGACAACTTACTAATTGAGATGCTCAAATATCTTTACATAACACTTAAGAAAAATATGTTTCTACATAATGTTAAAGGATTTTTATGTAAGGGGGAGATAAGATATTGATAGAGGAACAAAGTAAAAATACAAAATGTTCTCAGGCACCCAAATGCTATCAGTCCCAAACCTGGAAATTTAAGTAAAAACTTTAAACCAGGAAAAGCTGAAACCCAGATCCGTTATTCTCTTCTGTGATTTTTATGTAGATACTAATTACATTGTAGTGGTATTCACAGAGCGCAATATAGATGAAATGATAGATGCCTTAGAAACACCATGATAGTAAAGGACAGTGTTCTATATGGAGACTTCATGTATCTCAAGATAGAAAAAAAGTTCAAAGAACCAACAGCTACAATTCTTTTTGAAAATGGGAAACACAAAGTATATAATGTTTCTGACTTAATGGCTAACAGCTAGTACTTTCAACCACCTCTTCAGTCATCTAGACCTGTGGTCTCTAAAACTTTTTGATTGCACATCTCTATCAGTAGAAAACATTTTGAGCATGCACCCCAATACATGTTTATTTATAAGTTATATACATGTACTACTATGTACATTATAAAACATGCACAAAACCAGAAATTAAAAAAAAATGAGATAAAGATGAAATTGAACGTTATTTTAAACATTTATTTCACTGTATATATTAATGGTGAAAAAAAAAAAAAATTCTTCCTGCAGTCCTATGGATTGTCTTGCGTAACCCCCTGGGGAACATGCACTCTGCTTTGGAGAACACTGATCTAGACATTATTAAAGAATTATAGTTGCACAGGTGATTAGTATGTTCCATCATAACAATATCTCCATTTTAAGTAAGTCTCCTACCAGAGATTAAAATGCTGACCTCTAGTAGGATGACTTTTCTTTCTGAAAAGAAAATAAAAAGGAAAGAACAGCTGGATCTGGAAGCACTAGCGAATGGTCTGGCATATGGGAAGTTTGAAACTGGATCAATTGAAAATGCAGAGAAACGCGTCCAAGTGGATTGGGGAAGAAAACCTGTGGTCAGAATACGTACAAATATGCAGAACACAGCAGTAGTTTTTGTACTTTCATAAGTCTTTCTAGTTCACTTACAGCTAAGTATTAGTTGATAAACTTCAAATTCTGTTTCCTGTAGTTATCAGGGGTAGTCACATTAAAATCAGGAACAACGCTTATATTATGGGAACTAAGCTGGATCTGAGTTTTTGACAGTCAGGCCACTAAATAGTCTCCAGTGCACATTAGGTGCCACTTAGGATTATGGACACCTGGTGCGCTTTTCGCAGTAGCTTCTCTCTTTTCATACAGCCTTTAAAAGTATTATGTGGACCACAGGCTGGAAATCCCAGAACTGAGTTACTGCAAAGTGAAAGGAGATCAAATGTGCAAAGTGAAAAATATTTTGGATGGAGATTTGAAGAGAGTTTTGTTAAATACAACGATGAGCAAAGTCTACATACGAGATGAAGCTCATGGAGAGTTTTTTTTAAAACCAGTCAGACTGGAGATGTGAAAGAGGGAAAGTGAATTCTGGTAGTAGAGGCAAAGGAGTCTGAAGCATATGTCAGTCAGCAGAGAGGGAGATGAGGCAGTAAAACATCTTTTGCTTATCTTGAGCATTCCCAGAGTTTTGTTGCAAGGAGGAATCTCACCAGATTTTCTATACATAATACATGCTTGCTAGTCTTTGGGGACTGCATATCAGGGAGGAGAGCTTAAAGTCAATATAGAGCTGTTGATACGGAAACTAGCTGTAGCACTTGACTAATAGAATGGATGGTCATGTGGATTAAAAAAGTTACTGCACTGAGTTTAGATGACAGTAATACTTGGGAGGAATGGTGGTCATCTGCCCCTGAACATGGGCTTATTTGCCCAGATACAGCTGTAACCTTTGACTTCTCAGCATAGTAAGGGATAGAGGCGTAGAAACATATGTAAGCCTTTTTAATGAGCAAGGGGACCATTCTAGGTGACTTAGTCTCAACTGTTCAGGAAAGAATTTGGGTGTAAAACAAGCAGGAATTTAGAGTACTCTCCCAGATCCTCCATGTTTTCATATGTGGCTGTCAATACAAAAGGGTTTTTTTTTTTCCTACTAGATGTGACATAGCAAAGCATCCTGTTCTCTGTAACTTCAATGTGGTAGAGACTTGGAGAAGGCAGAATATTTTCCATTCTTACCATAGACTTCCACAGGCAGGCAAGGGGTGGTATGTATGTGAAAGGAGGAATGGATAGGTTCCTCACGCTGACTGAAAGTGGATTATGGATTACGCTGATGGAAAAGTTAACGTTTACATTGCATTGTACTCAGGCAA
Source organism: Astur gentilis (assembly GCF_929443795.1). Classification (NCBI taxonomy): domain Eukaryota; kingdom Metazoa; phylum Chordata; class Aves; order Accipitriformes; family Accipitridae; genus Astur; species Astur gentilis. The sequence continues at coordinate 8,203,397 of NC_064897.1, read as the reverse complement.
GGCATTTTCAAGGTATTTCTGCATCCCCCTTTTGTTCCATTTAGAAAGAGTACAAGTGTTACTAGAATATACAGAGTCTGCATAGTAATATGTCAGCGTGTTAAGCTCTGCCAAGTGTGTCTGGGGGAAGGGCTCATAAAAGATTTATGTGAATTTCTGTGTGTCTGTTAAGTCTACTTGTTTTATTTGGAGGCAATTTGCTCTGTGTAACTGCATATAGTACTCTGTCTTAGTGTAATAGGTTTTTTTTTGTTTGTTTGGAAAGAAGGAAATGTGTCTGGGAAGTTAAATATGTCATTCTGTTGTCCATTTCTATAGGAAGCAGAACAGTTAAGAGGAAGCGAAGCGGTCAAAATGCATAGGAACTACATGACTAGGTATTTCCAAAGTCTGGTGTCAGTTGAGTACTCACTGGAGTTGCTGGGTGGAAGTCTTTTTGGTCTATCTTCTAATAAGAGGAGACAAAGAAACATCCGAGAAAGGAGTTTGAAAGTGTTGTGTACATTGAATTACATCTTCTGTTGCCATTTCTTTTTGCTTTCAGCACTCTTTGATGTGCTTCTGTACACGTATCTTATTAAAAAAGTATTGGCTGCTTAAATGTCTCTAGTGTGTAGGGCTGAGGTCAGTCAAATGGGAATAGGCATGGAATGCCCTCTAATGAGAATGGTCAGCTGTGCTAATCTGGGCCTTGACCGCATGAGGACAGAGTGTTAAAGTCTAACATAGATTTTGCTGGTCTGTATATTTTTATTGCAGTATATGCAGTAGTAGCAGAAGTCTTTGTCAAATAGTATCCTGTGTAGCTGTCACTAGAAAGTGCAGTTGCTTTTGATCAACAGTGAAATTTTAAATTTCCCTTATCTAATGCTTTGCTTTTTCCCAAGTATAGGTACTGTATTATGTTAATCTGTGGTTTAATGTGATATAGTATATACAGTTTTCCAAATCAGGACTGAATTTTTGCCTTAGAAAAATTGCAATTTAATTAAGGTACTTTAATACAGGAATGGAAAAGAAATGGAGTTTTCTTAGAGGTAATTGGATTTTTTTTCAATAAAGTATTGTAATCAGAAAAAAATCATTTATCACATTAATAAATTTTTAGAGATATATATTAATTTACAGAATTTCTTGGGATGATCCCTCTTGTACAAAATAGCATTTGTTGTTAGAGAGGGAGGCAAAATCCATATTATATTAGCCAGTAACCCAGTTGTTGCTATCTATTTGGCCAGTCAGGCATTTTTTCTGTGCAGATTTCCTGTTTATGGTGGAAGCAGTGATACTACTGATCCTTCTTGATGCTTAGTTTATTTGTGTTGTAAAATACTTATATTCTGGGGAGAAAGGAGCTGGAGAGGTGACAACTGTACACAGTGTTACATGGACTAAACAGGAAGGTGCAGTGAAGCAGAGAGAAGACTAAGCAATAGCTGTATACACAGGTATCCTTTCAACTCTGTCTTAGAATCATAAAATCATTTAAGTTGGAAAAGACCTTCAAGATAGTCCAACCATCATCCATGCCCACTAAACCATGTTCTTGAGTCTTATCAATGTAGTGGGAGGCCAGGAGTCAAGATGACTGTTTATATCATGATGAGGAATGGGAATGTCACATTGACTGTTTGTAGAACTGTAAATATTTCATAACTGGTGTTTACAAGAAGTGTGATTTGCCCAAGGGTGCGGGTACAGTTTCTCTTCCTCACTACTACTGTGCAAAGCACTGTCTGCTAGGATTTATTATTCTCTGGATTCTGTGTGTTCAGTGGCATTGTGTATTAAGCCTGAAACTTGCATAGTATTTTGTTAGTTTCAGGAGGAAGCTTGGTATGCTTGTGTGTATATTTTCCCATCCATCTAACAAACACAAGGCCAAGAGAAACAACACAATGTTATGGTTACTCTCCCCACCCATCTTTACAACTGTGTATGGGAGGAGTAGCACAAAATGTAATGTGATGTAGGAATGCTTGTCCTTGCCTGAATGGAAATGTTTGTTTACCGCATAGCAAATACTGAAGCTTTGTCAGTGAGAGAACTAGGCAGAAAGAGGCTGCAGTTTGACTTTGCTAAACTTTTACACAATTTTTCCTCCACATGAAATATTTCCACAGGAATGTAATGCTTGTGAAAGATGCTGGATCAACAGTTGCAGAGATTGAACTCCTCAACCCACAGGAAAGGTAACAGGAACTAGATTTTTACCTTTAGAACACAGCCTTCTCTGCACCGCACTCCTTGACCTGGAAAGGCCTTTTCCAAGGTCAGAAGAGGAGTTTGGTACCCATGGCTCAGTCCTTGGTGCATCTGTAATGCAGCCATCAAGGAAGCCAGATAGATGCCAGTTACAGAGATCTTTTTTTTATGATGTCTGCTTGAATTTCTGATATTAATATTCTGGCTAAAAAGACTAACTTCTTCAATGGTTTGTTTCTCTAGGTTTTTCTACACCAGCAGGAGGTCTTCTGTCTTACGGGGACACTTATCTCTTGATATGCCCCCTTCACAATGAAAGGAAGAAAGGATGGACCAGCAGCATTGTGGAATGGGGTGATGTCCGCGCTTGGGGTTAACAGTCATAATGAACACTGTCCTACTAACGTGGAGAACTGAATAAAAGAGTTGAATTCTGATTCAAGAGTGTGTGAGATTCTTTTTGGTATATTCTGCACCAACTCCCCTTTCTTGAGGTGCTGGTTAGCTTCAGAAATCTGTTGATCTTGCCGCTTTGATACAGCTAAGCCAGAAGGTAAAACCTGTTGGATATTCTTCATCATATTAGCCTTTTTTTTCCCCCGTCCAGTAATTTCATTCCTAATAGTTCTAGAATGTTGTGTATTTATATGAATAATCTTCCTGAATGCCTTAGAAACCTCAGTATCAGGCCTTTGGTTTTATCAGTCATGTTACGAGTTCACCTAAGTCACTCGGAATACAAGTTTCTTGAGTTTTGAAAGGAAAATCATACTATACTGATCATGCTATACTGATAGCTTTTGTGACTGGTAAAGAGAAACAGAACTGCAACTTTGTTAACCTATCAGAGATTCTTTAACTATTAGATAATGTGCCTTTGGATTTTGAGGCCGCAGTGGCAGGGCTTGTTATAGACATGGTCATGTAAATTCTTACTGTATATTGTTTCTGAAGAGAGCTAATCTTTAAGACCATAGGTTATAGATCTTGCACATACCTCTTTTGGTTTGTTGTCAGCGAAGTGCTGTAAAGAGTTAGACATATACTGATGGTATTTCTATAAGGTGCCTACTTGAAATTTGCATTACAAAAGTGAAGCAAAAAAGCAAGATACTGAGTTGGTACATTATCGGTAAACGCCTCTTATTCTTGACAAGGCAAAATGCTCAGTTTCTTTGTAATCTTCTCCTTCTGTCCTTGGGATCTTGGCTAAATCTTTCAGGGAGCTGTGATGATACATTATAAAGCTTGACCAAATTGATTTTTAAAACAAAGAATTGGTGAAATTGGAAAACAGGAGTCAAATATAAAACCTTCAGCTAATTGGTAATTGCAAGAGGGAGCATAAGGAAATAAAAGAGTAATATCCCCATGGACTTCAAATCTTGAACATATTTTTAAGTTAGATTGCATGACATAAGGCTGAAAGCTAGCACAGGTTGGGTAAAATTAGTATAATATACTTTGTGCAGAAAGCGCCCTTAGATTAGAAGATGAATGAAGGAGTTGGGGTCAAGGTGCTCTTTAGGCCAAGAGTTTAGCAAGAGTGAGGCAATTGTTTTAGTTTTATAAGCACTTTACATGATTGTCATCTACATGATGACTGAACCACCAATGTATTGTAGCAATGAGAAAGACAATTCAGTGTTCAGATGTTTCTGGAGAGGTATTCCAGTCAAAGAGGGAGAGATGCTATTGTGCAAGGTCGAGCTGAGACATCACCTCTAAAGCGGTGAACAGTTTTGATGGCTCAGATTTGATATGAAATTCCTCCCACTGAGGCATGCCTTCTAGGATAGTAATCCATTCTCTAATACTATAACAAACAGTACAGGAATTTGTTTTCTGAAACCTGTTGAAGAGTGAGGGCTGCTACTGAAGAAGATTCCATGTGGTGGTATGGATATTTTCATTCCTGTTTTCTGTATGCTTGTTATTTATGTGGTGGTGAAAACTAGGAGTGTGATTGGTACCTGGGACTCTGTCTACAGCTGTGCCTTTCCTCCAATAGATGCAGTTTGTGGTTGGTTGTTTTGCAAATCTGTATGTCAAACCATGCCTCTGGTAGCACTGATACCTCTGTAAGCAGGTAAAATGGCTGCCTCTGCAGACTTGTGGCCATTTTATCTCTTGTGATTTAGTACTTAGGAGTATGCTGATGCATATGCTAATGCTTCCGTAAGTGCATTTCTGTCATTTTCCTTAATATTTAATGTTATAAAAGTAGAACAGCTGAGAACCTTCTAAATTACTTCCTAGTTTCATATATTCTATCTTGCTAAGCTAGTTCCAGGCCCCTATCTGTATTTCAGTTCTCTTTTATTTTCTTTGCAGATGTTCAGCAATGTTCTTCCTGTTCTGCTACCTAAAGTTCACAGATTTGCTCCTCCTGTCTTCATAGTCCAGAATACCTTTTTTTTTTTCCTTTCTTCCAGATGCTCCTCCTGCCTGCTTGTCATAGGAAAAGACCTGCTGTTGTTTCTTCTCTTAACCACTGGCTCAGCTTGTTCTTGTCCTTGTCCCAGGCACATACATAGTAGCTTAAGAGTATTTCTTACTCAGTGTCTATTATAGATGACAGTTCTTTGATGTTTGTGTGAATTACTCTAAAAGTGTGTTTTCCTTTTTTTAGGGGGGAGGAAGACAGGTTTTGCTACTACGCATTTTCTTTTGGTATTTCACAGCCCAAAATGCATTGGAAGTTAAACAGAAATTAAAAGAAGTTAATGAAAATAGAGATGTCTAGTTTCGCTGTAATGTCTTGGTGAGTGAGAGTCAGCAAATTGCAATACTGAGATGATCAGTAGGTCCCTGGCTATTGCACTCATTTAGTTGTCTTTGATGAGAGGGATTGGTTTCCTTGCAATCTCTTTATGTACCTCATTTAAAAGCTCCAATTTAAGAGCTGTCTTTAAGAACGTGTTAGTAACATGTTAAGTTTTACTTTCCGCTGTCTTTCTTTTGTTCCTTTGAATATGAATACCGGGTATCAATAATTAGATAGTAATTGGATATTCATAATACAATATTTTGATATTATTTGTACAGTACAGTGAAAACAGAGTAATAATAAGTCTGTAGTGACAATACTGAACCTGTGCTGTGATGGTTAGAGAAACCTGGTATAAACAGTTCTGTTTGCACTTCTGCATTTCCTCTTTATTGGAATTGTGCTTTTGTGCTGGCTACAGAAATGGAATACTTGTAAAACTCTGGTTTGCTTAGTATAGTGAGATCTTGGGGTGGAGTATATTTGTACTGAGGCCAAACTGGGAGAGAGGTTGTAATTTTGTTTAGTATAAGATCTGGAAAACCTCTGTAACTTGGCTGGCCTGCATTCCCAGTTGTGCATGATGTAAGCAGACAGCTGTGTTTTGACCACTGTCTTTTTTATTTTTCTGGGTCAGTTTCCTTATTTTTTGCCTTATCAACTTGGTTGCTTCTCCAGCATGCCCTTTCCCTGTCCGAACAACTTGGTTTATTACTTTATGTTTACTTCTAGGTGATCTAAAAAATCTAGGTATCAGCTTGGAACTAGACATCACATCATCTTCTCTGTGACTATCTCATCCCTTGCTGTCATAACTTCAACATTTTTCCAGACATGCTACTTTGGAGGGCTTCCTCTGCTGAGATGGTAATGTTGTTGAGAAGGGAGAACATGCAATGCGATGTCAAAGTTGTCTCAGAAGCCTCAAGGGTGGAATCCATGGGAGAGAGGCTGCCGCTCTGTGCTTCTTTTCCCCCTTACCATAATACAGGTGTTGGTGTACAGGCTAGTAAGCAAAGCATAAGCTAAGCTGTACACGTTTTTTGGCTTATGCACTTTATCTTGGACATTGGCATGCTTTGGTGGTAGTGATAAACAACTTCTCCCTGCCAGTTGGCAGGATCAGTGGTTACTGTGTCAGTACTGCTGTGTTCACTCTTGCTTTGCAAACGCCTGGTACCGAGATTCAGGCGAGTTCTTTGGTCTCCTGCATGTTTGCCCTGATCTGCTGTGGATCTACTATACCAGTTTATGGGAGGGAGATGAGTAAGTAATACTGGGCTCCAAAATCGTGTGAAGCACACTCGGAAGAATTTCTGTCAGAGGTGGATTTACAACTGCTCCATATTTTTCTTTGGCTTTTTCATTTAAAAAGTCTTTATATTTTTGTGACAGTGCTTCTGAAGATTTCTAATGAAGGAAAAAATCCTCCTGCTAGTTCTGCCCATCTTTTCCTTCCTAGAGAGAGCATACAGCAGCTGTCAGAGCTGTCTGTAGTATTACTTGCTGCTTCTTCCCTACAGGCTTTCAGATCCAGGACAAAGAGATCCAGAAGAATATAGTGATGAGCTTCCAAGAGAATGGGGTGTTGCTTTCCAGCATCCCTGATACCCAGCCATGTTCAGCTGCTTAGTGATGGCAGTGCTTGCCTCTGTAAGAATGTGAAGCTGAGACAAGAGGAAACAGGGAAGGAAGAGGCAGAAACCGTTCCAGCTGTGACAGGTCACTAATGGACCAGAGTTCACATCTGTGCTGGGGGAGAGGCAGGGTGGAGAGCTTGGGCTTTTGGATAAATGAAGGAGCAACCTCCACAGTTTTGTAGTCCCTTGCTTTCCAGCATTGCGGCCAGTGCTGTGTTGTAGGGAAGAATATCTCCTTAGTCTTCCCCGTAACATCACACTGCGTAGCTTTCTGTGGTCCTGTTTGCAAGGTAAGACTCAGAAGGAAGAACAACTCTACAAAATCACTCAAAAGCATTCTCTGCAGCCTGAATCCTTTCATGGCTTGTGCTGGTGAACCTTTGTCTCAGCCCCATCTTAATAATAGCTCACATACTTTGTAAACAGCTGAATTTGTGAGTGGGGAATGGAAATGAAAAATTGCAGCCCAGTTATGAGGCTTCCCTCTGGAAACAAGCAAACCCTGAAATGGGAGAAGAGGCCCGGTAGAGGGAAGGAAAGAAAGAGTACTTTCAGTATCTTAAGTTTCCAGATTTTGTTAGGTGGATGTGTGTAACTTTCTGTTATAACATCCCTCGTTCTGATTTCATCAGCCGTCACGTTAAGTCAGTTTGCTTGGATGGGAGATGTTAAAGGAATATGGCCTTGGTTAGATGCAGCTGACACTGCTTGGCGCAGTGATGACATAGTAGCAGACGGATAAGAAGGGGTCCTAAAGATGTTGTCTTCTCTAAACTCCGTTCCTCCCATTGCTCTGCTGAGATACCATTTTGCAGTGTGATTTGATAGGTGGCTCTTTCACTTTAATTTCAAAGGTCAACAGTTCCTAACTGTTGCAGGTTCCCTTTTTGCAACTGAGCTAAGGTCTTGTGGCCCTTCTTATAAGGCTGGCCACTAGTTTCAAAAGTGTGTGTCGGTCACCTTGCCTAAAAGGTTGGGGGGGGGGGGGGGGGGGGAGGGAAGCACTGATTTATATATTTCTCCTCAGTTTTAATAGGTTGTGGTTAATGTCCCTTTGTGCAAGACTGTTTTGTGTCATCACTGGTATGGAGCTCCTGCTGTTTTTTACACCAGCTGAGTTAGCTGTGTTTCCTTGGAAGTTTAGTTAGTTACTGAGATGAAAGTGGCATTGAATGTGTGTTACTCTAGACTGTACAAAAAGATGAGCCTACTCAGGAAGGCATACAGTCAAAGCAGATGGCAAGGTGGAAGGACACAGGGAAATAGCGTGTCAGTAATTAGTAGTTGTAACGCATCTGCGATGCAGTGACAGCTACCCATTCTGCTGCAGGTGCTGTTGGATGGAAAGAAGAAAAACTACCAAGATTCTGTGTGTTGGCTGCCTACTACGCTTTCCATGAATCCTTTTTTTCACCCTCATATATGGAATTACTGCCAAGAGTCATACCATGTTTGCAGGTAGAAACTATAGACATCTGCTCTTGAGCAGCCAATATATTTCCTAGCCTGCATACTTACAGGAAGGGTAGTGGTGACCCACCTTCCCAGGCTCAGTTGCCACAGTTTTCTTTGTCACGTAGGGAGCTCCCAGTGAGCTGCATGCAGCTAAAGATGCCAGCGACAAAAGTGAGGATGCAGTTGCAGAAATCCAACGTGAAGGACACTGCGCAGACCCACTTCTGATGACCAAAACTCACAGAGTCACATCAGGTCTCCTCATGCAGTGGTACCGAGCTCTTCCACGTGGTGTGGGCAGGAGTACAGTAAGAGTCAGGGGAATGCATTTGTGATGCTCCGTGGGAAATGATTCAAAGTGCTCGATTTTGTCAGTGCCTCCTGGCTTTAGAGAAAAAAGAAGGTGCCTGAAACTTCTAAGATGAGGCTGTAGCTGACTTTGAACATGGGGGAGGGGAAAAAAGGGAATGTGCTCTTAAGGCAGCCAAATCTTGCAAAAATTACTTGTCATAGCCATCAACTTTTAATTAAATTTCCGTCTCTTTCCGTTAGCCCAAATGACTGGTGTTTAATATCACTGCATTCGGTGTCCCTTGGAGCGGAGCACACTGCGGTGCGTTGTTTTGTTTGTGTAGAGTTGGCAAGCAGGTCATAGTGTGTGTGTTTGCTTTGGTTGCTTGGAGGAGTTTGGCATCTTTTAATTACATGTTTTCATAAGTGTCCTTTAACCGATGTAACCCTTAGGAGCTAGAACAGCGAGTATGAGAAGCAGGCTGGTTTGGAGGGATTTGGAAGGAGATGTTGTGAGCCCAGAGTGGTTGAGGGGCTTTCAGAGATGTGAAATTCATGCTTGTATGCAGTCTCGCTGTACAATTCCTACCTTCCCCATTAGTTTTGGAAGCCCTCCTGGTGTTTTGGATACATGCTCTCTGAACACACCTCCTCAAGGCAGCAATACTCCCCTGTCACTGAACTTCTGACAAAACCTAGCCTAATACTATACTTCTCTTTTGCGCAGAAGGGGTGTGGGTCTTCAGCGTTTGGGACAGACACATTGAACCGGTATGTGAGAAGTGCTCTTAGAGCTTGCCTGTCACGCCTATTCGTTCTCTTTCTTTTTTCCAGAAGTGGTTTTGTCACAAGTACCTAGTGCCTCAATGTTTTAATGTGTTTTAATGACATCTTCCAAGGTGAAAGATGTGAATTCCAGTATCCAGGAGTCACTTCTAATTGCTGGGTTTGGATCGTGTTTTGCCAAGTGCATTTTGGATCCATTAACTTCATGGAGAGTAGGTAACGCTTACAACCTTGAAAAAAAATGAAGTGCAAGATGTCCGAGTCATATATTAACAGATACAACTCAAAGTAGAGATCACTTTTATTTATTTCTGTCAGCATACATAGTAAATACAAGATACGAGACAGTATATCCTACCACATCTCAATGGGTCTTACTTATCCCTGGGTAAACCAGTTAGTTTCACTGGATGTGATGGGTAAAAAATGTCTCGAAGAGGCTGAGTTGAGTTTTCTTGAGGTTGTGTTTCCCTCTGCTGGCACGTAGTTAATACTGCTGACTTCTTTTTCTCAAAATCAAGCTTCTGAAGCTACTGCTTCCTTGTAATCCCAAGAAACATTTCAACCCTTCTTCAGTGACCAAATGTAGCACATTAATAAAAATAAGATTAAGAAAGAAACAGCAACAATGTTAACGAGTGACCCAATCTAGATGTAAAGTTGGCTCTGCTTTGAGCAAAATTTTGGACTAGAATGACTTGCCAATTTTTCTTGGTGTGATACACATGCTACCTTTTTTGGGGGGGGAAGTTAGACCGAAGAGGCAAAATGACAATTTTCAGAGTCTCGTATTTTTATTCATCTAGGGTAATTAGTAGTACTTTGGTAATCCTCAAACTAATATTTTTGAAAATTCATATTGCTGTCTGCCATGATTAGCTAATCTAACTCACATGGAAATTTATAAAATTCATCTGAACATTTGTTGCACTGCATGTTAAGGTTAAAAAAAAAATCATTACAAGTAGCACTGGTTTTAAATTCCTTTTACCAGTTTCCATTTGTAAAACTGCTGTGGATTAAAAAAAAAATAAATCTAAACTAAGGTCTTGAGTCATCTAGAAACCGAGGTGTGTAGATTTGCAAGTGAGTAATAGTACTGATTTCCTGAAACTCAAATGCAGTTTATGCATATGTGTCTATGTTTACATGAGTAGAAGCTAAAACTGTACTTCAGATATTCCGTACAAGTAGCAATAGTTAATAACCATGATGCCCCCATATAAAATTGTTAGATGGTATAGTCTGGATAGGCCACATAAAATCTTTTTTCAAGTTGCTCGTAAGGAGTTTTAAAATGTATTTTTCCCTACCTTGTTTTTATTATTTAATTTTCATGCCTGGTAGCAATATTTCTTAGAGCTGCTTTGCTACACAAATTTAAAAGCTGTTGCTTTTCTTCACATGATTGTACTGTACTCAGAGGAGGAAATCTGTAGCTGCAAAAATCCGTACAAACCTCTTTCAAAGTTTTGTGGAACACCGTAGCAGTTTTAAGTACAGTCCAGGTTTAAGCCCTTACAGCTTCCATGCTAGAAGATGTATTCAATGTGTGTGTATGACTTAGATGATGTTGTAGAGTCTAGATCTAGCAGAGGCTCTGCAAGAGTCATACCTAATACCTGAGATGTTTAAGGGGTTGAAGTTAAGGGGACAAAAACTGATGCTTGCCACCTAAAGTTCTGTTATGAACAGAATGTGCTGTGATGCCCACCTTGGTATCTGTCTTAACAGGACTAGAGTATAAGATTTGCAGACAGTCCCTTGTGTGGGCCAGCAACGCTAAACTCAGCACCAAGTGTGGTAGCCATGGCCTCTCATTCCAAAATTGCCTGATGGTGGAGGAAGAAGAAATGGTGTTACTCCCTTTCAAGGTGCTGAGAACCTTCGTTTCTATTTCTTACTCTTACAGTGCCTGTATCATCAAGGTGTATAGGCAAGTGGGATGGGAAGACTTGTGAAAGGCTTTCTGTTGAATCTACAACTGCATAGAGAGAAGAAATGTAAGACTTGGAGCCAAAGAAGGAGGAAGTAAGAGGAGTTCTGACTCTGTATGCTAGGATGAGGATACTTTCTTGGTGTGAGTGGTGAAGGCCTGAATTTTTCTGAAGTCCTCTTAGGATGTCCTTCTTAATAGGTTAGGGAGTCAAGCTCTCTTTGACACGTACTAATTGTCTCCATGGAGATTGGCTCTTTGGGTTGATTGCTCGTGGGAGATTCCTTTTGCCTTTTCCATCAGAGGGTGTTCTCCGAGTCATCTATTGTTAGACAAGATAACAGCCAAGACAGCCACAGAAGGTATTCTGAATTAAGAAGAGGAGGTGTATCCAAAGTGGTACATACTCCTTGGATGAACCAGGTCCTTGAATGAGCAATCTCTCTATGATTTTGCTTGTCATTTGCACTCTATAGAGAGAAGAGACTGTAGCGGCAATCCCTTCAAGACCTTGGGGTCTTGGGTTTCAGAATCACAGGGACCCTTCCTTCTCCTTCAGCCATATTAAAGATTTCGGATAATAGGACTTGCAAGCTGATGCAGGTTCATCAGAAATGAAAACAGCAGTCCTTTGGGGTATCTAGCAGCTTGCATATCTGTGACAGTTTGCTTGGTCATACTTCAGACATTTTTAGATGTCAGTGAAGTCAGAATATTAACTGCCAGTCTGCTGATAAGAGTCTGGAAATCTTTCTTATCCTTTCTGTAGTGGAAGGTACAGAAAAATGTTTACATACAAAGAGCACTAGAGCCTACTAATCCTCCAGTCACATCATTTTCTGATACATGGAGTATGATCAAAAACAAATTTCAGACTTCACATAAGTGTTTGAGGACTGAAAGCTGTTATGGTTGTTGTGTGAATTTTTCATTGGATTTGGAAAAGAAATATTTTGTGTCAGAGCCTGGACTATCTTAACAGCCTTAAGCAAGCAAGGGGAATGAAACCATTTATGTTAGGGAGTTAATGTGTCTTGAGAACTGAATATCATAAGCCAAGTAAATTCACTGGCTAAGCATTTCTGTAGGGAGGGCAAGCAGTTGGCAGACCATCTGAGCAAGAGAGCCTGTGTTTCCCAAAAATTATCTCTGCAGGTATATATTGATCATCAGCTTAAGGTTGTCTAAGACCACCCCCTTCTTGAAAAGGTTGATTCAATTAAATTGAGCAATAGTTCAGCCTGAGATTAATTCAAGATGGTTTTCAAAGCGGATCCTAAAGCCATCTATAGTACCCCAAGTATTCCATAGATATTTATCCCCGAGGGTGGACCTCCTTGTGACCGACGACAGTGCAGATTGTCTTCCTTTTGTTCTCAGGAACAGAGTACCTCCATATTGGTAGCAAATACTTAAGAGGTTTCCTTAGCTGATACACACCATCTCTCAGAATTCATGGAGTTCAGGGAAAGAGTAGACAAGACAGTGCTCAGCTAATGGTACTAATTTCAGCTTAACGCTGGTAGCTCTGGTTTTTATATTCTCTGTCCACACGATCACCAGAAGTCACTACTACTATCCCAAATGATGGTATGTTGCAGAATTTAGAATTACCGTTCCATCAAGGTGGATATTCCTCAGCTCATGGTGTGGAGCATATCTGAATGACATCTATGGAAACAGGTTGTTTTACAGATACCTAGAGAATGCTACTGCAAAGCTTTTCTGTGCCAGAACTTAACGCTGTTATGTGGAAATATTTTTCAAAGCTGAAAAGAAAGCGTCGTAGACAATCTTCACTTTCAGTTACTCTGGAGTGTTTGTCGTCATTGCAAGCTATTTTACAGTAGGAGAAAAGTACATTTGACAGCAGTATCTGCCTGCCACTTACCAGTACAATATGAATCCAGTTTCTCAGGCCAAACCTTTATTGTCTAGCCAGGAAGATTTCATCACTGTAAGACTTCAGGTCTTTCAACACTTGACAAAACCATTGTTTGAATACTGTTTTCTTTTTCAGTCTGTTACTCATCAATGAAGGTGACTTTTTAGTGACTATTATTTCAGCTTACAAAGGCAAGCTATATGTCAGTCTTTCCAGTCAAAGTACTCCATTCAGAGCCATGAAACATCACCCCACATTTATCTAACAAAATGGTGCTAGACTTTCATGATGATCAAGACTTAGGAAGGCATTTGATTTTAAGGTGTTTGGTTTGTTCCCCCCCGCCCCCGCCGATGAGCCTAATTATCCTGAAATGAAGCAAAACTGTCCCATCAATATAAATAGGTATTCTAAGCCCAAAGACGCAAACAGAATGAGATCCCTAGCAGGTTCCTTGACTATACCTTCTTTTGACAGCACAGAAAACTTGGACCAGAGGCTAACAAAATGGATTGCCCATCCAGTTGGGATGGCCCATGCTATATACAAGCTGAATCTTCAACAGTGTGATCCCCAGAGTAGTTTAAAGATCTGCGGCAAACTTTTACCAACTAGTTGTAGGGAGGTTGGTATTCAGATGAACTCACAATTCAGTCCACTGGCAAGACCAGGCTGTTCAGCTCATTCCCTTAAGTGGGATCTCCAGAAAAAAGGTTGTTGTTGATTTCTATGACTCATTGATCTCTTACTAGTTTTCAGCAAGTGAAAATCCTGTGACCCATCTCCTTGTCCTCAGCCTGTTATTTTAGCATTAAGATTTTCAAGAAATAAGAAATCAATTGAAGATAGAAGGGGTTATTCTACTCCTTATTGCTTGGGAGTGGAACACAAGAGCGTGTTGGGTACGTATGTTACCCTTGATGCAGACAGCTGCAGAAATCTTTCCAAGCTGCTGTGTGTGAGACTCTTGTGCATCTGCAGATGCTCAAGAAGTCGTGGGTGAACATTCAGGCAATTCCTCTTAAAGCGATCATTTTCCTGTTCCCGCTGGTTTCTGGGCTGAAAGCTCTCCCATAACCTACCTTGTTCCCTACCTTTGAATGGTTTTTCCCTTTCTTGGCTTCTGGGTATATCTAAACTTCCCAATAATTTCTTTCCCTGGTTTCCCTTTGGTTCTTACTGAGTTCTGTGGCCTAGTCTGGCCATTCACAATCCCTGCTTGCAGGCTCTCCTCCAGTAACCCCCTTCGTGTGCCTCAGCGTGGTGCTTTTGACACTTTTGCAGCTGAGTATGACGTTTGCCTTTCACGTACTGTCTGCATGGTAATGTAGAGAAGTAAGTGAGCATTCTGACCAGACGAGGCCAACACTTTGCTCAGCACAGGCATTTGCTTATTGCTGTTGAAGCTACACCTGTCCTCACTTTTGGAGCACTAAAGAGGAATTTGTGAAGTTGCTCTACGGCAATGGTACACGTAGTGGGTTAGTCAGCACTAGCAGAGAGGCTCCAGCAAGCTGTTAAGCTCTAGCATGTTCTCACTGAGCCTGTGCTCGTTTCCAGGCTGCAGTTCCAGTGTGAGTCAGTTACAACGAAGAATCACCAGAAAATCTTGACGTTAAAATTCAACATTAGTCTCCTGTCTTCATCCTTGGGCAAGCATGCACATTTGGCAGAAGCTTTCAAAATTTTGGTGCGGGGAAGATGCATGCCCTGGGAAATGTCACCCAGGACTGCTAACTGCAACTGAAAACAGCTTCTTACAGTGAGGAGAACTAGTTTTAATAAGATGTGCTATAGTTTTGCTTAGAGTAACCTGAATTCACAAGTCAGTTCTGGCCCCAATGTCCTATCTAAGGAACAGGTTTTGCATGGTGTGCATGTGTGCAAACACACCCTATGGTTATCACATGTGTGGACTGAACCCCAAGTTTGATCAGAAGCAGAAATTGCAGCCATGATTACTGGATCTCACTAGGTAATTCCTTCTGAAACAATAAGTGCTCAGCCCTTGTATAAAGAGGGTATGTTTGCCTGTAGGGCACAACTTTATTAGTCACATTCCTTCACTCTAGAAAGCAGATGTTTCTTAGGGAGCAAACTGCCCAGTGGTTCCTGGTTATCCACATTTGAGAATTTGAGTGAAGCCAGCTCTGGGCACAAGTCCCGAGTGCCAGGTATTTTGCTTATGCTGTAGACAAGGAGAATGAGGATTATAAAAAGCCCAGTAAGAATTATGTAGTAAAACGCTCCCTTTTCATTGTCTGATGTGGTTCCCTGACTTCAAAAACATCTTTGTTCTTCTTAATTGATTCAGCATCTCAACCCATTATTTGTCTGCAGCTGATCTCATTTTGCTTTGAGGCAGAAAAGTGCTTTGCCTTCAGATTTTTCTGTCTTCCAAATCTGTTGTCTGCAGTATCTGAGTATGCCTTTGTAGTTACTGAGTCCTAACGAAAATGAGACTGTAAATTTATCAATAGGTGGTTTCAGGCAGAGCCTTGAATGAAAAGCAATGAACTTGGATTCTCTGAATTAAGGAAAACTACTCAAAAAATTACCTGTCCTTAGGAGTATTCAGCTTTTGGACATCACGAGGGTTGACAATGATGCCAACTACAAATATCATGACAGTAACAGTACTCTATGTCTTTTACCTACAGCTGGTGGCAGGTATGTGTACACGAATGCTCTCTGAGAAGGGGCTGTGTGTCATTTTCCTCCCCTTTAGGGGTGTCTTAGTTTGTGGAGACTAGGTGTTAAACATAAGTAGGAGGTGTCAAACATTTTCTTCTCTCTCCTGTGGCCACTGCAGTGGGTGTGAGCAGAGTTTCAGAGCAAAGACCACCTGGAGATGCTGGGGACTGAACATGCAGGACGAAGTCTTTTGTTGGGCCACATATCCCTGCATGTACTGGGAAAGCCCTGGGAAATTGGCACCAAGATCCCAGAGTTTATTAGCAGGAGTTCTGGAACTCTTGCTTTTAAAAATGAGCTGAGTCCTTTGGGGAGGTTCTTGGAATCCCGGTTTGTCAGAAACTTTATTGCACCTTTTGCCTGTCAGGTTTGTCTACTGGCTTGAGAGTGTCGATACTCAAAATTCAAACGATGTCAAACAGTGTGCTGTGTCTTGTATTTCCTTACAGCTTCCTATAAGCCAGAGGGTGCGAAGATAATCTTCAAGTCCTCGCTTCTGCTTTGGGAGGACTTGGCTTTTTGAAGTCTGTAGCTGAAGCCAAGACTTCCCCAGCTGACCTGTTAACATGGGAAGCAGGTTGCAGGAGCAATGCCTGATGTTAGTCTGGCAATGTACAGCACTGGAAGGATGTAACAGGGATGTGGGGGGAAGAGGGCTGCTACCTTAGAGAGGGTATTAATGAACCTTTCCTTGCATTATCTCTAGAGTTAATTGCAATATTTCTCTAGGCCATGTATGGAAAAATGGTTCCCTCTGGCTGCTCTGGGAGATTAAGAACACCTCAGGCTCTAACTTAGGCATCCTCAGGAGACAGTAAATTCTGCTTAATCAGAGTGATGCTCTGTTGAAAGCCAGACTAGCCTGTTACGTATATGCATTCACCTAAGCAGACTTAGCATCATCTTTGCTGATAACTTTGTCTGTCTCAGTGCAGCTCTATGGAGAGGTGAGAATATGCGCCGTGTGGCGAAGGCAACTGTGATCGTGACCTGCCTGAAACCTCAGTATTGCTTTTTGGTGGTGTAGCTCTAGTCTATACATGTTTTTGCATGGATCTTTGGGAAAAGTGTGGCAAACCAGGAATGTGTATGGACTCCGAGGGGTTTGAAATTGATCTTGCACCATTCTGGTTGCATTCTGCTAAGGAGATCTGAAGTGGAGGCAGAGGAGAAGATAGGAAATACAGAAAAGGCTAAGGGTAAAACAGATCAGAGAATGAAAAAATGAGGGTCAGGGAAAAAGATGTGCAAAGAGCAGAGTATATAGGTTACACTATAAGTGAAACATCCTGTTTAATTGCTTTAGGTGTGTGGGTTTGGGGGCCTGTCTGTCATGAAACACATGAATTTCTCTGAGCAGAACACGCTTTGTTTTCCCCCCCTGTAAGTGTGTGAGAGATTAAATTGATTCAAATGTCTTTAAAAAGCTTCAGGCTAGGGTCTACTTCTGAAAGAATGAAGTGGCCATTTCTTAATGTGTTTTATTCTTTTATTGTACTTACTAGTATTGCAAAGAAGTCTTAATGTTAAATAGGATTTCTTGACATTCAGCCTGAATTTGGTATCATCCCTCAGCTTCACCTACCCTACCTATCCAGCTTCACTTTAAACGTTTTTCTGCTGCTTTGATCTTAATGACTTTCATATAGTTTCTAGGTTGTGATTCTGCTTCCCTTTCTTGAAATTAATGCTCTTTTTGTGAAGGTAAAATCACGTCAAGGTAAATAAAATCTAACTGTATTGTAAATAGGCATAATCTTTATCTTCCCCTCTCTGGCCTTTCTGACTTCCTTTTATCTGTGTTCCTCGCTGTCCTGCCTCACCTCAAACTGGGAATCCTCAAGGAGATCTGCCAGAGCAGGTTTCATTAAAATAAATTAGTGTGGAATGCGGCTTCATAGCGGCTCTAACATCCTAGGAGCCTGAATCCCATGTCCACGTATGCCAGTTGAAACAAAGGAGATCATTTAAGCTGGACAGACATTCCAGGTATTTTACAGCAGAGCCAAGGATGTCGGGAGACATGCTGGGGGAGTAGGATGGAACAGTGTGCCAGTGAAGAGGGACCACAACCATTTCCAGAGCATCAGTTTGTGTTTGGCTGAGAGGAGCAGGTGGGAGTAGTTGGTAAGTGACGAGAAGGTCTCATATAGCTGTTTGCAAGGGTTTTTTTTGTTGTTGTTTTGGTTTTTTGGGTTTTGGTTGTTTTTTTTAACAACAAAAGGTTTTGTCTTCCTGCAAGTTTTCCAGCAGAGCAGCTAAGGGCCTCTTCTGACAGAAATTCAGAAGTAACAGCAGGGCCCCTTCCCTTTGAGAGATGGGGTACTTGGTGCCTGTCCCTCTTACCCCGTGCTGGCCGTACCTCCGTCGGGCAGGTCCCCAAGCACTTGTTCCCTCAGTCTCTGCAGTTTCCCAGGCCGCTTCCTCTGTGTTCCCAAATGCTAATGCCGGAGTCCACAAACCTCACTGGGTCCCTTTGGCACCCAAAAAATGATGAGACAGGTCTAAGGTTCGGGTGAGAAGCCAGCCTGTGGGATGGGGTCAGCAGGGCTGGGGGAGCTGGAGGCCAGCCATGCTGCAGCATCGCTGGGATAGGGGCTGATATGGGGTCCTGGGCTGTGGGCAGGTGGGGGGAGGTCGGGGGGGGCTGGGGAGGGACAGGCAGAGCTGTGGATGTCCTCTAGGTCCTGAGAGGCTGCTGCAGTCATGTTGGTGCCTGGCCACCACTTAGCGAAGAACTCGGTTCGCTTCTGAATTTCCTTCTCCTTTTTTTTCAACAGAGACGCTTCTCTTTTTAAAGCGTTAATGCTGTTAAACTTCGCTGTCCCAGTTTTCACTTATGTTGCTGGGACCTGTGGAAGAGCCCTGCTGCTTACCCCCACAGTGGAGACTGAGGGCAAGAACTCCATGCTGCTCGGCAGCCATCAGAAGACGATTCCAGTGCTTCACCTTCCCGGTGGGGATCTCAAAGTTGAGGCAGGAGCTACTTCAGCAGTGAAGGCAACCACCAACTTTCTGTACCAGGGTGTTACGACTGGGGCTTTGGTCCATGGGGAGGTTCTTGACGTGTTGCAGAGCAGCATGTGTTCCTTGGCCAAATGGGCCTCCAGTCGAAGAGTCCTCATGGCAGGCGCCCTGCAGGTGAGTGTAGAGATGCTTTAGTGCTGGATCTGAGTTTCTATATGAAGGAGACGCTTCACAAACATGCATGCTAGCAGGCTGCTGTATGTCCTTTTGAAAGAGCAGCAGTTCTGCAGGACAATTGCAAGCAATGTCAGAAGCCTGCTTGCAGTCCTGTGTAAAGCCTTGTCAGCAGCTTGTGACGAGCAGAACTGCAGGATCTGATGTCCATTCTAGAAGACTGTGACTTGGAGCTATGGGATGCTTGTTTTGATGATGGCAGTGTGTGTGTACATGTTCACGCAGTCTATGTGTGATTTGGTGATCAGTCTATTACCTGGTTGTAACTGTTAAGGATTAATACACTATTAAGTGTTATATTAGCAGCTATGTTGCTGATACATTATTATTACTAGACTTGTTCATCTTAATTCATACTAGGGCTAGTGAGGTGCCCATTTAGGACTTTTTTCTGAGGTGGCAGCCAAAGTTCCCTTCTGCACATAGGTTCAACTATATGCCCATGGACCCTTCCTTCTGTCCCACAAAGAATTTGTTAATGCAAATTCTAGACAGTGAGTCGTAGTGGATTACAGTAGTGGAAAGTGAGTACCTAATCTTACATGTGTGAAAAGAAATGAAGTACGATTGCAAAGCACCCATCAAAACAAGGCTGGTTAACAGCAGTACTTGGCAGAAGTTCAGAACACAGCTTTGTCCTTTGCCAGTCACTGGTGAAAGAGGCTGATCTCATATCCTGCTTGTCCATCCTCTGATCTCCAATCAGTAACACACCCAGAAGTGTCAGGGACTGTGGCATTTGCTGACAGGGTGAAAGGCAGCAGCTTATTTCTTGTGTCCATTACTAATGTTTGAGAATCTCCCCTATGTTTATGTTTGTTCCTCTTCCCCTTGGACTGCCTGGTTTCCAGCATTATCAAGCAGGAAGAATCTGTGTGGTCAAGTGTTTCATCATTTTGACATTAAAGGAAGCATCTGGGGACTAGGAATTCTTCCATCATTCTGTCCAGAAAATGGTCAGATTCACTTGCTTAAGTCCAAACTGGGGTTCTCATTTTGTTAATAAATATTCAGCCCATTCCAACATGGGCTACAGTCTGGGCTCTACTGTGAACTGCTTCTTAATGCTTCCTGTGTCCCATAAGTATCACATGCAGCTGTAAGAACATCAGTCTCTTCCATGTCAACTGCGGAGCAACTTCTTTAGCAGCAAGTAGAGCAGTAAGCCTCTTCTTCCCTTTGTAAACTAGCCACTAGTCTGATTACATGTGTCCTCAGGTGCTATGTCCAATTCTCCTACAAGAATTTCTCGGGAGTTACTCCTGGGGTATTTTGCTGTACTCACCAAGTCCGTCCACCTGCAAAAGGCATCAAGGATGTTGGGACCATCTGCCTCTCTGTGGGCAGTGACGCAGTAACTGAGGTCTTCATCCAGAACATTGCGAGCAGTACTTTTGTGCAAACTGACAAGCCTACTTACATGCCAGGACAACAAGGTAAGCCCAAGTATGCATACAGGTAAGCTGTGGGGAGGGTTGAGGGATGTTCCTTGCAGTGTGCAGATCAGTGCATGTCCCCACTAGAACCAAGTAGTCTTTGATGTGGGTTGCCCAGCAGGTATAATTACCTTGGCCCTGGATTTTAGTAAAGAAATCACGCTTGGTTTACAGTTCACACCTCTACTGTTACTTCAGGCTTGTTTCTAAAACAATTGTACCAACCTACTCAACAGTTAGCCTGATGCAGACTTGTTATGTTGATAAGCACTGGTCTTAAGTGGCCTCCAGGAAACATCATCCCGGGTATCTCCGCACGGAGCCCAGCAAGGACTGGTCAAGAACATTACTGAACTCGCCACGTTTGTTGCCCTGGATTCCAAATGCTGTGGTGCACTCTTGCCTGGTTTAGAAATGGTGGAAACTCACCTGGCACCTGTCTGTCATCTCTCAGAAGACCATCATCTTATACTTGTTAGTTGTATCCAAGCTGTTCAAATAATCTTTGCCTGAAAGACATCTTCCTTGTTTCTTCAAATCCAGAAAACTATGCTTTTCTATTTGTAGTCCGTATATCACTGGGGGGTATTTTTGTTTGTTTGTTTGTTTTTTTTTTTTTACACTGACTGGTGCTTCAGTAATAGCTGGCCTGTTCAGAATAGCTTCTCCAGTAATAAACACTCCAACTACACTGAAGGCATGGCTTAATTTTAGTTACTGGGAAATGACACACCCATGAAGATGGAAAAATATACTTATTAAAATAAATATTTGATTAACATATTTTTGCAAGGCCCTATGTCTTTTGTGCATTTTGTAAGACAAATCTGTTACTGTTTTTGAATCATTACCATGCTTTGAAAGATAATGTGAAGTAAAGGACACTTCAGCTGCTTCCTGCAAACAAATCCAGTCTCTCGGCTCTTTCAGACTGTTCAGAAGTTCGTGTCTTAGGGACTATATGCACCTCCTTTTTCCTTCTTCAGCATTTCTCTTAGGCTCATATTGTCATATTCTTTTTGTGCAGTTCTTCTCAGTCTATGTCATCAGTGCCCTGGTAAGTCCTCTGACCTTCTGAGAACTAAAGCCTGATGCCTACAGGAATGCCCTGAAGGGACACCTCCAATTTGGAGTACGGGCTGGGGCAGGGGGCAGGGGGCTGACTCTGTGCCTGAAGGTTTTGCTCACAAGCATTTCGTTTGCTTTTTTCCATTGCAGTACAGTCTCAAAGTGTCACTCTGAACAACATTTTCGTCCCTTTGAATGATGAGGTGAGAGAGAAATTATGAGGTAAAGGAGAAAATGTGGGGAGGATAGTATGAGGAAATGTAAACAGGAGGCTTAGATTGGTCTTATATGGGGGTGCAGTTCTCTGCTTTTGGTCTTGCCCTTGAGCATTTTTATTCTTTAGGAACTACAAATCCAGCATGCCTGAGCAGCAGCAGGAATTCATAATCAAACCCAGGGAAAGCCTCCGATCCTTTCTGTGGGCCTACCCCTGGAGATAACCCAGCTCAGACCCTGTTCTAACCTGGAGCTGGATGACGTCCAAGGACTGCCGGCCCCTGAACTTACACTACTGCACTCCAGCTCAGCTCCTTTCTTTTGACCCAAAGAACCACTCCAGAAAATCAAGTGAGTCCCTAGAAAATGTTTGAGATCTGTACAAAAAGCCGTGGAGTCCCTGCCAGCAAAATGAAAGCAAGCAGCTTGAGCTGACCTTCCAGCTGTGGGTGTCTGGTATCTTCTGCAGGCTGATGGAATGTAAACATCCGTGGCAGCAAAGCGGGGGAAATGGTCCTTAACTGGATGGTTTTAATCCTTCTGAGTTTTGTGAATGGTGAGCTGAATCCTCATGGCTATGAGGGTTTGATTGCTACAGTAACGGCTCCTGACTCCTTGTGCCACCACTGTATTACCAAAAAAAGGTTTCAAGGAGCTAATGAGAAATCTGTTTGTTTTTTCTTCTAGTACTCACTGGTGGGGCTGAAGGCGAGTAACTGTGAGATGCCTTTGTTTTCCATTATTCCTACTCCAAACTAGAGGATGAAGTAGAGCTGCTTCGTGTGTCTGCAGTGGGCAGTGGCTGACCTATCCAGGCTGGCAAGCTGTCTGCTGGACAGTGGGATTTTTTTGAATTGTGAAGTCCTAATCTCCTGGAGGGCCACCCAGAGTTCTCTCTTGTCCTGCAAAGGGACAAGTACGTGAGAGAATGAACTAGACTTCAAAAGTCTCCTTCATCTCACTGGAGATGGTTTCTGCCTGTTTGGAGCCTTGTCCCAGTTTCTAGGTGAGCAGGAAAGACAAATTGCTTGTTCTGAGGGTAGTTGCCTCCTCTCTGGCTCATCTTAAGATTTTCTTTGTTGAACTTGTGCGTAGTCTTCTTAGGCTTTTTTTTCTGCAGATCATATCCATAGACCGGTAAAGTTTTACCACACAAGACTTGGCTCTGTGTAGTTGAAAAAGCAAGCTAGTGTTGTTGGATTCTAGCTATATCTATGGGTAAATCCAGACCCCATTTCTCAGGCTGCCAACATTTAGAAATAAATGGCTTATTTGAAGACTTCCAGTAATAAGTACTTGTGAAGTTGCTGATACCTTTGTTTTATGTGTCCCATAACCCAGCCTGCTGAATTTTCGTATCAATATACTAGTAACTTATGTAACTGAAGGCAGAGCATAGGACTTTTCAGATCTTGCTGGTCTGTAACAATGGCAGTATGCTGCCTCTGAAAATGGCTAATACCACAAGCTGTGGAAGAAATTGAAAAGAAAATGCAAATAAACAAGGGACATCTAGCCATTAATCCCCTAAGGAGCTGACGGTGTCAGCATGAAAACAATTTGTACCTGTGTGCTGCAGATATTTATCTGTTGCTGTATATGCTATAACATATTATTTTATAACATCTAATATTAATTATAGGTTACATGTTAAGGGATGAAAGACCTAACCTATTTTAGAAGCATGTAATATATGCACTTATATCCGGGCTAGTCACTTTGTGTTCCCCGTAGAGCTAATGGTGAAAGATAAGCTGCCACTGGATGCAGTATATCTGACTGGATCTGGAGGGTTATCTTCAGAACCTGAGTCACGTCACCCTAGAAATGTTCTGTGTGTGTCCCTCCCCACTAATTGTAAAGGAAACCTAAATGATTAGCTCAGATGAATATGCTTAAAGACGGTTAAGACGAATCTCCCTCTTAAGACGAATCTCCCTCTTAATGTGAGATTTTTATATGCTTTGGTAGTGTGGTCTAACTGCTCTGGGATCAGTACTGTACTGGAGTCTTGTAGTGCTCTGGGGTCTTTTGGGAGTAACTGATCTCTGTACACCTCAGCACCGGACTGCCACTGAAACCAAAAGGCAACCTCTGCAGCATCAGAGGTGCTGTGTTATGCCTGAGCCTCGCTGGTGCTACTCGGCAAAGGGCTGAAGGCATGCACGCTGCACCTGAAACCATGGAGCTCTGAATAGCTGCGTGTCTGTCTGTATTTCCTTTTCAGGAGAAATTTTCAAATGAGGATCCTCTGTATGAGTTGAGGACAATCTGTCCGTACTACCAGAGCAGCTATTTACGCCTGCAGCCACCGTACGGCACCAAGAGTTACCTCAAAGCCAGGGACCTGTATTGGGTGCTGGCCTGCGCCCAGGAGCAGGAGGTCTGGGTGGATTACGATATTGCCCCTGCGGATCTCTTCTTCCTTGTGAGCACCCTGTGGTCGTAGTGGGTGGAGGACCTGTGTGCCTTGGAGTGAGGCAGTGGTGGCTGAAGCCAAGGTGCTGTGGGTAAGAACCTGGGGGTGCTGGTCAACAGCCGGCTGAATATGAGCCAGCAGCATGCCCAGGTGGCCAAGAAGGCCAACGGCATCCTGGCCTGTATCAGAAATGGTGTGGCCAGCACAACTACGGCAGTGATCGTGGCCCTGTACTCGGTACTGGTGAGGCTGCACCTGGAATACTGGTTTCAGTTTTGGGCCCCTCACGACAAGAAAGACACTGAGGTGCTGGAGCGTGTCCAAAGGAGAGCAACGAAGACGGTGAAGGGTCTAGAGCACAAGTCTTATGAGGAGCTGCTGAGGGAACCGGGGTTGTTTAGCCTGGAGAAAAGGAGGCTGAGGGGAGACCTTATCGCTCTCTACAACTACCTGAAAGGAGGCTGGAGTGAGGTGGGGGTCAGTCACTTTTCCCAAGTAACAAGTGATAGTACGAGAGAAAACGGCCTCAAGTTGCACCAGGGGAGCTTTGGATTGGATATTAGGAAAAAATTTCTCGCCGAAAGGGTTGTCAAGCACTGGAGCAGGCTGTCCAGGGAAATACTTGAGTCACCATGCCTGGAGGTATTTAAAAGACATGTAGATGTGGTGCTTAGGGACATGGTTTAGTGGTGGACTTGGCAGTGCTAGGTTAATGGTTGGACTTGATGATCTTAAAGGTCTTTTCCTTCCATCCTAAACAATTCTATGGTTCTAAAACTGGTCTCGACTGCAGCTTCCATGGTCTCTTCTTAGCCCAGACTGCCCTGGAGATGATATAGTCAACCATATAGATACAGATTAGGTATAGTCAACTGTTCTCCTGTTTTGCAGCATCCCTCCACCCCTTCCCACTGTTGGTTCTCCTTTTCTTCCAGGCATAGTAACTAGCTTTGACCTTTTAAATATCCTCAGGTGCTTTTCTCTGCTGCTTCACTTCTTGCTGTCTGATCTCACTGTCTCTTTCCTGGCACTAGTAGAGTATGAAGGAATGGGGAAGGTTTTTAGAAGGAAGTTTTCAACTGAACAGGTGCTGTGCTGCTTTGCCAGGTGATGGGAATGACAGGCTGGTTGTGGATGGTCAGGAACTCATTGACATCAAGAAAGATGTTGGAAGTATGGCAAGTAGCTTCCAAAGTAAAAGAGGCTGTGCCCTGTTGAATGGAGGGACACCTCAAACTTAGAGGGGGTAACTGAGGAAGGGATGTCTTGGTGGGCTGGGGAAGGACTCTGTCTCTAGGAGGGAATAGTGTTAGATCTGGTTGATTAGACTCTCACTTCCTCCTCTTTTTTCCTAGGTCTGAGGGTCTCTTTCTCCATCCCTCTCTCCTTCTCCTCCCACTCTGCTCCCAGCCCCTCGCTGGGTGGCTCATACCATGTTCCCTGGTGGAGGCCACGTTGCTGGCAGCAGAATTCCAGTTTTCCCTGCACTTCAGTAATCAGGTGAGGCTTACACTGAAGCCGACTGGGTGTCGTGGTTTAACCCCAGCCAGCAACTAAGCACCACGCAGCCGCTCACTCACTCCCCCCCACCCAGTGGGATGGGGGAGAAAATAGGGAAAAAGAAGTAAAACTCGTGGGTTGAGATAAGACCGGTTTAATAGAACAGAAAAGAAGAAACTAATAATGATAATGATAACACTAATAAAATGACAACAGTAGTAATAAAAGGATTGGAATGTACAAACGATGCGCAGGGCAATTGCTCACCACCCGCCGACCGACACCCCGCCAGTCCCCGAGCGGCGATTCCCTGCCCCCACTCCCCAGTTCCTAAACTAGATGGGACGTCCCATGGTGTGGAATACACCGTTGGCCAGTTTGGGTCAGGTGCCCTGGTTGTGTCCTGTGCCACCTCCTTGTGCCCTGGCTGGGCATGAGAAGCTGAAAAATCCTTGCCTATAGTCTAAACACTACTGAGCAACAACTGAAAACATCCGTGTTATCAACATTCTTCGCATGCTGAACTCAAAACACAGCACTGTACCAGCTACTAGGAAGACGGTTAACTCTATGCCAGCTGAAACCAGGACACTGGGGGAGTAAGAGTGGTGCAGAAATAGGAGGAAAGAATGAGAAAGGCATTATCTGGCTTGCATTGCACAGATTGCTCTGCTGAAGCAGTGCAAGAACTACAGCCAGGCCACTACCTCTGTCTTCTGGCTGGTGTCTCTTTCCAATGCCACCTTTTTTGGTCCCTGTTTGCTCCCAGGCCGCTTTCTCCCTGCTGGAGCCTGCTGCTGGAGGTCACACTGGGGTTTCACAACAGGGGCCGCGGTGAGCCTCCAGCTGAGGGCAGGTCCCATCCGGCTGTGTGCTGTGCCTGGTGCTGCGGACCAGAGCGCGCTGCTCCCGAGGCCAGAGGATGAGCTCTGCAACGGCAGCCCGAGCGGCTTGCTGTGGTAGGCAGTGAGGCAGCAGGATAGGGAGGAAAGACAGAACATCTGGGTTGAGTTGTAGAAGGAGCTGAGCTGATGAATGGACAGCAGGTCCCTGTGCTGGGAAAAGAGCTGGGGTCAGAACTGCCGTGTTTCTGAGATGCAAATTAAAGTGCTATAAAACATTTACTTAAACATATTTAAATGAACAAATAAGAAGCCTTTATTTAAACTATTTCATCTTCTTTTCGGCTGGTAACCAGTTTACACTGAGCAAATATTGTCTATGTTGCCTTTTAAACCTATTTTTGCTACCCAGAAATGTGTGCTATGGCTGTGCATGTTTAATCAACTCTGCCAGGTTAATATTTTAGAGTCTTCGCTTTTACCGGTTTTTCATGACAAGAATATAACGAGATAAGTATCAGGTTTTGTTTCTCAATTCATTCCAGTATAGCTTCATGGAAGCTGGAATTCAATTAATGCACAAATCCCTCAGCACTTAAAATTTGTCATTAAATAAAGCTACCTCAGAAGTTTTTGCATTCATGGAGAGTAAGCTTGTCTTGACATTTTTTACATTTACCAGGATTCAATTTAAACAAAGTAAGATTTATCTCTCAAAAAATAATTAACTGATTGATTTTTTTTTTTTTCTTTTTCTGGTCACTGTGTTCCTCAGTGCTTCAGAAATCATAGAGCTTAGCTCCTCACAACTAGTTCCTATTTGCAGATATGGAGGGCAAAAGCAATTTCTATGCTTTTGCAGTCCCCAAAGGCTCTTTCCGTTTGAATAAGCTAGTCATTACTTTGAACCAGGTGAATAAACAGAAAAAAAGGAAGTATTCTGTGGAGACACGAACAGACTGCTCTTGTCAAAAACTGGCTGAGCACCTTTTGTAAACTGTTTTCTGGACATTCACTAATGACTTATACTTGCTCAGTACTCTACCTTTAAAACATTGTAGGAAACATGCAGAGCTTTATTAATTTTTTACTTTATGTACTTGACTGTGTTCTAAAAGGATATTCAGAACTCAGCGCAAGTCTGTTATGACTTTAAACTGACTTTTAGAAAGGCTTATTTTTAAGCCAAGCTGTTAAATAAACAGCATAATTTAAGAAAGCTTGACCTCTTAGGGATTTGTATCCTGTTTGTCTACACCTTTCTTCTTCATTGTAACCTTCACTGTTTATGTATTCCCAGCTTCCTAACCCTTATAACCCCATTTTCCTATGTTTCTGCACTTGTGGCTAGGGCAAGACGCAACGCATGTTCTGGCTGGACGGGAACTATTTGTTTGCTCCCTGGCTAACCAGTCCCCATCTTACTGGCTGGCTGGCCATGTAGCCACTGTACAGCACAGATCACTGCTGATCTTAAACAGCACACTGCTCTTCAGTGGGAGATAACAAAATCTGGTCTCCCTTTATTTAATAGTCTAAAAAATTGTTTTCGAGGAAAAGATGCAAACACTCTAGCTTTCCACAGACTTCGAAAGCTTCGATCAGTCTGCTGAACTGTGATTAGATGACACTAAAATTCTACCTTTTAAAAATGGATGGTCTTGATTAAAGGATGACCTATTTGGATTTTGGAGGGTTGCAGTACATGGCGGGTTGCTGATATTTAAAAAGGTTGAGAATGGAGAGAGATATCTGTGGGGTGATGGTTGGTTAGCAATCCATCATGTTTTGTCTGCAGTGTGAGCCTCTTGTTCAGTTTTCTTGGACTTTTTGTGTGCTTATATAGGTGAATTCTATGTTTTCCTCCCAAAATGGAGGTTATTCCTATGAAGTCGACAAGGAGAGTTTGTAAGGAAGCGTAGAATTCCTTTTCTAATGTTATATTTGTTTTGGTTTTTAAATCTCTAATGGAAGGAGAACATGGGACTGAAAATTCTGCCAGATGGCAAGATAAAGAAACCAGTGGACTACATATTTAATCATGAGGAGCTTCTTATTTTCTTTGGGAGGAATGGCTGTTCCAATCTATAAAGTCTGTTTCCACTGTCTTCAGAGCTGCAGTCTACCTAATGTCTACCTCTGACAAAAGGGCTGGTCTGCCATGCCCTCTTCTTTCCACTTCTGTGCATTTGTTCTAAGTGCTGAGCTGCCTTTGTGAATCCTGTCTCTGGATATTCCTTGTGTTCATTTCCAGGAGTACCCATGGCTTTCCTTCTGCCCAGAGAATCCACCGATCAAGTGAGTCACACACCCGTCAGTTTTCCCCTTAAGACCTGGATCTGGGACCTGTTCCCCACTGGCTGAGTCCAGCTTAAAATTGTTAGGTGTGGTTTGGGCAGCTGCTTCTTTGGAGCCAGCACCCCCGGCTGTGAAAGGTTAATATTTCTGGAGGAAATATCTGCTTGGCCTTGAGCACTGGGGATGTGTCCTTGGACCCAGTTCTGAGTCACTGTGCATCCCTGAGCAAGTCCTTTCCCTTCCTATGCCTCAGTTTCTTAGAGGGTGGTGTAGCTGGTCTGTTTTCTCTTCAGCATTGCAAAGCTTGAAAAAGCACAGATGGAAGTGCTACAGGTAGTCTTAGTATTAGCATTTATCCTCAGAGATTTTTTTTTTAATTTTTTTTTTTTTTTTTTTTTTCAACGGGCATCCTCTTTCCTTTATCCTGGCATCTGGTTTCTTTTCAGCGCCTCAGGAGAGAAGAAAGTTCAATTCACCATACCTAATATCATAACAGAATGGAAAGCCAACATGTCTTGTGTCTTGGGTGGTGACAGCTTTGGGATCTCTCCCAC
The DNA here is from genome assembly GCF_929443795.1 of Astur gentilis. Taxonomy (NCBI): domain Eukaryota; kingdom Metazoa; phylum Chordata; class Aves; order Accipitriformes; family Accipitridae; genus Astur; species Astur gentilis. The sequence continues at coordinate 8,174,201 of NC_064897.1, read as the reverse complement.
AGCAGGACTGACGGCCTTCAAACTTTCCTTTGCGGGTCTGGCCTTACCATATTCCATGACTCAGGGAGAGTCATTTGTGCTGAAACCTACTGTGTTCAACTGCTTGAAAAAGTGCATTTGGGTAAGGTCTCTCATAGTCAGCTCGGGTTTTCCTCTTTCTTTTTACAAATCACTCCGCAGACACATGGTAAATTTGGAACTGGTTTAAAAAAAGGTATCCAATGATACTTTAGCCCTGCCTGTTTTCCATAGGCTGGGAAAAAAAGTCCACAACAGCCAGCACAAGCTTTACTTCCCTTTCCATGTATCAAGACACTGCTTAGATCCATAACAGGTCTGAATGGGATGTACAGCTGCTATTCCAGCATCTGCTAAATTCCCTATTAAAGAAATGGTGTATTAAAATGTCTCCCACTTTCTCCCTTGTCCTGTAGTGATGTCCGCTGTTAAGCCTCCGCTGCTTCTGTCAGTGGCTGCTAACTCTGCCTGCCTAGGTATCTGGGACAGACCCAGCTTATGCTGGCCAAGACCAAGGAGTACCAGCTGGAGTCATGCGTGAGCTGTGACCGCACTGCCTGCCCGCGTGCTGAGGAGACCAAGGCTTTTTACTGAGATGTTACAGTCATCAACCTGGGGGAGAAAGCAGAGGAGACAGATATGAGAAAGTCGGCTGGGAGTTACTGTGCTATTCAAGCCACATGGCTCAAGCTAATCCAGGATTCTGCTTTGCTCTTTGACCTAAGCCAGGAGTCTGTCTTGTCCAGTTTGCTTTTGCCATGCTGGTTAGAGGATTGGTCTCTCTAATCCTGTGGCAGTCCTGGGGTTTGGCACTCTATTTCAGTAACTAAGTATTCCAGAATGTGGCAAGCCTTTAACTCCGTTTTTATGTATTGGGTAATGATGTCAAGCTCTGTGTACGCAGGGAAAATACAAAGATTGCTTCAGAGCACCAACATGCGTTCTCCTTAAACTACCAGCTTGTCCTCCACAGAAGTCATCAGTCCTCTGAACTCTGCATAGTTCATCCCTCTTTTTCCCAAGGGTTTCTGTAATGAGGCCGAGCCCGTTTGTGGTGCGTGGCTGCGTGAGAGAAAGACACAATACAGTGGCCACCATTAGGGGACAGCAATACGGAGATGCCAAGACGTTCCTGATGCAAGACTTCCCCTGGTTCCTCTAGAGTGGGTGGAGGAGGAATGCTGGCCCCGAATCTGTGATATAAAGTCTTTGTTCAAGCAAAGTCCCAAAGGCTTGCAGATGTGAACAGTTTTTGTTGCTATACTGCCCTTAACGTGTTTCCCTATGTGCTTTCCATGAGCTGTAAGCCAGCCATATGAGAGAAGTCACTTCCCTGTCTTCCCAGAAGGTGAGTGTGAGCTGAAGAGGCAGGGAGGGATTTTGAGCCTGGGGAGTGAAAATCTACTGTGAGCAGGTGCTGGTGCTGGTGCTGGAAAACCCTTAGTACGTGAGGAAGAGTTGTCTTCCCATAATGGGAACATAATTTATATAAACTTGCTAGTAACGTCTGTGTGTGTATTGTGTCTTTTTAATGTGTTTATTATTTGAAAAATGTTTTTTATTTACTTTCTGAACAAGTAGCTTTGGTCAATCTGGAAAAATTTGCAAGTCAGGGTTAAAGGAACACTTAGTGGTGTTCCAGGATTAGGCTAACTACCAGTTGAAGATCGTGACCTGCCCATTATTTCAGTTGTTTTTATGAGAGATATCCAGCATAGTCCTCCTTTTAAACTGTGTGGCTTCACTTGAAAGTGCTCAAAATGGAGACAGTAAATTTTGTTTTGAGTAAAAAGTGACATTTTTGATGAAAATCCATGTCTTGAAATCAAACAAGTAGAAATTATGCTGAAGACTGGTCTGAACAATAATTTGCTCCTACACTGACTCTTTCTTTCAAGTCACTAAACCAAGATGTTGCTGACCTGGCTGCATTTTGCACGTATGAGAAAAAAATGACATGCACAGAAATTGGTGAAGCCGAGTGGAGGCTTGCAGAAGGGGGTAAATGGTGTAACTTATGTGGTTGGACAAATGTTGAGAGGATGTCTGGTGGAAAGCAGGCAGAGATACAGGCAAGCAGTGACATTAAGGAAGCAAACCCCATTTGCCTGAATATCAGAGTTTTGCCCTTGCCTTGTCCTTTGTCTTTGATGCCCAGGTGACATCACTGGAGAACCTGCACTGCCTGGTTCTGCATCCCGGACAGATGTTTGTCAGCCGTGGGGTGCAGAACATGGTGGTGTTCGCCCCCATCATCTGTGTGCTGCAGTACGTGGAGAAGACAGGACAGCTGACAGAAGAGCTAAAGATTAAAGCTGTGGGATTCTTGCAGACAGGTTCATCAGATCTGTTACACCGTTTCTTTACCCCCAGTACTGAGTGACCTTGTTCCATTATCAGGTGGTTCCTTTTTCAGGAGTACAGTATGGTTATGGCAGAGGGAAAGTAGTTGTTGCTTCTGGAAGAGTTTTCACTCTTGTTTCTCTCCCACCCAGGCTATCAGAGGGAGCTTCTGTTCAAACATAGCAATGGATCCTCCACTGGATTTTGAGAGGGTCATGTGAAAGGCAACTTCTGGTAAACAAATGCCCTTCTCTCCTTAGTACACTAAAGAACCAAGTCTTCCTAAACTTTCTGTCACTACTTACATAGACCCAGCTGTTGGTAGCCTGTTCTCCTGTCTCAGACTCTCTCTCCTTGGCTAACAGTCTCTGTGACCCAATGCTTCCTGAGAGGCAGGCAGCACATCCCCACAGGTGACAAGATCATCCAAGTGGCCGTGAAGCGGGTGGCTGGGAAGCAGCTGGGCACTGGCTGCTGCGTGAACGTGGGGCAGCTCTTCCCCATGGCCACGGATGTGCAGCCAGGAGACCTGCCCTTGCTCACTAGTCTCTCTTCATGGCAGGTGTAACTTTTGGTAAGGGGGCTTTGTTTGCTTATGTTTACATACTAAGAGAGGGAATAATAAATAGTGATGTGGGATACCTCTTAATGGGTATTTCTCTGAACGCCCTAATGCTGCTGCTCCGTGTGACAAGCAGGGTATGAGAAGCGACTTATTTGCTTCTCCTTAGAAGCAAGTTCAGGAACCCTTTAGAAGAAAGACCTGTAGAATCAGAGAATCATTTAGATTGGAAAAGACCCTTAAGATCATCAAGTCCAACCATTAACCTAACACTGCCAAGTCCCCCGCTAAACCATGTCTCTAAGCACCACATCTACATGTCTTTTAAATACCTCCAGGGGTGGTGACTCAACCACTTCCCTGGGCAGCCTGTTCCAGTGCTTGACAACCCTTCTGGTGAAGAAATTTTTCCTAATATCCAATCTAAACCTCCCCGAGCGCACCTGTGCTGTGGATGGGAACTCTGCAAGCCATGGCTTCACAGCAAGGACAAACTCAGCATAAGGCTGATGATGAACTCTTTAAGACATTGTTATCTCTCCCTCCTTCTGACTCTTCTAGAAGGAGAAGAAAAGTGGTCTGGAACCAACAGGGTCCAAGCAGCTGCTGGCCAGAGTGCCTGCAAACACAAGAACCGGGAGATCCCCTGCTCAGCTGCGGCACTGATGTGTTACCCTCTGGATTCCTGACTGGTGGAACCACAGCATGAGATCCAGACGTTGCCCAGCTTTCTGCACGTGTAGCCAGAACAGTGTATGGTACAGTGTAAATCATCTCATTGCTTCCTATAGAATACAAATATGCCTAATTGCTATAATGTGCCCCACAGCTATTTAAACAGCTAGGCGAGTACTCCACCTAGCTCAGCCCCATAACACTGTGTGGTGTAACATCCTCAGAGTAGGTACAGAGACAGAAATTTTAACTAACTACCTTTAGTGTCTTTGAAGTCTTCTTGGTATTTAGCAGATAGGCCCCTTGATAGCTGTCACACCTTCCTTCAAACTGTGTAGAGTTTGAAGGAAACTCTGCTTGGGTCTGGGTGCTGGATGCAATAGCTGGTGTCTCTGCTGTAGGGAGCAAATATTTTCACCTTCTCTATGTGCAGTAAAATGAGGAGATAGAATCACAGCAGAACTCCAGGGTGGGACAAGAATAAGCTCGGAGAGGAGGAAGGAGCATTGTTAAACAGAGACTATCCCCCTGACTGAGCACACTGGTGTCCAGGAAGGGCACTACCCTGTGTGGCAGGTCCTTTCGCTCCAAGTGCCTGGGGACTATGGCTCTGCTCATCTGTGAACTGGCCAACTGCTTACTGTGTCCTATCCTTTACAGCTCAGCAAAGGAAGGCTACCCAAAGAAGACAGCAGAGGAAAGGGAAAGAAGCAAGAGAAGGGACTGATGAGATTGCCAGAGGAAGAGGAGTAATCTCTGATACCTTTCCTCAAGAGGAAGAAATCTTCCCTGTCCCTTTCTTCATGCAGCCTCCAGAAAGATGACACAACTGTGTACCTGACACGTGTGTGTGTGTGTGTGTCATCGAAATAGCAGGTGCAGATGGAACAGCATTGTGAACTGTGTTTAACATTGAATATCTGTTTTACATTGATGCTTCTTCCACACGCCTTTTAATTTCCAACTTTGGAGCCTGTGTTCAGTAATTGTGGGCAGGCCTCTATCACTTGCTGCATGGTTCATCTCCTTTTGTATGCTCAGTCCCACACTAAATGGAAAAGGCATTTTTGTGGATTTTTGGAGTGTTAGCTAGAAATAAGCTGCACTAGTTATTTGTGCCCTTTTGTGAAAAGTATGGAAAGCTGCGGGTTTCAGGGTTCATACCTCTTCCTTGGAGAGGTATCCATGGCTCTCCCCTGGTTTGAGAGCCTTCTTGTGAAGGTTTCCAAATTCCCTTGGATATAGTTCCGTAATTCTCCAAAGCTCAATTCCAATTAACAATTTTAAAGCCTACAATCGAAAGTCTTGTGCTAGATTTCTAGGCAAAAATTTCAGAAGATCTGCAGTTCTTTGAATGATGTCAGTGTAGGAGCCAAGCATTGAGAGAGGCATAGAACAATTTACACTATGTTGCCTTCAAGCTTTCTGACCCAGTCAGTTCCTGCTCCTTCTGCTGTGTTTGTCCAGGTGTGTTCTCAATTCCTTGCTTGGCTTTAGTGGAGTGGACAAATTCTGCTGTCAAGGCAGCAGAAAGCGGGTGCAGCAGTCTACCTTGGCATTACGGAGAGATTTTTACAGAGAGATTGTTTCCAGGGATTCCATTACATTATGGATGCTGTTCAGGTTGCAGAAACATTACGGCCTCACAGATTTTTATGAACACTACATGGACTGTGAAATATTCTTAATACAAAAGTATACTTCACTACAAGGTTATCAAATCTCATTGTATTTGAAGATGCTGCACAGTAGTCATAGAGTGTGTGTATGTGTGTGTATGTGTGTGTAAGAGGCAAGCTGGAAATGTCAGTGGTTAAGAGCATGAAGTTTGTGATTGGAAAGGAAACAATGCAGGAGGCCCTAGGCCTGTATGAAGCTGGTGATGAGTGTCTAGAGGAGAATGAAGAATGAATTATTCTGCACTATAGGCTCTCTAACAGATGTGACTCTTTAAAGAAACTGATTATTTCCTCTTCTCTGCACAGTCTCCTGTCAAAGTGCTCTGCAGACATCAGTGCCTCCCCAGTACTCTTCTCACACAGAACATTGATACTATTGCCTTTTTGATTTCTTCAAAGGTACTAAACCATTGGAGCAATTTCCAAGGTGCCATTGTTCCTGGACCTCATTCTGAACCATGGAAGACATCTTCCATGACCATAGGTGTGACCTCTACTAAGCCTCCTCTTCTTCCTTTTCATTTTTGATTCAAGTTATCTATGGAGAACACATATCTATATGGTTTTGCGTTGTCAGTATGCACTATGTCCTTTCCTCCAGCTGAACAGTGTGTTTTCAGAGGGGGTAGATCCCTTACTCCCCATGTGTCTCTCGGCTCAGCACTTCTATCACAAAGGCCTTCTCTGAGTCCTTTTAGAGAAAGAAACTGCAGGATTAGAAACTACACACAGCCTTGCTGTGCTTTCTCTACTTCAGAGACTTTGTTCAGGTCTGTGCAGCTGTCAGTCACTGCCTTCAATGCAGATCCTTCAGATGTATGTTCCTGTGACTAAGAGCCAGGATTGCTGAAGCCAAGCGAGGAACAGAGAACGCACCTGGGCAAACACGGTAGGAGGAGCACGGTGGGACAGGGTCAGAGAGATCTCCCCAGTGCTGGCCCCGGTGGGTGCAGCTCCTGTCGGAAGTCTGCCAGCAGCTGGACCTCTCTGGCTATGGTTTATTGATTTATGACAGATCTGGCTGGTGCTTTCTGTAGGAAAATCTCAGGTTTTAGACAAAAATTTCTAAGTCCGCCTGCCATTCTCAGTAACATGACCTTCCTTCACAAAGAGACAAGAATGGGGAGAATGTGTCCATCAAAATAAAAAGTGTCCAGTCTTCCTTACCTAGGAGCCTAGCACTGATTTAGACCAACTCAAAGCTGATTTCTGAAATCAGTTGGGATATTTGGCCTTTGGCCAGTTATCTCAATCAGTTGAGCAGTGAAATGTTCACTTGAGACAAAGGCAATGCGAACACTAACAGCTCCTGTGCATAATGTATAGCCAGCACGATGCATGCTTGTTCTAGAGTGGCCCAGTGATAGAGGTAGAATGGAGATCAGTCTTCCCAGCTTCAGCTGGAAGGAGAGTATAGAGAGCGTTGGGAACAGGGATCCCAAGTTAGCTGGAAATTTCTAGGGATCCTGGAACCTGGTTTTGCCAGACAGAGAGATCCCAACTGCCCGCTTGAGTGACACTATGTTGGGACCCAGATATGGGAAGCGTAGGCTGCATCAGCGCTACTAAAAAGCACGGGAAATATTTCCAGGCACAGAACCGTAGCTGTCTATATCAGAAGGACAGTCCCTGGCACATTTCAGCCTCGGCTAACTAACGCTGTCTCACACAAGTCTCGGATGTAGTTTGTGAGTTAATGCAAGCTGTGTACTGCCCACAACAGGCAGTTTACTTGGTGCCTGTGCTCTTCCAGAGGCCAGGCTGGTTAAATGGCACAATTGTCTGCCCTTCTGTACAGGTTGTCATCAGTGCTAGAAAATGTCCCGTGTGTTTAATTTGTGGGTTTTAACCTGACCCTCAAGTTCTAAAACTGAACCAAAAGGCTGTATCCCTATATCCTAGACCTTTCGGGTCCAAACGTGAGCAATGCGGAACAGGAACCGGTTCCCGAGGCCTCTTCCTTGCAAAAGGGTGTTTCTGGGAGCTGTTGGAGACTTCTGATGGCCAGTATATATTTCCATTTCCCTCATTATATGCAGGGAAGGAGAAGGCAAAGTCATTAGCTCATTACTGGTTGCTGGCTGGTGGTAGTGTTTCTGCAGTGCTTCCCTGTGCCCATGCAAGGATTTGCTCCTATTCTCAGGCCAAATGGCCTAAGGAGCTCCACATCCACATAATCTGATCCAGAGCTATTGAGCCTCTGTCCTGAGTGACAGCACTGCCTGCTGCGTGCTGGGGTGAGCTCCTGCTGCTGGCTGCGCAGCAGCAATCCATCTCCAGCTGAAACAAAGGGACGCAAGTGACAAGTGATCAGGACCTGGCCTGGGTCACTGGTCAGCAAAGTTCTCTCTGGTTGGTTTTTTTTTTTTTTTTTTTTCTTCCATGAAAAGTCCATTTGGTCAGATGTCTCCATGGCAGCCTTGCAGGAGGGGATGTTCTGAACTGGTGGACGGCAGCCAGCGCGCCTGCTATTGGCTAAGGGGTACTTGGCACAGTACCCCCATCGCTACTGCTGCCTGAGTATAATGTCTGGAGAGGGGAAGAGGTGGGGAGAGGCTGGCTCCTCCCTTCATCCCACCACTTCATTTAGGCTGTGCTAGAAAGAAATTGCCCCCTAAAAACAGGCTCAGTGATTTCAGAGGAAGACGGCCATTGGAGACTGGGCAGCAAGAGACCCCAGGATGAGGATAGCTGTCCTCCTGAGCCTGCTGTTCCACATTGCAGCTGCTTCTCACCAACTGTGAGTGATGCTGAACTTCTGTTTCAGTCTCTTTCATGAACGCATCGGTCTAGGTAGATGGACCACATTCCATGCCGTCAGCTCTCCTGCTTCCTGCTCTATCAGATCACCCCAAAGGGTAGCTGAGTCGTTTACCTTGCCTCCCATGCATTAGACTGACTTTTGTGAGTTAAAAATACAAGCCACCTTTTTGGGGGGTTTCCAAGACAGACCTTAGGCCCAGGGATGTTTGCTTCTCTGGTTGCCGTGCCAGATCAAATCATTGGTGTCTAGACTGCAAAGTTATGAGGCCACTTCTGAAGACTGCAAGGGATGGTTTTGGGGAGTTCAGGAGATGACTGGTGTAAGGAGTTTGAAAAAGATTTTAGGGCTGTACTTAAGCTACTCAAGCAGAAGCTATTTGTCAAGTTATCAGTGAAGCAATCACTCTTCTGGTTTCACTGTTGCTTTTGAACATTGACTACAGCCATAGCACATTGCTGAGGAATTCTGCAGTAGTGGGCTGCTGCAAGGAAGCTCTTTTGCATTTCTGAGCCTTCAGCCTGATGCCACCTCTGTCTTCTTTCCCCTGCCCCAGACATTACCTGGTGGTCATACCTGCCGATCTCCGCTACCCATCCACCCAAGTTGCCTGCCTCCATATCACCTGTTATGAAGCAAAGCTTCAAGTGAATCTGGTCCTGGAGCGTGCTGCAGGACGTGATCTCTTAGTGCAAGAAACCATCCAGAAGGAGAAGACTTTCATGTGCACTAAGTTCTGGGTGAGCCACCCTAAGTAAATGCCATCGCTGATTTTCGCTTCAGGAACCGTAAATCCCTTGTGTTACTCCCTAAGCAGGGATTACGTGCACAGGGTCTGCTTTGCCTTGGAGTGAGCCTGCTAGGAAGTGAAGTGGGTGGTGCCTAGGGATGTGTAGCCCAGCACAGTATCTGTTGGCCCACACTGAATTCCCCTTCTGAATCTAATTTTAAAATTGAAGTTACATTTGTTAAAATCTACCGCACTTCTGGATACATAAGAACCCCCCACCTGGGTCCTTCTCTTCCATCCCAGACCAGATGAAGCAGCTTTAGCTCGTCTCTGAAGGACTTGTGCAGCTCCACAGCTAAAGCCTGGGGAGATGGTGATTTTGAATGACCTGCTGCAGTTTCTGCAGCATCTGCCCATCTTCCTGATCGAGTCTGGACACTCAGCTGTCAGGCACCTGCTTTGTCACCAGAGGCAAAATTCCTTAACCAGCGGGAAAAAGGACAAATTCCGTGACATGCAGGGCCTCCCGCTGTCATGTGGGACTGAGTGAGATCTGGATGGGATCTGGATCCAGATATTGGAGGGCATGTCCTGGGACAGGTGGAGGGGAACTGGTTGGTTCTTCCACTTTACTTTCAATTTCTGCTCAGGGTCCCCAGAAGATTACCTAGGGGCTGCGTGCTCTCCTCTCTCTGTCTGTATAGGTTGCACCTCCAGCTGATGGCACAGAGGAGATTGCCACTGTCAAACTGATCATCACAGGCAAAGGGGTCAGTACTGAGGAGAAGAAAAAGGTCCTGATCCGCAAGGCCAGCAGTGGCACCTTCATCCAGACAGACAAGCTCATCTATCAACCAGGGCAGACGGGTGAGAACTGCAAATGGGAGCAACTGTGGGGCCTAGGCTTTCTGCTGGTAACACCATATGGAAAGCCTGCAATTGCCTGAAATTCATGGCCAGCCCTAGCAGAAGGCTTTGAGACAACGTCTTTTGTTGATGTGATGTTTTCAGTGGCTGTAATGTCCAGCTTGTGGTGAGTGTGAAGTTGCAGGAGGCAGTAGGTCATTGTCCACGGCATCTTACACATGGGAATGTCTGTGTCAGTTGTTATCACAAATGTGTATAAAATGGAGACAGCAGCTGGGGAAACAGATAGAGCAGGGGTCTGTAGGGAGGGACTGAGATCTGATAAGAATATTCCCTGATTTCTTGCCTTCAGTGAAATTTCGCATCGTGACTCTGGATGAGGAATTCATAGCACTCAACGATTCGGTAAGCCATCCCTGGGGGGCTGCGGGAAAGGCTGCCTTGTTCCATGCATGGATCCTGCTTCCTTTCTACCCTGCTCATCTGCCAAAGCTCCAATTTTTCCACGTTTGTCCCTGGGCTAGGCTTGGTGAGTGTCCAGAGAAGAATAGTAACTCAAGTAGGAGCGGGTAACTCAGGAAGATGGCAGAGGTGTACATGTCTCTTGTTCATCTTGGTAAAATGGTTGTGCGAGCACAAGCATGGGACATACTGATTCCTGATGCGATGGTGTTGTACGGGGAGTGAGTAGTTTGCAAGTCAGGTTCTCCTGGGGGTGTGGTGGGGAGGAGTGCTCTTAATCTGGCTCCTACAAGTTGGAACGTGGGAAATTCTGATTAGACATTAGGAAAAACTTTTTCATTGCAACAATGATCA